>NC_051180.1:203841891-204161890 GCF_013339695.2 Rhipicephalus sanguineus
GCGTCGACTCGATGTCCAAGAAAGGTGCCCAGACAGCACGGCACATTGGCCCAATATTGTTTATACGTTGGCAAACGATGGCCCATTCAAGCCACTATAAAACCAATGTTGACAAGCCAGCCTATAAGGATGCCAACAATGGCCCATCGTAGCCAGCCAAAATACAATATTGGTACTGTCATCGTACAAGGACGGCAACAAAGGCCAATCGTAGCCAGCCAACATAGAATATTGGCAGCGCCATCGTATAAGGACGGCAAGAAAGGCCCATTATTCGCAGCCAACATACTATATTGGCCGTGCCATTGTATAGGGATGGCAAGAAAGGCCCGTCATTCCCAGCCAACATAGAATATTGACACAGCCATTCTGTAAAGACGGCAACAATGGAATACCGCTGCCAGCCAACGTTTAATGTTGGCAGCGTCGTTGTACAGTAAAAGCTCGTTAATTCGGTTTTCACGGCACTGGTAAACGATCCGAATCAAACGAACGCCGAATTATCGAATGCCGAATTATCTAAAAGAATAAACAAGTGTCTATTACATAATTTCACTTTCATTTTCTTCAGGAATACGCAAATACATTAATTATTTTAGATAAGAGCAGTGCAATGCAAAAGCCGCATTTTTCGTCATTTGCGAATTCGTTCAATATGTCAACATGGCTCATGAACCTCGAGTCTTAATCTAAAACGTGCTCTGAACCCATTCCTTATTACGTATAACAACGCGATTGTAGATGACGGCCACGCATTTATGAAAGCCAGCGGCCGCTTCGGCCGTCCGCGAGTGCCGCTTTCGCTCCTTTGCATCGCATATTTGCGGCGCTTCGCGCTCGGCGCGTTCCGAGGTTCGTCCCAATTAACCGGGTTGCGGCCAAATAAGACCGAATTAACCAGAGGTCGATGCCATTAAGAAATAAACATGCTTGCTAGGACCAGCGAACACGTCCTAATTATCCGATTTTCTGAATTAATGAGTGTAGAAATAAAGAGCTTTTGCTGTGTAAAGATGGCAAAAACAGTTCATTTTTGTCAGTCAACAAACAAAACTGGAAATTCTATGCTATAAGGAAGGGAAGAATGGCGCAACAGGGCCTTGATTTTTAGGTGTGCATTTAGTGTGGCACAAAATATATGCTAAATAGCTGGACAAAATTTTTTTAGAGATGTTGAGCAATGTAAAATAAGGGCCAAGTTCTCAAGTGAGTCTTGCGCGCTGCTGGAAATACATATATGAGTATGGAAACACAACACAAGATTTCACGTTGCAATGCTTGTTACAAGTTAACGTTAATTGTGTGATACAGCCAGCGTATATATCACCCAAAAAGATTTCCGTTTTCAGGAACCAAGAAAGCGGTTACGGTATCCAGGAAAAACAATGACTCCAATCCATCGCAAATATGATGGACATAGCACACTTAAAACAATGATTTTCGCTGAATTGTGCAAAACACAAGCGTCTCCTCTTTCACGATGAAAATCGGCAGCAAGTAGTGACTTACAATACAGAATGACTCCAATACTTCGCGAATATCATGGACACAGCACACGTAATACAATACTTCTTCGCTGAATAGTGCAAAACACAAGCGTCTCATCCTTCATGACAAAAATCGGCCGCAAGTATCTCTTATAGTACGGATGACTTCCAGGAATTCATACCAATTTGGTCGAAGCATACAATCGCTGCGACTACGCGTTTTGCACCTCTGTTATTGCACAAAACTGTATTTCATCCCAAACGGCAGTTTAGGAGGCCATCGCGGTAAGAGAAATCCATTCGACATGTCAACCGAGACGTGCGAGATGGCGCAACCTGATCGTCACTCGTCGACTCATTCGTCCACGGCCGCTGCCCCCTTAACGGCTAACCCTAACGCCGTACGCACGAAGCGGAACGGCGGGACCCTGCTGGAGCTGCTTTTTTCATACGCGCTACGTCTTCGAGGTGAGTGGTTGACTTCCAATCTATTCGCCTTTTTGGTTGTAGCTTGTGCCGCTAAAATTGATCTATTGTCATATGCTCGAGGCCGCCTCGAGTAAAGGCGGGGAAATGTGCGGGTTACGCCGACGTTTTTGTTAAACTTTGATCCTCGCACTACGCAGATTTAATTAGTATGATTCTTGCCCTTGCGGATTGTACTGTGCAGGTTTTTTGAGGCGGAGTTCAAAGTGAGCGCACAAAATGCAGCATTTACGGAAATCGCGCAATGATCGTGTAGGTCGTGTTTACAACTCGAGCTTGTGGTTTTCGTTTCGCGCTGATAACTTCGCCGCAGTTGTCGCATTACGCTTTATTCTGCACCTTCGCAAGGAATTAAGCACAAGAATATTGCGATTGCCAGTAGTGTTCGGGCTTGTCAGTGCCGGAGCGCAGCCGCTCCATGTGTGTGTCTCCCTTAAGGTCGAACCATATAGAGCGTTTTTGCCGGCGTTTTCCCGGCGTTTCGTACGCCGGCGTCCCTCGACGTCGACGCTACCGGTGACGGTGGCCGAAACGTCCACCTCTGGACGGTCCAGACATCACGGGCGGCAGCGTCGACGCCGGAAGCAGTTCGATGGACGCAGAACCAATCAGCGTGCGGCTGGCAGCGACTTCCGCTAAGTAACGGCGTCATCGCTGCTGCCAAAATAGCTGCCGTCCGCCTCGATTCAAATAAGTCGTCGCCGTGCGCTGTGTGGCCCTTAAGTTCTAAATTTGTGCTTGTATTTGACTTAGTTTGTTCCCTAGAAGCTTCGACAGCAAAGCGCTCGTGATATCATTGAACTCTTTCCGAGAGCAGTCCTCAAGTTCGTCGGTAGGCTTAACAGGAATGGGTGTATTGGCCGAATACCTGGCCTCAAAGACGTGCGGCAGCTTCAAGCTCAGAGGCTATATAGTACGAGTTTGTGGTTCTTCTTAATGCCAATAGCTGGCGCTACAAGTCAAATAAAAATAGACTTTTCGGCGGCACTGTGACTCGTTTTTTGCACCACAAAACTGCGAATGAGACATAAAAGCTATAATCAGGAATATATCTTGTTGCTCCATTGACGGAAACTGTACACTGCTTTGCGAGGTGTCAGGTTCATTCCCTCTGGTCACACTGTGCGACGCTGAGTTAACGCTCCTCATATGGTTTGCCGCCCTATCTGACGGCGTTGATGCGACGACGCCGAGGGACGGAACGTCAGAAAACGCCGGCCAAAACGCTCTATATGGTTCGGCCTTTAGTGCTGGCGCCGTTAGGTGAGCCTCTGTTTACGCTGCCCGTATGCCGCTGCGCCTAAAGACGGGACGATCTACCGCGAAATCGTGGCGCGCTGCAGCCTTCACGCGTGTGATCACCGTCGGGCGAAAGTGCATCTGCTTCGCGGTGTCTGATAAAAGGCGCGAGCAACCCGAGAAGGGAGCTGCAAACTCCGGGGAACTCAAGCAGCATGTAATTTTTAGCGGAAAGCTACTTAGTAACTACGGCTCGTGAAATGCATTGTCAGAAAATCTGCGTTTCCTAAAGTAGGTTAGGACAAAATTTGCCGTGTAGAACGATGGTAGGATATTTACTTAAATAAAGTTTTACAAACTTTTACGCTTTCGTGGTTTTTTTATACTGCCTTTAATATGGGCAATATCGTCGATATCGGTGATTTTTTAATACAAAGATAACATTTAGTGATATATGATAGTTTGTATTAACTCATTGTCAGGAAGTTTTACTGTAGGTAAAAAATAATTTGAGATGTATATAGTGTGAAATAACGTGTACAGCTGGCGACAAATTGGAAAAAAGTTTGTTTTTACACATGTTTTGTCGTACTGACGTGAACAGCGCGTGTAATACACGAGGACGAAGAAACGACGAGGACTAGCGCTGCTTCCAACTAAAATTTATTAACACAAACATAGAAAAACGAGAACAAGTAGGCACGCGTGATCACCGCTCATTTGAATTGCGCATGACGGCAGGCATGGAGAGGGAACCAAGAACCAAAAAGAATTAATAAACAAAAACCACAAAACCGCGAAAAGACGTCAGGAGAAGCAACCGGGGTATGTCTAGGTTATCTGGCCGGATGAACTTAGGTAATCTATTTCTTTTTCAGTGAGGGCGATTGAAGGTTTGCTGATACAATTGCCTTTCGCGATGGCTGCAGCTTCAATGATTATGCGCGTGCTATCCTGATGATGCCTAGCTAAAATCTGTGTGTTATCAAATGCTGGAGCGCACCCGCATTGTGAACAGTGCATTGCAAGAAAACCTTCTGTCCCTCTGCGTAACTTTTGGTTATGCTCCTGCAAACGTACATTAAGGCACCTGCCCGTCTGGCCTATATAAGTCTGTCCGCATGAGAGTGGAATGCTATAAACAACGCTACTAGAGCAGTCAACGAATTTATTCTTGTGGTTAATTTTGCATGCGCTTTCATCCCGTTTTAGAGGGTTGGTCCTGAAACTCAGCTCGGACAGCTTGTACGGTGCCGAAAATACGACTGAGATGCCCGCCTTTTCACCTATCTTTTTTAGCTTGTGAGAAATGGCATGTTTATACGGGATAACCGCCACCTTATTTCTCGCTGGTGCCTGAAGATCAGGAGACCTACTCGACGGCTTGAACCTTTCCCGCAGCTTATCAGCTACAGAGACGAGAAGGTGACGGGGATAGCCGGCTGCCTTCAATCTACCTATCTGCGAGAAGAAGCTTTCGTGAATGGAGTGATGGCAGGACTTAACAAGGGCGTTGTGCAAGCATGCTTGGATGATTCCCCTTTTAACAAGTTTACTGTGTGCCGAAGTGTACGGCAGGAGAGGTTTTTTGGCGCGGGGCTCGTACTTCCAGCACACATGCCAGTTAAAAAAGGACAGTTTTAAGCCAAGATATTTGAGCACTCCCTCATCAGCGAGCTCATGTGTGATGACAAGCGGGTCGAGGCAATCCTCAAAAATTGACAAAGTGCCGCGAGACAAGGACCCAAAAGTGGCATCGTTACACTCAAACAAGACAAGATAGTCGTCCATGAACCGGAAGCATTTTGCCACATTGATTGCTCCAATCTCGCTTCAAGCTTCCTATCAACATGGACTAGAAACAAGTCACTTAGTATGGGAGCGATGCACGAACCGATCATACACCACTTTTCTGCAAGTAAACACGCCCATTCCATTGAGCGAAGGTAGAGGTGAGGTACATTTTGAGTATATCAAGAAAGCCTGCTATTGTAACACCGCACTCGTTTTGGAAAGCAACGGCGCCGAAATCAAGGATTGCTTGTTCAATGACACTCATGAGAGCGCGATGGGGGATAGAATAATAAAGGTCCTTGACGTCGATGGACATACCCTTGTACGATACAGTGTTATGCTCATTGAGGTACTCGATGACATCAGAAGAATTATTAACTATGAAAGGATAGATAGATAGATAGATAGATAGATAGATAGATAGATAGATAGATAGATAGATAGATAGATAGATAGATAGATAGATAGATAGATAGATAGATAGATAGATAGATAGATAGATAGATAGATAGATAGATAGATAGATAGATAGATAGATACTGTTTATTTCATATTGTACATACTGATAACAAACACTTACCGGACCTGTAGCCAAAGGCTAGTTGTAGGTCCGAAAAAAAGAATATATAGGAAATCCTAACACAGCATGGAATAGAATGAAAAAAAAAACAGCAGTTGTAACATTTGCAATGAACAAAAAATGTCATTGTTGATTTCACAAATCAATTTAGTAAGTAAAAGAACCTATAATTAACATTTATTGCAGTCCCAAACAATAAGGTTGGGGCTACGTACAGATACATTGAAAAGGTACTGTGACATATACAAAAAAAAATAAGAAGTGCATATTTATCAAACCTTTATCAGGCAGGATATGTCTGTTAAAGAGCGAAATGCGTACATATTGTGCAAATGAACAAAACGGGAGAAATATGACTTTTTTGTTACATAGAAATACAACACTATCATGTGACAGTAATTGCACGGTATCAGCAGTAAAATTTATAATTCGTTTAGAACTAGCAAGGTATTTATAATTTACTCTATCCTTAACAAAGAAAGAAAATATTGTTTCAGGGCGCTAGGGAAGTTCACAGAGTTAATGATTACCGCTGGGAGCCTGTTCCAGGTCTTAATTCCTGTGAACTGAAGCATGCGTTCACCATACACATTGTTACATGGCGCGAGATTAAAGTGACCTGCAGTTACATTTCTAGTACAGCGCGAGGACGAATTAAATAGGAATGAGCTGAATGGATGGTTGAATCTCACGATCTTATAAACGCACAGTGAAATGCTCAGCTGTCGCAAGTATTCAAATGGTAATATGTGATATTGACAGAATAATGGGGCCGTGTGATCGTTATGCTTAGAGTGAGACATAATTCTTATTGCACGTTTTTGGAGTTTAATAATTGGGTTTAGTAAGGTTTTATACGCCCAGCCCCACGAGTCAATACAATACCTCAAGTGACTTTCAATAAAAGCAAAATACATGAGTCGCAAAACTGGGATGTCAAAGTACTCACGAGCTAGTGTTAAGCCGTAGCAACCAGACGCTAATCTGGAGCAGACACTGTTTATGTGTTCTTCCCATTGTAGGTGTTTGTCAAAAACCATTCCAAGGTATTTGTAAGAACTTGTCTGTTCTAGCGAAATGCTATTGATCTGTATGTTTAAATCTGTGGTATCTACTACTTTGAATCGAGACTGAAATACAACATATTTTGTTTTCTTCGTGTTAATTGTTAATTTATTACCTAAGAACCACTCCGAGATAATATTTAGCTCAAGATTTAACTTATGCTGAAGTTCAGCAATATTATCCGCAGTTACTATAATGCATGTATCATCTGCATACATCAATATTTCTGCACAGCCGATTATTTGTTGCAGGTCATTTATATATAACGAAAAAAGAAGAGGACCCAATACTGAGCCTTGTGGAACCCCGGTAGCGATGTTTTGTCTTGAAGAAGTAATATTATTGATCGTCACGTCCTGAAATCGATCTTCCATGTAACTTGATAAGAAGTCATGTTACAGGATCATCGACCTGTAACATTTTTAGGTGATGTTGTAACCAACATGCGATAGACTTTTGCCACGTTCCCTTTTCTGAAATAATTACTCGAAAAGGCGTGCCACTCTTATGAGTTTTTGCAGCGAAGAACACGCGTAGGGCAAGGCTTTCATGCTTTTTTACGGACTGGGCTAGCGCATCCAGATTAAGCTTGGTTAACAGAGAAATAGCTGTTTTCTTGGCGTGCTTCAGCCTTTTCTCTGACTCAGCATTGAACACGGCGTCTATGGCAGCTTCAGCTTTGCAAATGAACGATGCGTTGCGAGCAACAATAAACCCACCTTCTTTGTCTGAGGGCAAGAGGCAAAGGTTGTTTCTGGTGAGGTAAGACACAACTTTTCTTACAGGGACGCTCGTCCTCGTGTATTACACGCGCTGTTCACGTCAATATGGAATACCAACTAGCCCGCTCACACACCTTGCTTTTGTCGTACATTTAGCATTGATGTCGTCCTAGTAACAATATGGTAAATACTCATTTACTAGTAAGCTTAATTGGCTAGTGATTGAGAAAGCTTTATAAAATAATTTTTTTTGTTTTAAGCGAGAAAAATATTTTTGAAGTTGTGTTCTGCCAGTCTGTGTGCTTGCGCGTGTTTATACCTCGTAGCAATGCGTCTTAGCGGCAAGTACAAGCAGCACGGACATGCGGAAGATTTAGACACGATAAGCAGCTTTGTCCGTGCTTATTTCAATGATCTACTAGTGCGTCTTAGCCTGAGCCAACGAGAAAGCCGTACCATACTAGAGTGCATGTGGTAGCCACATGCAGCTCTCCGCTGACGGCCCCTTAGTGGGCTTTTACAGCACCGGGAAGTAATACCGATGTGTGGAACACATCGGTATTACATCGGTATTACACTAAGATTTAGAAGTGGGAAGGACACTACGATTAGGAAAAAGATCTTATAAAGATAAAAAAACAGGATAAGATGCAGTCATGAACCAACACATTCATATTTAAGTGACCATGTTTTACCATTGACCATGTGTTGGTTCATAACTGCAACTTATTCACCATGCAACATATCCTTTTTTTTTATTTTGATAGATCCTTTTGTTAATCATAGTGTTCTTCCCGCTTCTCAATCCTAGCGTATAGATAATGTGCTGCTGCGTAAGCACACTATGCGAGCAGTCAGCGGACAGCTGCACGTGGTTAAACGCACTCTAAGTAGGGGCTGGATTTCTTGTTTACTCAGCCTAACACTTAGTAGTAAACCATTTAAATAGGCACGTACAAAGCTGCTTATGTTGTCAAAATGTTCCTCGTGTCCGCGCAGCTTGTGCATGCCGCTAGGACGCGTTGCTACGAGGTATAAACACGCGCAAGCACAGAAACTGGCAAACACTTCAAAAATATTTTTCTTGCTTAAAACAAAAAGTTATTTTATGAAGATTACTAGTAAATGCGTTATTTACCATATTTTTACTAGGACCACCTCAATGCTAAGTTTACGACTAAACATGTGCAAAAACAAACTTTTTTGCAACTTTGTCGCCAGCTGTACACATCATTTCACACTATATACATCTCACATTACTTTTTACCTACAGTAAAACTTCCTGATAATGAGTTAATACAGACTCTCTACTCCATATTTCCGCATCCACAAGTGAACTGAATATCAACTTTTACGAAGTTTAGGTGCCTGTGTAAGCTTGACTTGTGATGTCACTGTATGTCATGTACTTGAGGAATGAACAAAAGAAGGGACTAAAGGGCTCGTTTTTCTTTGTTAGACAACCTTAATGAAAACTGAGACAGTCAAGCCAAGAAAAGTATTGGGGACGTTATATGTAGCAACTATGACATAAATGTGAAGAAACTAAAGTGGATGAAAAGACAACTTGCCACCAGCAGGGACAGATTATGCAACCTTCGAATAATGCATCCGACGTCCTACCGATTGAGCTCCAGCAACGGTCTTTCTCCTGCCCATTTTATCGAGTGTATCTGTGTATATCGGTCGATGCTGGCAGCACGTTGTCTTTTTGTCCACTTTATTTTTTTAATTACCAGAAATAACATCCCCTATAGCTTTCTTGGCTTGATTGTCTGTTGGTTCTCAATAATGTACTTGAGGAAGACTTCGTTTCATGTAAAATCTGATGAGGCGCCCTCATTTTAACGATTACGTTGGTCACGTTCACTGAGGCTGAGGCCCTCATTGGAGCATCGCCATGAAAAACAGATTTCACCCCAAAACGAAAAGTCTCTCAAGTGCAATCGACCACAAAATTATACGGGCCACGTAAGTGTTTGATGAAATTGGTGTCTACACCGTCTAGGGGCGAGCCATCCGCTTTCGAGAGCATAGCTGTGGCCACGCATTCTCCACAGCAGCACTCTCGACAGCAGATGGCTCAACACTAAACAGCGCAGATGGCAATATTGGCACGTGCTCCCGTGGTCTATATTATTTCGTGGCCGACTGTATGTGAATCATAGTGACATCATAAGTCAGACATCCACCTAAACTCAGTGCATATTCTGTTCACTAATGAATCACTCCCATTTCTTGGATGTATGAGTAACCGAAACAGGAGACGAAAGTTCTCTATCTACCACAAACGAACACATTCACACCGCCACGTACATTTCAGTTTGAGCCATCCGGTAAGCCAAAAGCATGAGTCGTGAATAGCTTATTCAGAATAAGTGAAACGCATTTTAAGTTAGAATCTGACAGAAGCAAATGAAGTGGGATTTTCACTGAACTCAAAAAAAGAAAAGAAACAGCCTGCCCACATCACTTCCGTCATAAGACAACCTGGCAGAAAGAAAGCATGTCCAAGAACAATGCTCAAAAACAAGTATCTTGTGTTAATTTATCTCTCCCCTATGTATAGGCACCACTGCTGTCATCAGCCGAACTTTAAAGAAATATGTAAATATCATCCATCTACTGACCCCCAAAATCCATGTTACAACATATATAGAAGTAAAGGGGTTATCTACCAAACCAGTTGTTGAGACTGTCAAGCAGCATTCAGTGGGGAAAATAGAAAAAAAACAACAGGAGCATAAATCACAACAATGATGTCAGGACCTACACTTGAGAACGCGACGCCTTAGCCAATCATTCAGAGTAGGCAAGCCACAATATTGGTTTCTGAGAAACTGAAACTAGCGACCGAGACCTACCAGGAATATCAACTACTCTTTAGATCTTGGTAATTCAAAATTTCTAGGACAGTTCGAACCGCTCAAAATGAAACCTGTCCACAACTTATATGCCTGCTCTTCACATACGCAAGATAGTGAGGCCATTAATGTGTACTGTCAGCCCTCTCTGACATCCTAGTCACACGAAGAAAAAAAGAAGTGAAGCTTTATAAAGAAGTTGCGTTCTTTCTCTTTAGTTCTATTTGAAGTTGAAAAGGCGCGACCTACCATCCTCGTTCTGACTCCCTCTTCGAAAGGATCACAGTTGATACCTAAAAATCAGGATTGAAATGAACCAACCTTTTTCTTTCAGTTAGAAACATTTCACTTTTAATCATTTATGAGTGCACCATGATTTGCAGTGGAAAACGTCATCCGCATTAGGAAATGAGTTTGCTTGCAAAGGGTTCTGTTGCAGTTCAGTATCAGAATTGCTAAGCACCGTTCAAAGGTCGACACTGTTTTGGTCTTTAGAACTGTCGTGTATCTCTTTAGAGCTGTTATTTACCTCTAAACTGATAAACCAATCAGCCAAACTGCCTTTAGAAGCAGTTTGGTTGGTTTATGAGCGCAAAAATATTTTGGGTGCCGAATGGTAAAGTTCCTTTCATCATTGCAGAAGCAGCAGTCCTGCCTCTCTTCATTATATGAAGAGCACATTATGCCATCAAGAAAATGCTCACTGCTGAAACAACACCACATGTTTACAGCAAGCGGAAGAGTAAGGTATCTGCAGTTCAAGCAGTGCAAAGGTAACAGCGCCACGTGGGTAATCTACTGCTTGCCTGTATTTCCCAACCAAAACATTTGTATGCATCTTAGGGCTTTTACGTTGTTATGCAACATTGTTGCACGACTAGTGCAGCCGATAAGCAGCTAACAGCTGCGCCAAATTGTGCTGAGAGTGGCCTTTCCTGCTTTTCATCTACCAAACAGAATTTTAGACAAAAAATGCTCCAAGCTTACACCATACAGGCACAAAAGCTGGCCAAGTCGTAAAATTTAATTGAAGACCTAAAGAATGCCATGATTGTCTTGGTGATAAACTTGAGGGGTCATAGTGGTGAATATGGCCGGTGCAATCCATAGCACCTGCAGGTTTAATTTTGTTGCGTTTCTCTCTCGCTGGAGTTTTAGTGTTCTGATGCTGCGCAGCTATTTTTCTCGTGCTACTGTGATGGTGAGCCTGGCATAGAGGCTTTTCAGGTGAAAAAGCAGCTTCGGCGAATGTTTCGTTGCAAATTGTTTAGCATAGTGGATGACAGTGCAACATCATTGTACTCAACCCCTGGCTTCAAGAAGAAAAAAAGGAAGCCTATCCACTGCTGCCTATGGTTGTAATTTAAGGAGCTTTCATACAACACAATGCATAGCTGTCAAGAATGCACTTTGCGCATTGCAGGTGAAGAAACGTACTATATTCCCTCACTGTAACCACGGCTCAATTGTGCACATACTGAGGCATGGTCTGCATTCATAGTTACTCTTAAATCTTTTTTGTTTTTATGTTTGCTTGCTTGAAGCATGCCCGATGTGTAAGCATGCTGCAAGTACAAATTCTAAAAATGGCTTTACACCGTGATATACACATGGAGAAGAGCAAGCTAATAAAACTGAATGAAAATAGCCTGGTCATTTCATTTCGAATCCAATGTTGATACAAATATAGCCTGACCTGCCACATATGGTATGTTGACTATTTTAGTTCATATTGAAACCGTATGGTAAGTCTACATCTCATCTGTTAGTTCTCATTATTATTTTATATAACAAAGAAAAACGAGCCCTTAAAATTAACACTGCCTCTGAAGTGGTTTTTGTTGTCGCAGATCAGCTTTTTTAATACATCAGTATGTGTACTGAAAGGTGACATGCCTGTTTCACCACTGCAACAGCGCTAAGATGATGATGTGTTTCAAAACGCACTGATATTGGAAGTGAAACCACTCGAGAATGGCTTGCCTTCCAATTTTCTTACACATAATTCCATCGTCAAGGCACACTCCATGTGGTGCTTGGCTACCTTGAATAAGTGTGCATCTGTTAGCTACAATTTACTTGTTTGTCTAACATGCATTTGTAGTTTTCCACATGTGTTCACTTACCCTTTGTTCAACAAAAAGATAGAATAAAGCAGAAAAATGGCAGGTTAACTAGCAGAACTAGTCATAGCACACAAGTGTGGTTGGAAAGAGGATATGGTAACCATAACAGGGGAAGCCTGTGTGGATATGTGGTTACAAACAGCAATATAAAATGTGTTGTGTTCTACTTGAAAAGGAAAAATTTAATATTGTTGCTTTAAAATGTATAACAATAAAAGAAAATCAGATGGCTATAGTTGCTTCTTCTTGCATTCAGGTGTGAGGATGACATTCTTTTCATAGCAGAGGCAGCTCTGCTCCCACTTTTGAAGGAAAGTGGGTACCTTTGATCATTTATTGAGTACCACCACACAGGCGGCTGTACCACGAAGCTCTGGCAGTAGTTATCCGTAGTGTGATGTCTGAAGGTGTGCACCAACTTCGAGTTTCCGCTAACTCTCCCAAGTAACTGATTTTGTTACAGTGCCAAGATGAAATGTTTGTTTGATTAACACCATTTCTAGACGAAGGAAATCAAGTTTTGTAGCCATTAGAATGGAAGCTTGAGCGAGTTGGTATGCGTTCATCTTTGTGGAACAGCGCTCACGAGACGACGACGAAGAAAGAAGGCACAGGACAGGCGCTGACTCGCAACTAAAGTTTATTACTTGTTTGTTAGACTTGTTTGGGTCTTTTTCGCTTTTGGTGTTTTTTAGTTGTTGTTTTGTTGTTGCACATCACCTATATATATGCGTGTCTTTCCTAATAAACTTTAGTTATTTGTAGCCATTGTTTGAGCTTATGGTACTGTTGTTTTGCGATAGGTGTTCCTTGTAGATTGGATGGAGCTTGGAAGTATTTCAACAGGTTGTAGCTCAGGTTCCCATGGGCCAAAGGGCCTTCATTGTTACAAAAGACGTGTTGCCGGCAGACGCTGCTGTGCAAGGTATGCCAAAAGTGCTTTTAACATGCAGTTCTTGACATAAAAAAGGTACATTGCGAAAAAAGCATGACAAGGAAATGCATATGCCCCCACAAGAGCTGTGTGGGCTCTGTATTTTGTGGTCACGCGTCTTGTTTTTTTTTTGTTACCTCACCAAGCAAAAAATGCAGCCATTATTGCAGTGCTCTTTTTATGGCATCGGGCTGATTGTGGGCTATGAGTACTTCCATATTACGGTTCGGGATCTCGTGCGACAATTTTTTACCCGAGTTGGTTACGCGTAATAATGGACCTTCTCCATCTTGCTTATGTGGCCATACTACAGTTCAGTAACACATGCAGTTTGCGTGGCAGGCTTTATCATTAAAGTGCTCTGTATCCGCTGAGCTGCATGCAGCTTAACAGCTGAAGAAATATAGTTATAGTCTGGGAATCATACCCCATCACCATCAGTGGGCTCAGTGGCCTATTGGGTTTGTCGCTTGCCTGCTGACCTGAAAGACGTGGGTTCTATTCTGCTGTGATGGTCGCAATTTGATGAAGGTGAAACACTAGAGGTTCATGTACTGTGTGGTGTCAGTGCACATTAAAGGACCCCAGCTGGTCGAAATGATCTGAACCCTTCCACTACGGCGTCTCTCATAGCTTCAGTCGCTTTGATACATTAAACCCAACAAACCACACCCATCCCCACTGCATTTGTGGATGAACTGGTTCTACCATTTGAGCTGTCGTGCTATCTAGGCAGCAGCTGTGTGAAGATAAGTAGACGAATGATTTTAAACAACGTCAGTGATTTTGGACAAGTGATCGGCCCGAACTAATAGGCTAGTGCACACCTTTGCTCCTAATAAAAATCTAATATAAATTGATCAAAGTAATAATCTAGAGCAGACGTTGTTTGTTGAGGCGGTAAATGAGGCCATCATGGTAGAGAGGGGCAGCATCAAATGTTCAGGTTCATGAACTTCAAAATTTTATTTAAAAAACACATTCTTTTCTCCTGTAGCAGTCATGCATTCCATTGGTGACCATTGATTGGGCCTTTATCCTCAGGTTGTCTAAGATACACAAGAGGTATGAAGCATTGAGTCAGGTAAATTAACATGAATTAGTATTAAGTATGGATTGTGGGTCACTTGGGCGTGACAAGGAGAGTGACTGCAGGATAGTTCTTAGGCGATAATCTTGGTTATTATACATAGAATGCCTGTTTGTGTCATGTTTATTAAGTATATATATTTAATAGGTTACTAAACCTGTGCACTTACCTTTGCTATTGTGCTCTGTCAAAAAGCCTCTCTTTGGCATGGTCTCAATAACCTAATGTGACATAATGCCTACTATTACAAAAAGCTGTTGCATGCACTGATGTTGAGAGCTTGCAAGCAGCCACCTTGTCTTGTAGGGGTGTGCAAATATTCAAAAATTTCGAATAACAAATCGAATAATCTTCACGCCGAATCGAATAGTGTGTATTGGAAATACCAAATATTTTCGAATAGTTTTCAAATAATCAGCATGGGCGGGAAAACCCCGCAGTAACTATGCATTGAAACTGCCAGGGATCATTTTTACTGATTTTTACAATTGAATTACCAAAGTACATGCAGCTTAGGCTTTTAACGGTCTATCGGCACTGTATTGATCATCGGATAAAGGCGTTTTTGCTAAAAACTGCAGTGTCACAGAAGTGAACGTGTCGCCAACCCACTATCATCACCAGAGATTGGTCATGAGACGGTGGGGAATACGGCTGCATTCGGATTCAAAAGTGCTATTTTTGTACGTGTTTACATGACTGACAACAGACACAAGTGTTATGTTGATGTCAACTGCTCTTGCAGATGCAGTATTCAACCATGATATTTGGCTGCCTTTAGTGCCAAGGCCCATGAAGTGAAAGCCAGTTTGTGTGTTTCACTAAATGGTTAGCTGCATGAGTGATGTTCAGTTCATTATTGCTTCATTGTTATGCCACACTTCAGTTTTAATAAAAGGCTGATGACAAAGTGGCACCTTGAATAATGCAGTGACTGCTGTATTTCATTGTATAGTTACAAAATTTCCTGAATGCTCTAGTTGCTGATGCGTACGCGCTTACCTCAGTTTACATAATTGTAGTAGTTTTCTTCTGTTAAAAGTAATTGTAACGTTCTTTCATTTGTGAATATTTCTTGAAAATAAAATGTTATGAAGTTTCAGAGCTGTTTTGAAAATGGTTGCCTTACTGTTCGAATAGTATTCGATTCGTATTCGATTCGGTTCTAAAATTCACTATTCGCACATTCATGTTGTCTTGTGTTCTGCAAATTTGGCAAATTTTTAACATGACAGTTTATTTCAGCAGAAGCTTTTGCTTTCACACAACAGCTGCTTTTCTTGCACACTTTCAAGCCGACATCCAATTGTCATTAATAGTTCCTAAATGTAACGTGGTTTAACATGATGGGTTGCAATAGCGATCACATTTTGTGTACAAAATTGGAAAGCCCTTATTCTCTTCAGGGACAACTCGTTATGAATCTGACAGGGCGAGTGATCTGCTCACGTTGGCTAGTGAAGTATTTCTGAAGCCCAGATGCCCTTGCTTTCTTATTCTGTTGCACGCTTTTAACTTAAGACACTTGTTCTAAACGTACTGGATTTTTAAACGTACTTCTGATGGTTTCATGGGATACATTTACTATTCACATTGCAGTAGAAGGCACAAAAATAATGTTGAAAAGTGGTGCTCTTGAAACATTCGCATGGATTAAATCAAAACACAGTACAGCGAATTCCATGCTCTGTGGGAATATATTTTATGCGAAGCAGTCAGTGAGAAGCTGCCCATGCTGCATTTTTTTACTCTTTGAGCCAAGCATTGCTAGGCTGATTGACGTCTTTGTGTAAACTGAGTGGTTGTCGGCATATCGAGGGCTTACCAGGCATGTTGAGTGCACTGATGTCTAAGGAGTAGCTTATGTTATGACGCAATGTCGGCACTCACGTTAAAAGCAGAGACATCAGGTTTATCAAAATGAGGTGCACGCCACCAGGGTTCAAATCCATCACAAACTGATATTTATCGTTTCCTTTTATTGGTATTTTACAGCGAAAGCTGTTATGAGATCATTTCACCGGCCGTTTTTGGCGCCGTAGTTGTCCGCCGCCGCCGCCGCCGCCGGTGTCCGTAACGAGTATCGCTCGAAATAAAAAAAAAACGAAATAAGAAAGGAATTCCAGGATGGAACGAGGTTCGAACCTGGGCCCTCTGCGTGTGAGCCCAGTATTCAACCTCTGCGCCATGCCGGTGCTTGAAACCGCTTCGCAAAAAGGTCCTATAGAGGGTTCATGTCGGGAAGGAACCACATTAGCATATGCAATATAGCGTGGTAGAAGAGTAACATAAGCACCAAGCGTCGCACAACGCGAATTCTGTAATCAGGCGTCACACAATGCGAATTGCGCAACGAGTTGGTTGTTGAATGCTTCCAACCCATTACAAAAGGCTCTGCCATAATTCTTCATCGTCATCACACACAGCATCAACAAAGTGCGCATAATGCCTTACATGCGTTTAGCAGGTACCACGGCTCTCCGTAGAATGACGAAAATGGCACAGTGCCTGCTGCCCTACTTCTAAAAAATTAGAATGATTTATAGCGTAGTGATTTCCTTGCAAGTGCACTTGTATTGGTTGCCAAGGAAGCCCATAAGCGCATGATCCATTTCATCGGGGTCTCAGTAAAATTACAATGATTTATAGCGTAGTGAGTTCCTCGCAAGTGCACTTGTATTGGTTGTCAAGGAAGGCCATAAGCGCATGATCCATTTCCTCGGGGTCTCAGTAAAATTACAATGATTTATAGCGTAGTGGGTTCCTCGCAAGTGCACTTGTATTGGTGGCCAAGGAAGTCCATAAGCGCATGATCCATTTCCTCGGGGTCTCAGTAAAATTACAATGATTTATAGCGTAGTGGGTTCCTCGCAAGTGCACTTGTATTGGTGGCCAAGGAAGTCCATAAGCGCATGATGCATTTCCTCGGGGCCTCAGTAAAGTTCTTGGCCCCCCCTAGTCTCTCTCCCACGTCAACGTATGTTATACAGCATGACGGGAGAGGGAAATAGCGACCGGTCGCCACCCAATGCAAATTACATAACTGGTGGGCCGTTTAAAGCTTCCAACCCATTACAAAGGCTGAGTCATAATTCTTCATCGTCATCAGTCGTCCCGTCAACAAAGTGCACATAATGCCTTACAGACGTGTACCTGGTGCCTCGCTTCTCCGCTGAATGACGAATAATGGCTTAGTAGGTGCTTCCCAACTTCACAAAAAGTGTGATTTATGGCGTAGTGGGTACCTTTCTAGTGTACTTGTACTGTAGCCCCAAGAGAGCTTACAACGGGCTCTAGAAACGCCGCTCTTCCAGCTTTAGCTGTGACTGTGCTGCGGTTTCAGCGCAGGCCTGGCGTTTTTTTACAGCGAAAGCTGTTATGAGATCATTTCACCGACCGTTTTTGGCGCCGTAGTTGTCCGCCGCCGCCGCCGGTGTCCGTAACCAGTATCGCTCGAAATAAGAAAAAAAAAACGAAATAAGAAAAAAATTCCAGGATGGAACGAGGTTCGAACCTGGACCCTCTGCGTGTGAGCCCAGTATTCAACCTCTGAGCCATGCCGGTTTTTTTTTTTTTTTTTTGCTTGAAACTGCTTCGCAAAAAGTCCTATACAGGGTTCATGTCGGGAAGGAACCACATTAGCATATGCAATGTAGCGTGGTAGAAGAGTAACATAAGCACCAAGCGTCGCACGACGCGAATTCTGTAACCAGGCGTCACACAATGCGAATTGCGCAACGAGTAGGTTGTTGAATGCTTCCAACCCATTACAAAGGGCTCTGCCATAATTCTTCATCGTCATCAGTCACAGCATCAACAAAGTGTGCATAATGCCTTACATGCGTTTAGCAGGTACCACGGCTCTCCGTAGAATGACGAAAAATGGCACAGTGCCTGCGGCCCTACTTCTCAAAAATTAGAATGATTTATAGCATAGTGATTTCCTCGCAAGTGCTCTTGTATTGGTTGCCAAGGAAGCCCATAAGCGCATGATCCATTTCATCGGGGTGTCAGTAAAATTACAATGATTTATAGCGTAGTGAGTTCCTCACAAGTGCACTTGTATTGGTTGCCAAGGAAGCCCATAAGCGCATGATCCGTTTCCTCGGGGTCTCAGTAAAATTGTAATAATTTAGAGCGTAGTGGGTTCCTCGCAAGTGCACTTGTATTGGTGGCCAAGGAAGTCCGTGTTATTCTGTCAACGCTACATAAATTCATTCAGGCAACCGGAAGGATACGCTGCTAGTGGTACCGCCAGTTACATCCAATTCTTTGACCCCCTTCTTTATTTTTGCTAATTTGTTTATATATTATGGTTTATCGAAAGCTTCTGCCCCTTTCACTTTTTTTAAGGAATGTTATTATAGTGTTTATCTAATTTCTCTCTTTTTTGTTATTTTTAGCAAGCGTTGTGTAAACCATTTACATTATAAAGTACAGTGTGGCCAATCCCCCTTGTGGGTATGAGCCAAGATGTAGGCGACAAGACAAGACAAGTCCATAAGCGCATGATGCATTTCCTCGGGGTCTCAGTAAAGTTCTTCGCCCCCCCCCTCCCCGTCTCTCTTCCACGTCAACGTATGTTATACAGCATGACGGGAAAGGGAAATAGCGACCGGACGTCACCCAATGCAAATTACATAACTGGTGGGCCGTTTAAAGCTTCCAACCCATTACAAAGGGCTGAGTCATAATTCTTCATCGTCATCAGTCGTCGCGTGAACAAAGTGCACATAATGCCTTACAGACATGTAGCTGGTGCCTCGCTTCTCCGCTGAATGTCGAATAATGGCTTAGTAGGTGCTTCCCAACTTCATAAAAAGGTTGATTTATGGCGTAGTGGGTACCTTTCTACTGTACTTGTATTGTAGCCCCAAGAGAGCTTACAACGGGCTCTAGAAACGCCGCTCTTCCAGCTTTCGCTGTGACTGTGCTGCGGTTTCAGCGCAGGCCTGCCGTTTTTTCTCTCTGAGAAGCCGTTGACACCGGCAACATATTTTCTGTGCCGCGGTCTCCTTAGTGCTATCACGTTAAGATTACCAAAGTGCAATCTTTCCTTTCCTAGGTTAACGAACCGTGAATCATGTGGGGCACATACCCACATTCCACAGGCCGTGGTGTGCAGGTATGGCCACACATGACTAAGGGAAATGGTTTCATGACGTATTGGACAGGCATGTCACATTACACATGGGAATGGGCCACGACACTGAAGTTGCGATGTCGCACTCACCATTGATGTTCTTTCAGGTGCTGCTTCTATTGTTCTTGCGCCAGCTCTCACCCATCACGCCTGCACCACTACGACTGGTTTTGCCACAAGCGTCTTGGTGTCCTGATGTCGCAGGGAATTGTTGTGTGACCACATCGTCAGCAAAGTATGAAGCATCATCATTTCCACCGCATATCCCCTCGCAATTCTGGATGGTACAGCGTTCTACATTCAGCAAGATGGGACAGTCAGGTATCCAAGTAGCTCATTAGCACACCTATTTCTTCGATGCATGGGGCCTTGGCACTGCAGTTACGATACCATGCTTATTGTTGATGTTCTTCCAGGTTAGTCAGTACGATAGGCCGGCAAACTCACTCATTGTCGACTCACTCAACTCATATCGAGACGTTTGTCTGAGTGAGTCTGTATGAGTAAAATTTTGCGTCTGAGTCCCAATGAGTTCGGTCCCTACTGAAACAATCCGTATATGCGGATTCGTACATACGGAATTATTGGACTACGGAAAGCCGTATCATGCGGAAATTATACGAATAGCCGCATTTTACGGAAAGCCGTATTGTGCGGAAATCATGCGGATATCCCCAGCTTAAGGAAAGCCGTATCATGCGAACTTCACGGAAAGCCGTGTAATGCGGAAATCATGCGGATATCTGCCGCATTATGCGGAAACCGGATGACGTCCTGGATCTGGTGGAAAGCGACATAACGAGGGAACTGAATGGCCATTCACGTTGTGTGTAAAGCTGTATTGTTTACAAATCGTCTGAATATTTCTTTCTTTAAGTACCATGAAGCTGAAATACCATTCTTAGACACAGTCATGATGTGCAAACAAAATAGGCTGTTAGAAGAAATGAATGTGTTAAGAAGCTACTGAAATAATACGGTGGACATCATAAGCTGCAGTCATAATGCAAGAAATAATTGAGTTTTATGTAATAGACAAAAAACGCCAACTAACACTCTTAGTGCTTAGGACAGCATAAAATTTAGCTTTTGGTAAAATTCAATAACATTAGTCTTCGCATAAGGAAAGAACTTACATGCTCTTGAAAACCAGCTCAGCTGCAAGGACTAAAACTTGTTTTACATAGCACGTTCTAGCTGTGTCAATTTGCATACCTCAATTGACTGTTCAAATGAGGTGACCTTGCAACATCACTTCACGAGTTGTATCTCACCCATTTAAAGATGGTGCAAAACAATGTGCAACAACGAAAAATTAAAAATGAAAGCTTTATAATGAATAAATTAATATTCATACCGTTTTGAAAGCTTCACACTGGAATCATTTCTTAAGGACATTAAGCAGGTCCGCCAAATGGCGGTTGATATTCCGGCGGCACTGTGCCTCCGGGAATTTGCTTGGATTCGCCTTGAGGTGTTCCGTTCCGTAGGCATCTGAATACATATATCATAAACACATGATGTCAGACGCACATGTAACCAGCTTAGTTCACATGCAGAAGAAATAACACACTGAATGATGCTGAAAAAGAAATGCACATACTGCTTTTCTATGTATTTGTGTGAACAGAAAAGGAAAGTGCACGAGTGAGCTCCACCGCATGTAAAAAAATCTAATGGCATGCTTATTGCATGGAAAATAACTAGGTGCTTCTTGCTATCTTATTTTGAACATATATATATATATATATATATATATATATATATATATATATATATATATATATATATATATATATATATATATATATATATATATATGTACAGTAAATCTGGTGAAATCTCATTACGTAAAACCTTGAATTAAATGTCTCCTGTATATCTCCTGTACTAACACTTTAAGTATTGCCAGTAAAAGCCCTAAATGAGCATTTAGTAATGTGTACATGTGCATTTACATCCCTTAAACATTAGTTTGTCTGCAATTATACCATCTTGAACAGCTTTGTAACAAGAAATGCTGCGAGTTATGAAGCTGAAAAAGCAGCACACAAGAAGGCAGGTCTGTGCCAGCCAGGCCAGAACAGCCCACCAAACAGAAATAACCATGAGCGAATGGCAAGTTTTAGAATTAATCAAATCGTGTCATAAAAAATCGAATACAACTGTACACAATTGAATACAACTGCACAATGTGGAGCATTCTCTATCAAAAGCATAATATCACCATTATAAACAAAGGTTATTTATTGGCATACTCAAGACATATAGAAAGTGAATTGCAATTTAGCTGGAAGAGTATGGTAGCATAGGTGATTTCCCCTACACAAAATCAAATTTTTTATGTGAACTCTGGCAATTAGAAATAAAAATTATCACACTGTTGGAGACTTGAAAAACTAAAAAGTACTTGTGTTCATCAACACTGATGATATATGCAATAGAAAGATCGACTAGAGAAATATTTACCACCTATCCACGAATTTGTAACACACCCCTAGAAAATACCCAATCGGCGCTTATGACACAGCAGTGTAATGTCATTGTTAGAGAAATGACATGGAATAGCACCCCGCTCGAGCAAAATGAGAGACTAATTTTCAAACTCAATTAAGCAGAAAAAAACAAAGCACGAAGGAAAGCAAAGCAACGGGCATCTGACAACCTAACTGTCACCGCAGCACGGGAAGTTCAGAGTGCGCATTACAAGAGAAGAACAATAATAAAATTTGGTTGACAGAATTAGTGCTGCAGTCGTAATGCAAGTAAGCGCAACATCTGGTTAACCCTAACCAGCATAGGAAGAAAACTTATAACACTGAATCCCGAGAATAAAGACCACGAAATACCTTATGGACTGCCCGTGGAACGAGAAGAAACATTTTAAATGACTACAATAAAAAATTATGGTTATTTATATTTCCTTTTCGCGAGTATCTTCAACTTTTCAATGTAAACACGTGCCCCAGCCTAAGGTGCATAAAATATTTATGTACAGTTCACAACATTTATAACGCGGTCGTTTACAGTGCACGACCGGTTATAATGCAGTTTTTTTCTGAATTCAGCATACCCTTCCATAAAGCACCACGTATACATGCATGCCGTTTACTGTGCAGTCCCCCCACATGAAACACCGGCTATAAGGCGGCTGCCGCAAAATTCTCAGAGACACGGAGTGAGTGCGCTTCGGATCAGCCTGGGAGAGAACCACAGCGTTATGGAGGATGTGATGCGGAGCGAATGAACGGGAAACAGTGGAAGGAAAATAAAGAAAAACAAGGGGGCAAACATGGTGTGAGGAGGGGGAAGTGATTGCCTAGGCAACAGAAAAGCCTTTGCTCCCTTTGCTCTCGGCTGCTTGTTGTGTGTGTGCTGCGCTCTTAAGGGCCACCCGTGTCTGCATGAAGTGCACGTAACTGCTGTTTGGCTCTTCGGTTTTCTGTCGGGAATATAGTCTCATCGTAGAGCGAGATATTGTGCGTGCGACCTCTGTACCCCAGCAAGTGATCACGTGTGCACGCGCGGACAAGTCGCAGCCTCCCACGGCGGGCCTCTGTAATGACCGAGCACGCCAGGCTCAAATCAGCCAATGGCTGATACAGTGGCTATGACGAGTGATTTTTGAGCTTGTAGCTTCATTTTTGAGAGAAGAGAAAGCAATTTTTAGCTGACCGATTGGCAGTGTTTTCTGACTATGCTCATGAAGTGTTACAGGGCCCCTTTAAGAGAGCAATCACAAAGCAGCATGCCAAAAGGTGTCGCAAAGTGGCCTCGACACCATTCACTTGAGGGGAATCCTTTGGCAGGAAAGCTGCACTGCTCTTGACTTGTACTCGAGTGTAGCGATCAAGAAGGCGATGCGAACAGGGTTCAATTACGCTATCATGTTCTGCCCTTAAAGGCGAAGCTCGAGTGTCCTCCAAATTTTCTTGAGTTATCATTACATTATAAAACTTGATTCATGGAGTGCACAATCGGCATTCTTTATTGACCTCCCGATGGATGCAGTCAGCCACCTACGCGAGATTTTACGCAGCAATCACAGGACATGTCAGAGTTGGAAATGGATGGCATTCTGGTCACAATGCAAGGCATGTTGTCTGAGCACAATGGGACTAATATTGCACCTGCCGATTTCTGTTGCATGTTTGTAAACTCGTAAATATATTCACATTCAGTGAAATTTGCATACTTGTATGCACTAAGACAATAAAAAAGGACTGCGTTGCATTTTTAGAAGGATTTAGCAGGTTAATCTAGCACAAAAACAGATATAGCTGAATAAAGCACGGCTCATGGCTTACTGATCTGCCGCTACCAATGTATGAATGTACTTTGGTATTATATGTTCCAGGTTCACGTTGGCTCCGGCATTCTAATGAAAGCCGCAAAGCTTCGCGACATTATGCAGAGCCAAAATGAGATGAATGTGGCGAGGGAAATGGCGAGATTCTTTTGGACGCCTGCAGAAATGCAGGAGAGGAGCCTGACAGGGCAGCCTTGCAGACGGCAGGCGGACAGCATGGCCAAGCTCCAGCCACGCCACAGAAAGCGATGCAATAATGAGTACGCTTTATATTATTCCTTTCCTGAAATAATAAACTATATACATAATAATTAGGCAGGACTGACATTTCAAGTGGCTTACAATGAAAAAAAATTGAGTAATAACTATACTTGTGCAGCCACAGATGTTTATGGCACCTTGAATGGCTCATAGGTGTGATACGCTGTGATACACTGTCATGACTGAAATGGTGCATGCCTTACAATGTGTCACTCTCCAATTCATGCTCCTCTAGGACAACAGCTTGCTTATTTGACCAATTATCGGAGCAGAAAGAGCCAGTTGTTACATCAAAGCCTACCTACAGTCGGGTACAACTTTAGAAGGCAGCGGCATTTTCCCCTCAAAGGCGGATCCACCAATAGGCGCGCACTTCAGGTGACGTCATGAGCCGGACGGCTGGTGGCCCCGCCGACAGAGAACATACCTAACATGACCGCCCTCGCTTCAAACTGGGCCGAGTCGCGTCAGCTGAGTGCGTCTCCCTTCGTCAGAGTGAATTTGAATTGTTTTTCATGGTCTGTCATGCCGGAAATATTATTGTGAGCTTACGATGCACAATTTGTGCCGCGTACGTTTCTTCTGAGCCGTGAGCTAGCGAAGAGAGATGGCAGCGAACATTGGTGACGCTGCGCTGCGCTTCGTCTGGAAACTGGATCCCGCGGCGACATACCGCTGCAAAGAAACATCGTGCGTGTTTGTTCCGTGGTGTTTTGTTTTGCTCCTAAGTGAAGTTACGACGAGGAGAGTTTGCCAAAGTCTGGTACCTGTACTGTGAGCGGCGGGTGTGTTTGTGTACTGTGCCCCTGCGTTTCTCGTGGGACGTGGCGAAGTGATGGAGCAAAACCATTATCGGGATAAAGAAGAAAAGCGTGCACGGATGAAACCAGCCTACGAGTTTCTCAACAGAAAAGATTTCCGACAGCAACCCCCCACGCGAAGATTCGTTGCTGCCGCCTCAGCGTGCAAACGACCGATCGTTGGCAGCAGTGTCCATGATAAGATAGCCGAACGTCTAGCAGCGTCGTTCGAGTGTTGTGTAGCAACGTCGATTGATTGCTTTCCGCCAATGCTAACTATCAGTGACTGACACGCGCTGCTTGATTGAATGTCATTGAGTTATTAACGGTCAGGCGTTTGGGAGCAGTGTTTGTTTCTTTATTATCAGCCTCAGTGCTAATATAAAATTATGACTGATAGATACACTGGTGCCGTTACAAGGGAGCTTGGCATGAATTCGCGCCGCTGTGTGGCTTAGAACTCTTCGCTCACTGCACGCGCCAGCTGTAGAATGCCTGCTGTGACACAATCGTGCATAAGTTGTGCTTCCATCGATAAGCAGCGAGTTGCGGCTTCTCTTTTCGTGCTTGAAGCCGATCTCGGCAAGCAGGCGACGCACAGTACGTACATACATCGCCTTAGTGATGGGAGTTCCATACGCTCTGAGAACTCGGTAGTTATCTTCTCGACTGTCAGTATGTCGTTGCGGCGAAAAAAATCGTGCACACAAGACCTCAGCGCGCACAACGTGAAGCTGTCAAATTCGTGCTGCGTCTTCTCTTGTCCGCATTGCGTGGGCGCTGTCGCGAGGTCGTCGTCAGTTTGCCACCCGAAAAACGCGAAGCTTTAACTTCCTCCCTCACCCTGAACAGAGTCCTTTCGCTGACACCGAGCATGTCGGCGACAAACTTGCTCGCGTCCGCCACGCTGTGTTCAGGTTCCCTGTTGCGCCAACACGTGTAGCAGTGGAGAATCATGTTGCGTGAATCGCTGTTCAGGATGTGGCAGCTCTTGTTCTTGCCAAGGCTCCTTGGTGGTGTGGCCATCGAGGCGGCACAAGGCTCGTTCGGCAACAAAGGATCGCGTTCCGATGTCACCTCGCTGGGCTCCATGGCTGAAAACTGGCACGGAATGCCGTGCGCAAACGTGCGCGAACTCACGGGATTGCGTGTTCGCAACCGAAAAAAAAAACAACAAAAAAACATAATAATTAAAAAATAAGCCTAACACATTGAAAAAAGATAAGCTTGTGCAAACACACAGAAAATATACATATGAATCTTATGCTATTAAGTCAGCGACTGCTTTATAATTACACGCCCGGTGCCGTCGATCTTGGTCCACAGCAGACGACGCACAGCGTTGTAGAAGGCACAGAGTCCTTTTTCTCTCGCGATCCGGCATGTGCTGTAGCATTTCCATCATGACAGTTTTCCCAAAGCGCTCGTTAAAATAGAGAAATCTTATTTATAACGACAAATACGCGTTTTAAAAGCAGCCAATTTTTTCAGCGGGACTATTTCTTTAGTCGTGGAGGCAATTGGCCGCTGCGCTTCGGTCATCTGGACGGGGCCTCTCCTGTCTTCTAAAGTTGAACCCGACTATAGTAGTCAGAAGCAGCTGCCAGGCTGAGAGTTAAATTCTACTGCATTTCTTCGGAACGTTGAGAACACGTGACATAACTTCATCATGATTTATGTAGCGCACTGACGGACGAGGACAGAGAAAAAGAAGGTGCACAACACGGGCGCTAACTCGCAACTGATTTTTTTCGGAAGAACAAGCTAATATAAAGGTGAAGAACAACACAAAAAAGGAACAGAAACATATAAACTTTGTAATCATCTGCAGGTTCCGCTTAGGTATTGAAATTCCGCGTCACTTAGCGCGATAGATGGTAGACTGATACATTTTTCTCCTTTCCTTTGAATGTGGAACGCTTCGGATGACTTCTCTTGCCATCTGTTGTCTGTGACGTGACAGAACCATAGTGTCGGCGAAGAATGGTGTGCAGCCGCATTGTTTGCAATGGGCGGCGAACAGGTGGCAAGACTCAAGCAAGCCGGTTTCCCGGAGCACACCATTGCGCAAGCCTGCGAGAAGATGCGCAAACGGCTGAAGCTGAATGGTTCACTGCCGGGGGGCGGCGAAGAACGGACTACGAGAGCCAAAAAGTACACGGTCATTCCGTATACTCACCGTGTGGCTCACGGATTGAAAAACGTGGCTCAACGTTATGACGTTCACGTCGTTTTTTCCTTCCCACATAAACTGGAATCCATGTGCGCAAAAGTGCAAAAAAGCACTGACACAGAAATCAGAGACAGCGGCGATGTTCGTGGCAAATGCGGCATCAATCACACGTTTCAGTACACAGAATGCAAAGAAGCCATCGTCTATCAAATCCCATTATCATGCGGAAAATCATACATTGGACAGAGCGGAAGGTGTGTCAATATCCGTCTTAGGGAGCATGAGCGTTCACTGTCAGACACAAAACCATTTTCACTCGCCGCCTATTGCAAACAATGCGGCTGCACACCATTCTTCGCCGACACTATGATTCTGTCACGTCACAGACAACAGATGGCAAGAGAAGTCATCGAAGCGTTCCACATTAAAAGGAAAGGAGAAAAATGTATCAGTCTACCATCTATCGCGCTAAGTGACGCGGGATTTCAATACCTAAGCGGAACCTGCAGATGATTACAAAGTTTATATGTTTCTGTTCCTTTTTTTGTGTTGTTCTTCACCTTTATATTAGCTTGTTCTTCCGAATAAAATCAGTTGCGAGTTAGCGCCCGTGTTGTGCACCTTCTTTTTCTCTGTCCTCGTCCGTCAGTGCGCTGCATAAATCATGATGAATCCGTACCAACTAGCTCAAGTTTCAATTGACATAACTTGTTGCTGCTAGTTGAACAAGTAAACAAACAATTGGACTAAGCAGCTTGCCATCAGTGGTGCACTGTTTCGACTTGCCATGTTGGAGGCTATAGCAATGACTCATGGCCATGGAGTTGTTTATGCAAGATTCTTGCAAATGCAGGTTTGGTTTTGTCTTCAATTGCACTGCCGGGAAAATTGCGTAAGTACTAATTTTCAGAACAAAGGAAGCTCACAGTGTTAAAGAGGTGTCGTAATAATGCATTCGGAGCCTTGTACGGATGATGAGTCTTGCATGGGGCAATAATAATAATATCTGGGGTTTAACGTCCCAAGACCACCATATGATTATGAGAGACGCCGTAGTGGAGGGCTCCGGAAATTTCGACCACCTGGGGTTCTTTAACGTGCACCTAAATCTAAGTACACGGGCCTCAAACATTTTCGCGTCCACCGAAAATGCAGCCGCCGCGGCCGGGATTCGATCCCGCGACCTTCGGGTCAGCAGTCGAGCGCCATAACCACTAGACCAGCGTGGCGGGGCGCATGGGACAATTGAAAGCAGCAATTTAGAAGCCGAATGACAAATTCACCGTAACCTAAGTGCCACGAAGCCTTAGTTGCACAGTCAAAATGAAGACAGTTTGTTCTCAACAAAATGTATGAGCTGCCGGCCGGAACTTTTGGGTGAGGTTAACTGACTAATCGAATTAACAGATGTGTACTGTACAGAATTTCACAGTACTCAATTTAATTTTGCAGTCACTCTTTGATCCTTGCAGATATCATCCAAAATGTCACCGAGGACCACCCTTCCGACGTCGAGGTGGCCAAGAGGGTGGCACTCGGGCTCAAGGCTCTGCGCAACACCTTTGCGGAGATGGGCCGCTTAGGACAACGGAAGGAGACGCCAGCCTGATGAGGCTAAGATTTCTTTCTTTTATCAGTAGTGGAAGTGCTGTTGTACAAATATTAGATCGTAGGTTTAGACGTGTCACTTTAACTTGAGACGTGTCCAGACAGACCGTTCTCCATGTCTTGATAGAGTGCCGCGAAGCTGAAACCGAACGCAAACACCACTTCCCTTTAATCCACCGAGAGCATATCCCTTTACATCCTTCCCTATTTCTTGGTGTGGAGCCTTTATTCGACGGTAATGACGTCTCAAAATATATAAATGACGTTGCTTTGAATGCCATAATGCCAAGAAACTCGTAGCACACCCTCTCTAATGATGGTGCTGCTGCGATCCTCATACATTGTGTAGCACACGCCTTCAGACCCTTCTGAACAAGGGCTCTACTAAGGCCGTTGTTTCTCCTGTCTATACTTTACCAATTTATTATATTATCTGTAACACAAAATCATTATTTCCACAATTCACACCTGTCTCGTACATCAGTAGTCATCGCCATATTTTATTACCTATATCTTTTACGCCTTTATACCGACTCATTTTAGGCCCATTTACAGCCACATCACATCTGCACGCCTGCATTGCTTCTAGTCAGTAGTCACTAACCAACATTGATTTGGCGCTCTTTGGCCATGAGTGGCCTTTGCGCCATTAAAACCTATATATCAATCAATCAAGGTGAGACGTGTCACCTTGGTCCCCCTAATCAAGGAGCTTAGAGCGTCAATAGCCGAAATACTGGAAACTTCACTGGCAAGATTGCCAGAAAGCTGGTCAAGCCTATGATGCTTATGTTTTTCACCAAATTCTGTTCTGGCTAATCATAGTGTACAACGCAAAAATTTTTCATTTATATTTACCTGCACTTAATTTGAATTCGAAGTTTGTTGAAAACAAATTAGCATGATTGGCTTGACCAGCTTTCTGGCAGTCTTGCCAGTCTTTCTTCTTATCTTTTGAGAAACGAATGCGGCTAAAAAGCACAGTGAGAAATATGCTTTGAGAAATTACATATCTTTTTTTAATGCAGCTAATAAACATCTACTTGAAGATTTGCAATCTGCAGAAAAAAACTAAATAGGCGCATTAAATTTCATTCAGGTAACTGCACTAATGAATAAAAAGTTTTTAAAGGCCCATGTCTCCCCTTAAAGGGGCCCTGCGACACTTTTTCATCATGGTCAGAAAGCACCGCCAATCGGTAATTGAGGCTCCTGATGAGAACTTGTGAGCCAATCATTATAGTGCAACAGGTGGCCTGGAACTAATAGTCAAGTCTCAGTCAGCTAGAAATCGTTCCCTCTTCTCTCTAAAAATAATGCCATACACCCAAATGACCGTGCCACGCGTTCGGAGGAAAAAGTGCTGATGCAACTTCTTTCCCCCATGCTATTCCTCCCTACTTAGCTTCCAGCACACTCATCGGGACGAGAGAAGAGAAAGAGCAATTACAGCATGCGACAAATCTCCAGCAGCGTGCACTTGAAGGATCGATTCAAAGATTTTTTGAGGCGGTAAAGTGGTGAGATAAATCGCTCATTTAATGAAGCCATTCGGCAGTTCCTGGGGTCATTTAACAGCAGCTTTTCTTTATGCAATTACGACAGCACTTTCATCTCTGACCTATTTGTTTATTTATCTATTTATTTATTTATTTATTTATGATATGAAAGGCGAAAATAGTCAGTGATTAGAATGCTTCTTTTTTTATACATTATTTCACCTGATTACGCATGGCACGCGAAACGCGCACGCCTTCTCGACTGTGCCAGTGTACCCAGGGTGCAGTATGCCCAGTGTACAGTCTAACCAGTGTACAGTATAACCAGTGTAATTGTACCCAGTGTACAGTATACCGAGTATGCAGTGTACCCGGTGTGCAGTGTACCCAGTATGCAGTATGCCCGGTATGCAGTGTCCAGTGTCCAGTGCCACACCGGTCGGATAATCAGGTATGGCACTGGGCCCAGTGCCACTGCTTTTTCCAATAGGGAGGTTTACGTGCTTTATGGAACACAACTGAGGCTGCTGCCTTCCTGTTTCGTTTACTTTGTAATGTCTATTTACTTTGGTTTGGTTTGGTCGTCTATTCAATGCCACTGTAATAATAATATCTGGGGTTTAACGTCCCAAAACCACGATCTGATTATGAGAGACGCCGTAGTGGAGGGCTCCGGAAATTTTGACCCCCTGGGGTTCTTTAACGTGCACCTAAATCTAAGTACACGGGCCTCAAACATTTTCGCCTCCATCGAAAATGCAGCCGCCGCGGCCGGGATTCGATCCCGCGACCTGCGGGTCAGCAGTCGAGCGCCATAACCACTAGACCACCGTGGCGGGGCCAATGCCACTGTCCTGTTTAGGAAAATATATAGGGCAAACAGGAAGATGCCTTAATGAATAACTAAGGGAGCATAACTGCAACATAAACAGTGCGATTAGTGGCCATCTAGGCCTCCATTGCAGGGATTGTGGCTGCAAACCAATCTTTTCAGAAACAAAGTTATAGCAAAAAACAAAGATTATACAACCAGACAAATAATTGTAGCTGCAGAAACAGAACGTATAGAAACTAACTGTGTCAGCATGCGATCTCTGACCCTTTCACACAAAAAAAATTGATTTTTTAACCGTCGGTGATATGTACAGCACGTGCTTGTGGTGCTCAGCGGTGATGCATGTTGACGAGAGATAGGGACACCAACCATGTTACTTTATTTTAAAAATTTTCTATTTTTTGACTGTCATGGTATATATGTGCCCACATGTCTAAAAATAGGATCAGTTGTAAGCCAGCACTGTTCGTGCCTTCTTCGTCTTGTGTCCTGTCATAATTTTGCACCGTTTTTTCCCCCGTTATGTGTGAATGGCAATCCCATGGAAGCAGGATAGCGACAATCCAGCATGCTCTTTTCTTTGCATCTCAACACCACTTTGTAGTGATGCAATGAACTCTCACTCAAGTGGCTCGCCCCCCCCCCCCCCCACGCTTGGCGCACTTGTATTTACTTGTTCACAAATGCCTGTCGACTGACTGTTCTCAAGCTGTAAACATGTGCTTTTTGAACTTCTGGTAATTCAAACAAAATTGGGGGGTCCCCGCGAGTTTGAATTATCGAGAGCCTACTGCATGTTAGTTCTGCAGCTTTGCTATTAAGCGGTTGGTATTGCTCTGTAAGCGGTTGGAATGCGAGCTGCATGACGAGTGAAAGACACATGTTTCGTTTCCAATCAGAACTGTTTAAGGTCAGTTTGTAGGGATTGCAGGCCATTGTGATTGGTAATGTTATGGTAAATGACACAGTCATCAGCGAAGTGTCGAACACTAGATTTTACACAGGCAGGCACATCATTAATGCAGATTAGAAAAAGCAGAAGACAGAGCGCACTTCCTTGGGATACACCACATGTCATATAAGCAGAATGAGAGTTAGAATTATTAACAGAGGTGAACAAAGTTCTGGAAGAGGGAAAGTCTTTATTCTAGCTGAGCACATTAGGATGAATGTTAAGCTGTGTATGTAAAGTCCATGGTGAGAAGCCCGATCAAGAGCTTTAGAAAAATCTGGAAATACTTCGTCAGTCTGGGAGCCTACCTCAAGCAACAAATGTAAGTGGTTAAAAAGGCCAGCAGGTTGAGTGTCACATGAAAAGCCCTTACAAAAGCTGTGCCGATATTTGAAAATAATGTTATGAACTTCAAGGTAGTTAATTACATGGCTGTGACCGACATTCTTGAGAAGTATGCAAAAGGTGCTTGTTAGTGAATTGGTTCGATAGTTAAGTGGGGAGGAATGTTCACCTGACTTGAATATAGGCATTACCCTGACTAAATGCCAGTCACAAGTTTTAGCCCACTTGATAATGATTGCGAAAACACAGGACAAGATAGAACAAATTCTTTGTGATGTACTTTAAGCAAATTATTGTTAAAGCCGAGGTGATGCAAACCACTAGTAATTTTAAAGCTGTTTAGCAAAGCTAAAATCCGCTTCATCAGGAACTATTTCAGGGGTGCAATTGTCATGAAATGTATTTAATTCAAGAAATAAGCTTATATCTTCATTGGTAAAAACTAATTAGGATGAGTCATTAAAATCTGAGCAAAATCACATGCATCAGTGATGACACCGCTACTATCTCTAAGCAAGATGTCAAAATGAAAGCTAACGTTTGCAATGTGCCAGATTTACGAGGGTTGTTGGTTGACAGAGATGACATGTTCAAGGCTACAGCGCACAAAGATGGGGACAACAGAAGGAAACAAAGGACGAAGCGCCGAACTGCAACTGATAGTTTATTCTCTGAAGGAGGAACCTTATATGCGCACATCGAGCTAATGAAAGCAATATTAGGCACAGCACCAACACGAAATAAAGTTACAACAAACCTAACACTTATTATTTTGCACGCGGCCTAAGACATGTTTCCGTTCAAAAATTCTATCTCCTTAGTGGAGAGGGTCACAGAGGGAGCACTCACACAACTGTCTGTTTGGCGATCAATTTCATACGCTTCAATCACTTCACGTGTCAGCTTATCCTTTTCCTTTCCGATTACCGAGCACTGCCCGAAAAGTGGTTCACATGCACAAGTCCTGCAGTGCATTGACAAGTGGCCTGATATGGCTGTCTTTCCTGCAAAATTCTTATGCTCCCTGAGCCTATCGTTGAGACATCAACCGGACTGTCCAATATATCTTTTCCCGCAGCTCAAGGGCAGCGAGTAGACTATACCTTCTTCACAGTCAACAAACCGCTCCCCATGTCTTTTGGCGCATCCTTCTTTTTTGTTGCCATCAGCGTTAACAGGCATACATAGTTTTGAAAGCTTGTTAGGGGCGGAGAAGACTACATCGACACCAGCACGCATGCCTATATTTTTGAGATTGTGCCCGACCTTATGCATGTACGGCACTACTACTAACTTATCTTTCTTTTTCTTTATCGTCTGGCCTTGCTGATCACCACGCTTCATCTCCCTTAGCAGGACACGAGCCACCGAGTCAAGCATAAGGCGCGGGTACCCAGCCGAGACAAGGCGAGTGGTTTGAGCAAAGAAGCTACTCTCTGTTGAATTCGAAACAAGACTTCCGCAAAGAATTCCTTAGACACGACGCGATGATTCCCCTTTTGACAAGCTTTGTATGGTTGGAGGCGAAGGGTAGCAATGGTTTACTCGCCCTTGGCTCATAACACCAGCAAATATGTCCTGCTGAAAAATTCAACCTGAGGTCAAGAAACTTCTGGGAATCTTCCACCGGAAGTTCATGCGTCAACTGCAGTGGCTTGAGACATTCGCTAACTAGGGCCAGCACACTCGAGGCAGACATCATAAAATCCTCGGCGTCAGATTCCAAAACAACAAGGTAGTCATCTACATACCGAAATACGCATTTCACATTCAACCCTTCTAAACGTTCACACAATATACGATCATAGTAGGCTAGATACAAATCGCTTAAAAAGGCGCAATGGTTGATCCGATGCAAATCCCGTTTTTTTGAATGACGGTCTTACCCTGCCATGTTATGAAAGTAGATGTCAGATAAAATTTTAAAAGTTCTAAAAAGGCCCCTTCATTCATACCGGCAGTGTTCTGGAATCCAACCACACCGTGGTCGTCAATCGCGTTTTGAACGCAACTCATCAGCTGATTCTGCGGGATCGAGTAAAAAAGATCCTTAATATCTATTGAAAAAGCCGAATTCCCTTCATTGTCAGAACTTAAAAAGTGAATGATCTGGTCTGTGGAAGGACTGTCTGCGCATCATGGACACGACGACTGAGTGCTGGTGCAAGCACACCCTATGCGGTCTACGGGCCATCGCTTGCAGAAGGGCGCCTGCCGAGGCCAACCCGGTCCACACTCTTGGGGATCTACGCCTTCCAAGTCATGTGCATCACGTCCTCAGCCAAGGACCCAAGTTCGCCGTGGAACCCAAGACAACTGCGCCGCAGCTTCTTGCTGTGGTGCGGAAAGTGGCGGACGCTTCACAGGAGCGCGACAAAGATAGGTGTATCTCAGAGGGAGTCGACATCTTACGGAGGACTAAGCTGCCCACCAGCAGCCTACCTGTGAGTCGTACAGTGTCCTTTTTACGTAGCAACGATTTGTGTGTAGTTCAGGCAGATAAAGAGGGCGGATTTGCTGTGCTACCAGTGAGCGAGTTTAAGTCAAGGGCTCTCCAGGCCATTAGCACGGTCTTCACTAGGCGAGATGATGTAAAACTCTCCAAAGTTAAAAGAGAGGCTCTGCGTCTTTGCGACGGCATGAAGCGTGACACTCTCGCGCGCGATATAGCACGCAAAGAGAGCTTAAGCCTGGAAGTTTTCTTTTCGGCCAAAACCCATAAAATAGGGTTCCCGTTTCGTTCCATCGTTTCCGAGAATGGCGCATGGCAAAAGTCAGTTTCGAAGTTCTTGCAACAGAAGCTCAAGATTCTGAAAGTTGATGACCCTTTCTTAATCAAGAATTCAGACCAGGTCATTCACTTTTTAAGTTCTGACAATGAAGAGAATTCGGCTTTTTCTATAGATATTAAGGATCTTTTTTACTCACTCCCGCATAATCAGCTGATAAGTTGCGTTCAAAACGCGATTGACGACCACGGTGTTGTTGGATTCCAGAACACAGCCGGTATGAATGAAGGGGCCTTTTTAGAACTTTTAAAATTTTATCTGACATCTACTTTCATAACATGGCAGGGTAAGACCTTCATTCAGAAAAAATTCTGCAGATCCCACGTACCGTGGGAGTCGACATTATGCGAAGCATGTGGCGGGTAGGTGACCGTGGCGTGACTTTTTTTGCTGAGCGACACGTTACCAAATGTCGCTAAATATTTGTATAAATTTTATACGCACAGATATATATGCTGAAGAGACGCATATGTGTTATATAACCGGTTGTCTACGGTCGGGTAACGCTGCCAATGGCACGCACGCACGTTTCACGAACCCGTGTGCTTGTGTGCAAGAACTTCTTGACAGTTCTTGAACAAGGGCATCATCACCATGATCAGTGAGCACCAACAGCTGGTCATGACATGTTATAGGATACGGTCGTGATCGTGGTGACGAGGGGTCCATGTGTAGTGAAGTATGTGGTATAGTAGAGCTCTTGGAATTCGTGGATGCCTCGGTCATTTTGCCGACAAATTGTCTGTCGACAGAGCCGGCAAAATGTTGGAACCTGATGCCACCCTTCGCGTTGGTGAGGTATAGGCCGTCGAGGCTGGTAGGCCTAGATTGTGCTACGTAGACCAACATCCGTGGATGGTGTTTGTCGTATTCGTAGACTATCTGGGCGTATGTGGCCTACGTAGACTAGTCTACAAAGCGGCTGTCAATCAATCTGGCATCATCCTCGGTCAGCATGAGGCCACCTCGCTACCTCGTAAGAAATGAAGACGACACTGCGTCGTTCTGGTGGACGAAGTGCACTTTACGGTGCGGTGATGTGGATATCATATGTAACTTTCTTTAATGTATTCCTCCGAGGACGAGCAATGTTTCAATATATAGCTTGCTGAATCATTGAAATACAAACGTAATGTTTATTAGACTGCTATAAAAGCCGAGCCAACACTGGAGCTACAGATGTTAATCTGATATGACGCCTGTATCGTAGGAGTGTACACATCGTAGAAGTATCATGTAGTGTTTATTGCTTTCTTGTAAAATTGGATAGCCAGCACCACAACCACAATTGACGTTGCGCCGATATTACGCCTGCTTAGGCTGTTTTTCCGAACCAGTTTATAGGCCTGGCGTGGCTCAGTGGTAGAATACCTGATTGCCGCGCAGAATGCTTGGGTTCGATTCCTGCTGGGATCCTAATTTTCATTTTTTCCATTCGTTGAGTCAACGCTGCCGATGTTGGTTTTCCTTAACGCTCTATAGCATTTAAGTTACCAATGTCTGTTCTTGTCGTTCCTGGGTAGATATAAACTGTCAATCACCTGTGGCGCATACCCGTACGCCGCGGCCCGTGTAAAGGGGTATGTGCCACACGTGCCTGGAGGAAAGGGTTTGACGACGTACGCGACAGGATTTTAAGGTTATTCATGTCATGACTCGGCAATCATATTCGTCAAATCCTCTTACCCTCCCAAGCAAATTTTGGTCTACACCAAGTTAAGGAGGCGATCATGAGGGCACCCAAACGCAGGCGGCTAGATAGATAGATAGATAGATACGTAGATAGAAACGCTCAAAGTGCCAGAGGTTCGCTAAGAAATGCTTCGCATTTAAAACGGGATTTGCATCGGATCAAGCATTGCGCCTTTTTTAAGCGATTTGTATCTAGCCTACTATGATCGTATATTGTGATGAACGTTTAGAACGGTTGAATGTGAAACGCATATTTCGGTATGTAGATGACTACCTTGTTGTTTTGGAATCTGACGCCGAGGATTTTATGACGTCTGCCTCGAGTGTGCTGGCCCTAGTTAGCGAATGTCTCAAGCCACTGCAGTTGACGCATGAACTTCCGGCGGAAAATTCCCTGAAGTTTCTTGACCTCAGGTTGAATTTTACAGCAGCACATATTTGCTGGTGTTATGAGCCAAGGGCTAGTAAACCATTGCTACCCTTCGCCTCCAACCATACAAAGCTTGTCAAAAGGGGCATCATCGCGTCGTGTCTAAGGAATTCTTTGCGGAAGTCTTGTTTGCATTCAACAGAGAGTAGCTTCTTTGCTCAAACCACTTCCCTGGTCTCGGCTGGGTACCCACTATATGCTTACTCGATGGCTCGTGTCCTGCTAAGGGAGATGAAGCGTGGTGATCAGCAAGGCCAGACGATAAAGAAAAAGAAAGATAAGTTAGTAGTAGTGCCGTACATGCATAAGGTCGGGCACAATCTCAAAAAGATAGGCATGCGTGCGGGTGTCGATGAAGTCTTCGCCGCCCCTAACAAGCTTTCAAAACTATGTATGCTTGTTAACGCTGATGGCAACAAAAAAGAAGGATGCGCCAAAAGACATGGGGAGCGGTTTGTTGACTGTGAAGAAGTATAGTCTACTCGCTGCCCTTGAGCTGCGGGAAAAGATATATTGGACAATCCGGTAGATGTCTCAACGATAGGCTCAGGGAGCATAAGAATTTGGTAGGAAAGACAGCCATATCAGGCCACTTGTCAATGCACTGCAGGACTTGTGCATGTGAACCACTTTTCGGGCAGTGCTCGGTAATCGGAAAGGAAAAGGATAAGCTGACACGTGAAGTGATTGAAGCGTATGAAATTGATCGCCAAACAGACAGTTATGTGAGTGCTCCCTCTGTGACCCTCTCCACTAAGGAGATAGAATTTTTGAACGGAAACATGTCTTAGGCCGTCTGCAAAATAATGAGTGTTAGGTTTGTTGTAACTTTATCTCGTGTTGGTGCTGTGCCTAATATTGCTTTCATTGGCTCGATGTGCGCATATAAGGTTCGTCCTTCAGAGAACAAAGAATCAGTTGCAGTTCGGCGCTTCGTCCTGTGTTTTCTTCTGTTGTCCCCGTCTTTGTGCGCTGTAGCCTTGAAGATGCAATACCAACTAGCCCACCAAGCCATACTTGTGAGAGATGACATGTCACAACTGAAAAAGTGATGCCGAGTGTACTTTAGGAGAGACTCTTTGCCACATTTATACTTTTCCCACTCGTTTAAAAGACTGCTTTTTACTGCCTGCTGGTAATATCACTTTTTATAGGTATTCATCCGCCGCAACTTCTGATTAAACCATGGTGTGCTGCTGCTACATCTATTGTGTACGAGAGGCATGAATTCATGGCTAAGTTTAGAGAAATTATTTGTAAACAAATTCCAATTCTGCTCCACAGTGTACAAGGAATAATGAACCTAATAATAATAATAGCTGGGGTTTAACATATAATGAACTTAGCAGAGAAACAATTGAATTCAGTTAATTATGTTGGCTCTGCTGCAAAACCTGATTTGTTTAGAAGCAGTTTCCTTTTTGTTAAATGAACCGGTAATGCATCCTGTTATTACATCATGATCCGAAATGCCTTCTAAATTAATTATATATGAAAAACATCAGGATTATCTGTTACTACTAGGTCAACTAATGTTGGCAGTGCTTGATGTGCGACATGTGGGATTAGTAATAGGTTGCGATAGTAAAAAATCAAGACGCGACTAAAGGAACATATGACCTTCGCTCTCACTTTCTGTGAAGGGTTGCGAGAACCAGTATATATTAGGGAAAGTAAAATCTCTGAATATGACAGAATATGAACACAATAGAGTTAGGGCAATGTGTACATATTTGACACAGAAGTCGATGAAATTCTAAAAAAAACCATTCATATTAGGAGGACTGTAGATAACACCAATAATTGCATCAATTGAACAGAATTTTAAAGAAACACACACATTAAAGAACTGAACTAATAATTAAGGGCATCGACAACAAGTCATCATTTATCACCAAGATTACGCCACCTCCTCTGCAATTTGATCTATCCCATCGAAATATATTGTAATGTGTTTCGCTGACAAACACCAAGTTCTTCAGAACAACATCAGTGAGCGATGCTATTAATGATGTGCAACATGAGTCGATTAGCAAAAATATTTCGGTACTCTTTGACATGGCACGTCTGGTGTTAGTGTACAAGAAAAAAGGGATTTATCGGTTTTAGTGATTGAGCATTTTGAGTGATGTGAAACTGGGGTCTGACCTGAGATCAGAATAGAAGAACGTCTATCTTCCGTGGAGTGTTGAGACAGGCAAACAATGCGACCAGCCTCATTGTCCCACACATAGGCATTGTCACACATATTGTTATTGTAATGCTTATTAAAGGTAAGGCAAATGCAGCCACCGTCTTTCCTTACTGATTTTGTGTAGTGCCCTAAGTGACAGAGTTTATACCCGTGTCACACGGGCATTTGAAAGAGCTTCCATCTGGTAGTCTATTGACTCAGTGGTCAAGCATGAGCTGCTACAGAGGACGTTTCAAAGGCCGTCAATTCAATAGTCTATCGAGCCAACGAAGCACACCACAACTCTATTGAAATTTCGATAAGCATTCAGCAGCGCAAGCGGAAACAACGCAAACGTGCCCTCTCGTTCACAGTGTGCTGGTACTCCCTATTAGAAACAAAAAATCTAACCAGTATGCTTTAAAAGCAGTGCGTGTGAGCGTTATTTATTCAAGTATATTCGCCACTTTAAATGTGCGAACTGCACATATTTTCAACAGCAACGTGCTTGTTTTCATCATGTCGTCTTGACGTGTATCGTTCACCAGAGTTTCGGTGCTCAACAAATTAAAAAATTAAATGTGTATTTATAACTACGAATAAACAATTTATTAAAATGTTTAAACAAAAACGACAGACATATCTGTGCTTTTAGGCAGATTTGTATTATTTAGCTTTCGAAGATATGAATACGAAAGTAAAGTCACGTGATGGTGACGTCGACGAAGGCAGCAGTCAGCACGTCGAGATGAAACTCTTTATTAGGCCGAACTTGTGGCCAAGAAACTGAAAGCTACAGCAATACACTGATAACGACGAACAGAGCGTCGACCGTCGATCAACTGACAAACGGCGAAGCGCGTCGGCATTTATACATGTGCCGTGGAATATTCCAGCGTTATCGCTGGTTGTCGCGCAAGCTCCAGAATAAGCTCGAGTGTGCGGGTCTTGCGCGCAATCTTAACAAAACAATCTCCCACAATCGCGAAGCTTCTCGAACAGGCTTCGCGGACAGCCTCGAGCGTTGATAACCGTCCTGGCTGGTCAAACCCAAGAACATCAAAATAAAACAAGATGTGGGAGTCGCAATAAATATCCACAGCACCATGCAATTCCTTGAGAGAAACAGCCCTTGAAAATTTCCGTGTAGAAGCGCGACAACTCCATCGAGTCAATAGAGTTGTGGTGTTTCGATGGCCATCGAATGAACGGCGATTCAAAAGTGCCTCTGTGCGCAAATATTAGACTGGGCGGCCTCGGATTAATCATGAGAGGCGCCGAAGCTTGTGTTCTTGAGCTTGAAGCTGTTGCTCATCACAGATTCAACTTATTTATCGTTGTACAAGTTGGCAATGACAGGCCTTATCTTACTAGTTGAAAAGTGGGCCAAACAAAGCGTTCTCAGAATCGAAAGTATAGTCGCTGTTTAGTCGAACACCTTCGCGGCACCGCAACTCGTCCCATTGGAGTAATGCAGACTCTCAAGTGAAAATTTGGATGCGCCACTGTGCGCTCCTGCTGACTCCTGCTGGCTGTTTGGATACGCCGTCAAACGCAATATGACAAGATGTCAGCGATGTTTACAGTACTTTTACTATGTTTCCAGCACTCGAAGTTTGCATTGGCTATGGCTGGAGGTTGTGCTAGCGCCAAAATCCACGCAGAATTTGCATTTGCCAGTGTCGTAGGCTATGTTTGTTGGTTATGTGTAATGGTTGCCTTTTGGTTTTATCCAGTCAAGTATACATCGATTGGCTACAACGGCCAAACCGCACGCTAAGCCACGCTCGGTGTCAGCTATAGGTTGGCACTGGCTCGGTGTGTGTGGCCACAGCTGTGGTGTGGCGTTTCATGGTTTGATCAATTTGATGTCTGAAGCGAATGACAGCACTCACAAGACGGACAAAGAGAGAATGACAGCACGAGCACTGCAACACGAACTAGCCCAACATCGTTCCCTTTTGGCATTTCGGGGTTTGCGTTTTCTGTTGTTTCTGCGGCTAGGCCTCATCTGCTGGGATGGCTCTGGCGCCACCTGTTCATCTGCGTGGTCAGGACTAATGAATAAACGTGGCAACTAAAAGACACTGCCGATGGTGCAAAAAAGCAGCGATTATTCGTCAGGTGGAAGGTGGCCAACATCACTCCGAAGTTGCTCGGAAGTTTTCACCGAGCTGGACAATGATGAGATGACGCGTTGGGTTCTCGAACCAGCGCAGGTGGACAGTGACTCTGATGATGACGCGCCGCCCTCACCATAGCAATCAAATGCGAATTTAACGCAGCGCTCATGACAGCCTACAGCGATGGTCAAATACTGGCTGAAATAAAAGCTGTATTGTTTGCGATTTTGTGTTTGTAAATGTGTGTACAGACGTACATTGACAACTTTTTCCAGCCACTGGGCTAATAAGGGTGTTTTTTTCTTCTAGCAAATCCCTTTTTTTTCGGACTCTCGATTTGTCTGACTTTTCGCTGATTCCCAACGGGTCCGAATGAATGGTTGGCTACTCTACGACACTAAGCCTATTGGAACAAAAATCGCTCACGTGTTGCTCTAAAGACGTGCAAATTTCATTTTCTCTATCTGGAGCACCATAAAAAATAACATCAGACGTCTTCTTACACATTAGATGTTTCTAAATTAGGCGTTAATAATGGCTGTGCAGATGGCAGCGATGCGATTTTCGAATCTAATTCAGCAACATGTTGTGTCTAAGTCATTTTCCAGGGTAATACGAATGTTAAGGAGCATATTCAATGATTCCTGGACTGTATTGCTGCTAGTTTACGAATGCGGGACAGAAAAAGTCAAATTGTTTAATTTGTCCGTCTGTGCCTTAGTCCTAGGCTTAGGGTTTGATTCAACGTCGCTACCGAGAAGTAGGAGAAGTCAAAGGTACATCAAGGTATTTGGTAATTTGTACCTAGTAATCATGTACAGTGAGTACCAGCACTTTCTCCTGACCTTGGGAGCCTCTTCTGTATATCCTTCACGTTGTAACCATACTATGCAAAATAAATGTTTGATTTGAAAAAAAAAGGCAGCACGAGCACATTTCAAACAATTCAATAGCGACCACACCACAACAAGGGAAACATCATCTTCATGGTACCGGTGTGTTTCCTACTGACCATAGGTCGGCAAAAAATGCGAAGCTCACTCAGACTCACTCATACACTATATTTTGCCCTTAGGGCTCACTCACACTCAAACTCACCAAAATTTTCCTCAACCGGACTCACTCGCGCTCAGACTCACTATAATATTTCTCAACCCCTACTGAAAAAATCCATATGCTATGTTACGCAAAAAACATGGATTCCGTATATTTTCCATATAAAATATATGGATTCTGTGCGGACGTATACGGATGCATACGGAAATGGTACGGAAGATATGGAAAGTAACATATGGTTCATAAGGAATTCCGTAAGGGTGTAAGGAGATAGTCTTACGGAACACACGAAATCCGTATCTGTTATGCGGACAGACCCATGCGGCGATACGGAATATATGGAAACTACGATACGGAACGTGCGGAAACCGCATGGGCATACGGAACGAATAAGCGGAATCTGTATCTGCTATGGAAATGCCCAAGTGGCAATAAGGACTATATGGAAAGCATGATGTTATGCATAAGGAGCATAGGCGTGCGCAGGGTGCTCCTTCAGGGGGGGGCAAAGGTTCGTCGCAGAGACCCCCTCCCAATTATGTCAGCGCCCCCTTGGGGGGGGGGGGAGGGCGGCACTGACATTGCACCCTCCCTGAGTCGCAGCGCCTCCTTCCCTATTAGGTCAATGTGTGGAACTGACTTTGCGCCCCCCTCTCTTAGGTGAATCCCGCCCTTGTTTGCACGCCTATGATAAGGAGGATGCATGGGCGCACTGGTGAAAATTGAGCGGAACCCATTCGTGTGATACGCATGCGCGGAAAACATTTGTATGGCAGAAGTGAAAATATTTTAGCGCATAAGCTTCTGTATGAAATATGCAGAATATTTATTTATTTATTTCTGAATACTGCAATATTAAAAGGATCATATTAGGGCGATTAAAAAATAAAGATATGCAGGCTTCAATAAACAAACAAGGCACAGTAATTAATGCAGGAATAAGAATGATATATATGCAAAAGTATAAAAACACAAATAGACTTACCAGCACAAAAATATAACCCAACGTGAGTATTCCTCATGTTCATAGTCGTCTGTACGGTATAATGTTCATACTCACGTCTACTCACACCCCTCAACACTCACCCATACTCAGACTCACGGCTACTCACACCAATGAGTATTCACGTAGTGCCTACTCACACCTCTCGACGACTCTTACTCACACCGATGCCTATTCACTCACGTTAATACTAACCTCTAATCCCACCCGTCAACACTCACTCATGCCTACTCTTATTGATGAATATTAACTCATGTTCATACCCATGCCTACTCCCACCCCTCAACACTCACTCATACTCGCACTCATGCCTACTCACACCGATAATCTAGTCTAGAAGTACACGTTGCTGGGCTAGTCGGTTCATATCCAAGTACAAGCCAAAAAGTGAATATTTATCACACCGATAAATATTCACTCATGTTCATACGCACATCTCACATCTCTCATCACTGGCTCATACTCACACTCACGAGTACTCACTCATGTTTATACTCACACCGACTCACACTCATTGGTACTCACGTCCATACTGCACACCGACTCATACTCATGAGTAACCACTCATGTTCATACTTAGGTTTGCTTACGCCCCTTGTCACTCACTCGTAATCACCCTCACGCCTTTCAAATAACTGTGAGTGTGTACTCATGAGCATAGGTCGGCAAAAATGTTGAGCTCACTCAGGCTCACTCACCAAGCATATTTTGCGTTTAGTGCTCGCTCGAACTCAGACTCATCAAAATTTTTCTAAACGAGACTCACTCGGACTCAGACTCACTGAAAGTTTTCTCAACCGGACTCACTCGGTCTCAGATTCACAAAAATATTACTCAGCCTGACTCACTCAGACTCATACTCACGGCTCGATCTGAGTCTGAGTCGACTCATTAGTGAGTTTGCCGACCTATGCTTATGAGTGAGTACGCCGAGCTGATTTTCACATCTTCTCTATGTAAAAGACCTATATACGCATTGATGGTTGCAAATGATTCAGTTCAGAAAAAGTGAGTTTAGTTTTCATAAAAAATATTTGTCTATGTTCATGGATTGGTGACTCACAAGCTGTACAAGGTGGGCTGAAAGTAGCATGTCCTAAAGTAAGTCAATGAAGTTGTTTAGCTGCGGTTAAGCACAACATGAAATACTAGTTTAACCCATTGTAGTAGCACATGAACACTGGCAACAAAGACACATTCTCTGTGCCATAAAATGACTCCACGAAAACTTTTTCTTTCGTCATAATTGTGTGTTATTGAACTTCTTGTATTCTCAGTATTAAACCAACAATGACTTCAATCAAAGAAGACCCAGTGACCTGTAGGTGTTGCTGTTTGGAAAGATTCACATTGAGCAAGCACTTTCTATGAAGCAGTATTATATATATATGTGTACGTCATAAGAGCATACTCAGAGTCACCTTAATATCGCTTGCACACACTTAAGTTCTGCCTATAAGCCCACGTTAAATATATATCAGAGATCACGATTTAAGGTATACACGTGTAAATCGTTCATAAACTAGTGGTGCTACCTGCGTGTCCTGTTTATATGATGCAATTTTAACTTCTCTGAGACACTGGTCTTAATTTAACACGTTTTCTTACATATTGTGATAGGCGCACGCACAGTGTTGTACATATGAATACTTCATTAAACAATTGTATGCAGTTTTTGTTTAAAAGCTTCACTCTCAACCATTTAGTTGCTCAAAAGGGTTTAAGAGCACACATGTGTTTACATAGTTCAGCCATAAAGGTAGTATTAATGTACTCAGATCTCTAGAAGAGAAAGCTCACTGCTCTCATTAAGAGTGACAATGTTGCACTTCTGATCCTACTACTGTAATACCTTTGTCATCAGCTGGTTATACAGCTGAATAAGTGCCTGATCTTTTTTTACATGTTGTCGTATACGCTAATAACTAAGGATGCTGTTGAAATCTCAAGTGATCAGTAACACATACGCATCGTCATACTGATGCTCACTGTCGAAGATCCCAAACCACATGTCGAGCTGCTTGGTTATCAGTTTTCATGCAAGTTGTCAACTAACTGCAAAATACAGACATACGAAGCAAATTTGCCTCTCTGCTCTACTTTCCTATAAACCCTGGGTGTTGTTGCACATGATTATTACCTATTTATACTACAAGGTACATTGAATTAAACAGAAAATAAAAAGAGGTAAAAGAAAAAAAAGGCAGGCAGGTTAACCAGGTTGAACTGACTTGCTGCCCTACAGTGAGAGGGAATGTGATCAGAAAAAGAGTTACTCATGAAAGCACAAGGGATGTTTACGCACACATAACCGTGTTCATCATTGACGCACCTATGAGGACTCACGTTCGTACTCACACCTACTCACTCACATTCATACTCACGCCAACTCTGATGTGTACTTACTCACGTTCATACTCAGGTTTGCTCATGCCCCTCATCACTCACTTGTACTCACAGTCATGCTTTTCAAATGAGTGTGTGTACTCACAAGCGAGTAGGATGTCAAGCCGAAGTCGTCATATCTACTGTAGGTAAGAGACCTATATACACAAAGATGGTTGTAAGTGATTCAGTTCGACAGAAGTGAGTTTAGTATTGGGAAAAATATTTGTCAATATTCAACAATTGGCTACCCAGAAACTTTACAAGGTGGGCTGTAGTAGGATGTCCTAAAGTAAGTGAATGACGTTATTTGGGTGCGGCTAAGCACAGCATGAAATTACTCGTTTAAGCTTTGTAGCAGCACATTCGCCCTGGCAAGAAAGACACGTTCATATTGTCATAAAATGACTTCATGAACACTGTTTTTCATTTGTCATACGTGTGCGTTATTGAACTTCTGGTATTCTCAACATTAAACCAACAAAGACTTCAACCAAATAAGGCCCAGTGACCTGTAGGCTTTTGCTAATTGAAAAGATTCACATTGAACAAGCACTTTGCCTTAAACAGTATTAGGCAGTACATCCTGCATTATATACGTCATGAGAGCATACTCAGAATCACCTTAATATGTCACTTGCACGCACTTAACTTCTGCCTAAAGGATCATAATAAATGTAACTCAGGGATCCCAATTTGAGGTAGCAAGTGTACGGGGTTTAAAGACTAGTAGTGCTACCTGTGTGTCCTGTATATGATGCCATTTAAACTTCTCTGAGACTGGTTTTGGTGAAATACATTTTCTTCCACGATGTGCCACGCGTGTGCACAGTGTCATGCTTATGAACACTTTATATAAGAGAATAACGTATTCAGTTTTTGGTAAAGAGCTTCACTCTCTCCCATCTAGTGTACAAAGAGTCTTAGTGCACAGATCTGTTTACATAGTTCAGCCATAGAGGTAGTATTGGTGTACTTACACCTGTTCAAGAGAAAGCTATCACCAAAAGTGACAATCTTGCACTTCTGATCTTATTACCGTAATACCTTTATCATCAGGTTATATGGCTGAACAAGTGCCTCATTTATTCACATGTTGTTGTATGTGCGAGCAAGTGTGGACATTGTTCAGATCACAGGTGATCAATAACACATATGCATCGTCATAAAGAACCTCCCTGTTGAAGATCCCAAACCACATGTCGAGGTGCTTAGTGATTACTTTTCATGCAAGTTATCAAGTGGCCAATTTTAAGTACAGACGAATGAAGCAAATTTGCCTGTGCTCTACTTTCTAATACGCAATGAGTCTTGACACTTATGTATAATACCTCTTTCAACAACAATGGTAGACGAAATGAAGCGGAAAAAAAGCGACGAGAAAGATGAAAGAAAGGCAGGGAGGTTAACCAGGCTGAACTGATTTGTTGCCCAACAGTGCAAGGGGGGGGGGCAGTGGAGATAAAAAGAGCCCAACTGATGTGCATGGACACATAACAGTGTTCATTATTGATGCACGGATACTCACGTACAGAGCTGGGTTGTTTTGAGACACTGCAATAGCATTGTTTCAGCCCGCATTGCAGATTATGCTTGCAATGGCATGTTATATGATAAAATTTAGGCGCCTGTTTTAATAAGTTTGGAGACGCAACAAGGACTTTAGAATTTAGATCATGGCTGCGTGGACTGCGTGGAATTTAGATCATGGCTGCGTAGATCATGGATGTGCAACACGGCGAATGCAATAAAGTGAGGATGCTCGAGGTTCACCTTAAAGAGTGGAGCGCGATAGCGTACGTAATCGCGGGGCCCCGAGTGCATCATCATCTCAATTGCTAGCCTGGCTTCAGTTCTCAGTGAATGCCTCAACCGTGCCGCAAGAAAACGAACGTCTGTGCGCGTAACATGGGCCATTTCAAACTATCCTAGAATGTCTATACTGCAAGTGCAGTTGTGTAATACCCACCACACTGTAGCTCGTCCTATTGGAAAGGGTGAATTTTCAAACAATCAACATTGTACACTTTCTATCACTTTACATTGTGCCCCTAGTTTTTTGTTTAGCTTGGTCCCTTTTTGCGATCCTTAATTTGCAATATTGTCAAGTGGATAATGCCAAAAAAAGAGAAAAATAACCGGTGTGCAAGCAAACACAGTGTCACACACATATTCTAACCTAATGTTTTTTGTTGTATTTTTAAGTTTAAGCTCCCAACACGCTAACAGGAATAGCAGTACATCATTGTAAATGAAAAAAAAAGAAAAGAAAGCAGGGTTGATCCCTCCGTCATAGGAATCGAAATAACACGAAAGTAAAGCGTGCCCCTACAGAAGTAACTGAATGCTTACTGTACATTGATATAAAAGAGTTTGCACAATGTATATTGATGTCTGACAGCTAATGGCGCCGTTTAACGTGTATGCACCCACTTTGATGATTGGTGGTACATATGCATCCCGACGGCTAACGTCCATGTTAAATGATTAAGCAAACCCTTGTGGTAGCTGTAGTAGTTAACGGTGAAAGCGTAATCAGTGATTAGAGAAGCGAGTTGGGCTAGTTGGTGCGTATTAACTGTGGACATATCTACTAGCGCTAAAAACACGAAGGACGAGGTAAAGCGCTGCGTCCTGTCTGCTGCCTTTACCTCGTCCTTCGTGTTTTTAGCGCTAGTAGATATGTCCACAGGTAATCAGTGAACGAGGTGTGATAGCCAGAAGAGCGTCGTATATTGGACGCAGAGCTTGTTCGCCATCCCGCGGCATGTTAAATTGTGATTCAACACCCACGGCTGCACTAGAGGGAAACGCAAAGCGCGTCGTGTCGCCCCGGTAGCCTGGTCGCGATTTTTCTCGGGGCGAGCGCGACAACGGGGAACGCGGGGTTACAGCCACGTGAGGCAGGCGCGCGTCGCAGAGCTATTTTTGGTTTCTATTAGCGTGATGCTGAGCGAGGTCGACGCTTTTACGACGCTTGGGCAAAGGTCGCCACCTCGCGGTGGGTTAACGCATTCACAAAATTCAACTTCTATTGAAAACGCGCCGAATGGGACGGACGCGTAACGCGTTGCAGGTGCTAGTCGTGGAGGCCACGGCAATGACGAATTACTTTACCTTACCACTCCCAGAGGTCAACACCACCCAGCCGACCGGGAGAGTGGTAGATATAAAAGGCAAGGTATATGTAAACTGGTAGCGTAACTTCCGTAGAAGCCCACGTGTCAAGCCGGCGGCTAGTTGTTGCAACAGTCGCCATCTATGTGAGGAAGGGACAAACAGAATTTAAAAAAAAAAGAAAAAATGACGTCACAACCGGAAGCGGAAATGACGTCACGTTTAAACGCGATGGGCGCGAAATTATGAAATTTCTTGACAGGGCGCCGCTTCTTACTATTTTTTTATAGCTGCACGTTCTTTTTCTTATCACTATGACGGCTCCATAATGGAAGCCTGCAAGATAACGGGAAGACGAAAAAGACAGATTTGATAAATAAGGTGTATTTTATTGGCGAAATATTGCAGTTGAACAGGATATTACCCTAAAATATATAACACAGAAATCAGAAGTAGCATAACAATTCAACGTGCACACAAACCTTGCACACCTGTTGCTCTTGCATTCGTAGACAGCGCAGCGTTTCTTCGCGTAGCGTGGCGGACTCATCGTCCCGAAGGGCGACAGCACCCCGGCCGTGCGCTGGCAAAACACAGTCGCTGAAACGGTTCCCGATGGCTGCGATGGGCTATATTACTTTCTGCCAAGTACCACGACTAGAAAACAACGCTTATGCGAGGAAATCACCTACGGACGACAGGCACAAACCTACTGCGGAAGAACGAGCGACGCCATTTGCATCTGAAAATGCGCAAAACCGTTGGCCCATGTTACCAGACTGCCTGCATGTGCCCGCTGTTTCTGAAAATAAACGAAAAAAATTGGCCACTCAACCACATACCCAAGACTAAAGTTTGATTAAAGTAATCTACTAATTTAATGCATGACAAATAAAATTTAAAGTAATGAAAATAAACGTTTAATTAATTTTTTGTTTTCATTATTTGTCCCCCCCTCACCTAGTAGCGCTTTAATCGTCACGCGGGTGTTGATGTTTGTCGCAATAGGTTTCCGACCACTTTTCGTTCCGACTTTCGCGACCTATTCAGATTGACCTTGTAAAAGGCGCGTTCCTAAAGCCTCCAGAGTCTGTGACCGTGGCGCAGTGGATAGCGTGCCCGGCATCTTTTGTTGCGGACCGCGCGGTCGTGGGTTCGATGCGCGTTCACGGTACCTTTTTAAAGACGATAGTCTTTCTTGGGGAACTTAAACGCAGAAATTTTGGTCTGTCTTTCTGTCTGTCCTTCTGTTTGTCTTTCTGCTTGTCGGCGCGTCCCTCGATTCAGCCACTCGGCCAAAGTTGAACCACTTGCACAAGGGCCAGCCATCCTGAACGGCTCACTAGTTTCATACTTGTGTACATGGTTGATCAAAAAGCAAACATTACGCATATCTGAGGCGCAACATCCCTAGGTAAGTATTAGGTGGTGTGTTCCTTTAATAGAAAATACATAGATACGTAATTCTAGAGACCATAGTTTCTTAAGCTGCGCTGAAAATGCGACTGCGCCGAAACCTGGCTTCCTCCGTGCCCTCTGCGCGAGTTCATTGTCGTGTTTCGGATTCAGTTCAGTATTGCACTGTACGAGTGCCATGGGGCGCCGTTCTGGCATTCCTGCTTTACCCAGGCGAGGTGAATATAAAAGAGTGTGTGGAGAGTACTCGTTGAGTGCGTACGTTTCTTCTGCTTCGGCGTTTCGCGCCAAACCGCGTGTTCGGGCTGGCTGGCGTCCCCGCCAGTCGCGTTGGTCACCGCCGGTCTTGCCTGCTGCTGCGCCGGGACTACCAGCCCGCAACACAGCATTCACGTTTCCCGACGTATTGCCAGATGGCATTCATATCTCACGCAGCGCCTCTTCTATCGTCTTTAGACGACATTTGCAGCGAAGCACGCAGATACACGGCCAATTTTTTCTTTGCCATCTGATTGTGTATATTTTTTCGACGTCATTTCCGTGACGGAAATAGGTCACAGAAGTCTTGGTGGACCCCGGCATAAAACACTTTCGTGTCAAAAAAGCATTAACTGAGTAGGACTCGAACCCACGTAAACAAGTCGTGATCTCTACGCGCGAGCCTGCTACTCCAGCCTGCTACGCCACCCGCACACTGGTCATGACATCTTCCTAATTTAATAGATGAAAGTGCTTAAGCACTATCTGAGAGTGCATAGTAAGTACAATATGAGATGAATGCTTATAATGGCGGGCATATATTTTGGGACCGTATCTACGCCTCACACTTCTCTCGTATCTTTTCACTATAGGTTGCCGATCGCTCGCGTATGAAAACACGGATGCTTACACACATGCAATGCAATTTACACAAGCAGTTGAAGCTTGTTCCCCGAGGCTCTCTTGCGATTAATAGTCGGCCATCGCGCGAAACTGGAGTGATACGCCGTTAACCCTTGCGTTTAGCTGTGTTCCACTCCGTGGCTGTCTCGCTCGATCACGAATTCAGCACGGGAAATGAAGCACACAGCAGTGCCGCGCGTAGCGGCGACATCAGCTGATCACGCCGGCTTGCTTCCCTTTGCTGCAACGCAACGAAACATCATGCCTTGCAAGATCATATACTGATGAAAAAATCTGTAAACAGGGGGTGGGTGCTCGAGCCAACGTTTCGACAAATGGACTTGTCTTCTTCAAGGCTGGAACTCGAGTCCCACTACCTGTAAACTTCGTCTCACTACCTGCAAACTTTCGGCACTAGTATGGGAACCCCTTTTGCGCCAACATACGCCAACATTTTTATGGGACAGTTAGAATCGGAGCTGTTGGAGTCATGTCCAGTGAAGCCTTCCACCTACCTCCGTTACATAGACGACATATTTATTATATGGGAACATTGCGTAAGTACACTAAACGCGTTCATTGACAACTGTAACAAGTTTCACTCTAGTATTAAATTCACCATGCGCCATTCTTCCAGTGAAATTAACTTCCTAGACACGACGGTATCTATCGAAGCAGGAAAATTAAAAACGACGCTTTACAGAAAACCGACAGACAGTTAGCCAGCAATACCTAGATTACACTAGTCATCACCCGCGACACTGCACACAAGGGATATATGTGGGACAGGCGAGGCGTATAAGAAGGATCTGTAGCGATGACAGCGACTACGTTCACCACTTAAGCAACCTAAAGGAAACATTAGGTAAAAGAAATTACCCCGATGATGCTCTAAACAAGGTCTTCAACGAAGCATGTCAACTAGACAGGAAATCATCACTAGCTCAAAGGGCCCCCGTAGCACAGCCCAACCAGCCGCCAGCATTTATAACCAAATACTCAAATGCGCTACCAAACATAAATAATATTCTCCGTAAGTATTGGCCAATACTGGCAAGTAACGAGCGCCTTAGAAAAGCGTTTCCCGGAGTACCAAAGGTCGTGTATCGCCGCAATAGGAATTTTAATGACATGTTAGTGCATGCAAAAGTAAACCCTCATTCTACTGCCCACATAACACCTTGTTCTCGTCCAAGATGTAAGACTTGTAAGCACCTTCAAGATGACGTTATAGTTAAAAGCACCGGAAGTGATTACGTCCATCATATAAAATCTGGTTTTACCTGCAATTGTTCAAACGTTATCTACATGATCGAATGTTCATATTCTCAAAAACGGTACATTGGCGAAACGGGACAACCTGTTAATGTGAGATTAAACGGGCATCGCGCGGACACAGCGAAAAAGTTACCCAAAGCAGTGGCACAGCATTTTAATGTAGCAGGTCACAACTTCGAAGATCTGAAACTTTACATACTTCAGTCAAACTTCCGGTCCCCAAGAGACAGAAAATATACAGAGTCATACCTTATTCACAAGCTCATTACACTCCAGCCAGCAGGCATTAACGTTTCTAAGGGGGCTCTTGAATCTATTCAGTATGGTACATACACAACGAAAACGAATGAGAGTTAATCCCTTTTTCTAGGCATTTCGAACCTACTATTTTTAAAATGCCACGTGCTTCCATTGACAATCATTCAGCGAAACGTACACCCTTCCGTCTCCCGCACCCCCCAACCCCCCCCCCCTCTTTTTGTCCTTTTTTTTCGCCTTCCTTATGACTGACCCAGTCGTCGCGGTGGCCTCTCCCCCCCTCTCCCCACCCCTTCTCCCTTCTTTTGGAGAGGGCACGAAGCATATACACACGATAGCTAAGGAAATCAGTTCCAGCCTTGAAGAAGACAAGTCCACTTGTCGAAACGTTGGTTGGAGCACCCAGCCCCTGTTTACGGATTTAGTATAACTAAGTCACATGAAACTCAAGTATCTCGGTTGTGTTTGATTCGATCTGACACATCCTATTTAGTGAGTCCTAATTATTGTTAGCCTTAATTGGATTAAACGAGGACGTAATTGAGTTTAATTACTCTCGACTCGGTCAGTGGTAATTAGCATCTTCGTCAGCTTGGCTTCCCTGGCTTCACTGAGAATTCAACTTGCACTGCATGCATTAGTGTGGATACTTAGATTCGGCCTAATTGAACTTATTTATGCTCAGACTGATTCAGCGACACCAAGCTCAACTATGCTTAATAAAATTTATTTCTACTTACATTGATTCCGCCTAATTAGCTTAATTAGAAGAAATTAGCATAAACATGCAACAGGAATCTCTGGTATCTAGGATAGCTTTGGTTAGACTTCAGGCTACTTATTAGTCCTAATTGGTATTAGTCATAATTAGCAAAAAATAAAGTTTATTCAGCTTAGTAAGGCTCGCCTCGGTGGAGAATCATGGGGAATTTGACCTGGATTGATTGGCCAGAATTGGGTATGACTAATTTACACAATCATGCTCGGCTTAATTAAGATATACCATACTCATGTATGCTTAAAAACATTTGGCTATTCTTGACTCAACTGCGCCCATCTTAGCGTAACTTGGCTTAACATGGCAACCGCAAGCTGGGCTAGGCTTAGTAACATTAGCTTAATTAAACGTCCTTATGCTTGGCTTTATTAGGTGATACCATGCTTTGCTAGGTTTAATTGGGTTCGGCTGTACTTGCCATGGCTTAACTAGGTTCATCTAAGCTTAACATGGCTTAACGCGGCAAAGGTAAGTGGGGCTGAGTTTTCTGGTGATGCCGTGTGGTGTCAGCAGAAAACTTAATCAATTATGCTTGACTTTCCTACATTAGATGATGTTAGCTATGCTTAGTTAGGTTAATTTACTAATGCAAAAAGCGATGCGCGCCATTTGCTCGAGCCGGACCCGCCGCAGCCGCTACGGAAAACAACGGCACAGATGCGATGGAGCAAAGCAATCGACACCCAGTTGACGTGCTGTCTACGAGCGCCGTAACCACATCAGACAAAGCAAGATGAGAGGCCACCTAATATGACGGGGCGCGCATGCGCACCGCTGTTTCAGTGGTGCTCTCGACAGCAGGAGCCGGGTCGGCAGATGGCGCGGCGATGCATTTTGGTACACAATCCCGTGGTCCGTATACTTATGCTCACGCCTGTACATCAATGTCCAATCAAAAAAGAATTGAAAATAATCAAATTAACAGGGCTGTACGTTTGAAGCATTTCAGCAATTCCAGAACGTTGTGCCATAAAAGTGCTTGATTATATCTGCTACAAAATTCTGAAATTATGCTGTAGTCGCATAGGAACATTGGAAATGAAAAGCACATTTGAAATAGAAAGCCGGAAACCAGCTTTAGTAAAGCCACTAAAAATTATGACATATTCTTCTTATGGTCTCTGTCCTTATAAGGGTAGAGACCAAAGAAGGAAGGGTTCAACAAGCCAGCTGCTAGTATCAGACATATCACTTCTCATTGTGGCAACCAAGCACAGAAATATAAGTTCACTGACAGGCAGAAATAGCATAGGCAAATAACATCAAAGGAATGTTTCACATGTTTGTTGTTAAGGAACTGCTGCGACTGTAGTTTGTTTTCTGCATATGCATATTCTTCCTGCAAAGTGCCAATACTACAAATGTCGTACGACAAGGCGGTTAGACATGAAATATGACGTTGAGGTTTATTTCGGGAAAGAAGCAAAACAAAGAGAGGTACAATTTGCCTAGGGGACCGGCGAAAAGGTATAAAAGCCTGACAATGTGCCTGCCCCCTGAAAACCTAAAATCCCACCAATATGACAAAATGCTCAGTGTAAAAAATTAACAGTCAATAAGGAAATAAGCATAAATTAGTTGCTACATACAGGTCACATGTGTATAAGAAAACAAATAGATGAGCGAATTGGCCCAGGCAATGACATCAGTAAGGCATATATGTGACCAATATATGAAACAAGGTTTGAGAAAATAAACAAACATGAATGTGACTTACATGACGAAACGTAAGATTTCAATGCATAAGGTTTCAAAAGTTTAAAAAACAAAGACAACAAATACTTTAGAAAAAAGAAAACAATGATTATGATGATGGTGATTATGTTTATGTAGATAGCATGTAGACAGAGGGCAGGTGGGGGTGGCCGCCCCCCTATTCACCTAAGAGGGCGGAGCGCGAAGTCAGCCGCACACATTGACATATAGGAAGGGGGGCGCTGCCACTCGGCGGGGGGGGGGGGCAATGTCAGCGCCATACATTGATATAATTGGGAGGGGGTCGCTGCGACGAATCTTCGGCCCCCCTGAAGGGGAACCCTGCGCACTGCCTATGGTAGATAGTAAGTGTGACTGACTCTTCCTTTTAAAAATTCTGTATGAGTCTAGTATTGTCAATCAGAGTAGTTACATTCCGGTGTGAGATCAAGGTTAAACGAAAAAGATTTCTGCAGTATTCTCTGCCTTACTATCACAAGACCCTCGCCAAGTAATGAGTAAATATTTGGCTCATGAGGCACTTGAGAAATTAATAAAAAACAGAAACACCCTGCTGCATGCCTAGGCATGCAGCAGGGGGATAAAACACAAGTGCATTTAAAAAAGGAGACATGCTCACCAATGAAAGAAAGAAAAGGAAAACTGCACATTCTAACCTGTCATATCAACTGTTGTACAAGGTGCACCATATGAACTTTTGGAGAAACACGCCTCGTACACTAGAAAAATATGGCACACATCCTTTAGTCACTTTCAAAAAGGTTCGGCATTTTTGCTACAACGAATGTTCCCCCTCGATTTACAAGAGCACACGGTGAACCCATGCTGCTTTCACGCAGCAAACACTGCCCTACATGTGCTGGTGGATGCTCGATACTGTACATGAAGGGCAAAAAATACTGCTGACAGATAATTTCCTGGCATAACAATAATATGGTCTGAGCGGCTGCACCATACACTATGGAAACCTCTTGAACAAACATCTTTAACAATCTCTGAGCAATAAGTGCCTCAGACTCCACGACAGTTTCCTTGGGCAGCATGAAGACACTTTTGGAAAGCGACATGAAATGCCTGATGTATCTTGATGGCAGAATGTCATCGAGACATGGGAAGCTGTAATACAAAAGCCAGAATTTGCATTCGGTTGCCTTCCAAAAGACCCTTTCCAAAACTACAGAGTGCTGCAAGAACAAGTGTTGCTGTCCTCACGTGACTTAAACCTACGTCACACTTTGTTTACACGTAACCACCACCTCGATATGAAAACCACAAGTGTTTTTTAAGGAAGTGGTATTGAAATTGTAGCAAATGCATTCCTAGCAACCCCAATAAAATTGTTAGTGTTCTTGACACCAATTTTATTAGGCGCAAGAATACGAAAAACTTCTAAAATCTGAGTCAATACTTCATCACCAATATCTCGCGTAATCGGTGCTTTACAAGGAACCTTTTGATCTCGCACCTTCAAATATGAGCTATTAGTGGTTGTAATCCAGTAAGCAGATTTTTATTGAATTACGACTCACACAAGCACAAGTTTGCATTCTACTTACAGATAGGCCAGGAAGCATTACTGCTGAATTTCTTGCCACAAAATCAGAGAGGTCAGCATCTGGGTTGTCGACTTCAACATCCTCAGGAGCCTCTCGACTACATGCTGAATTACCATGGACCTTGCTGACTGTTATAAGGAAATTGATCCTGCAGATATGGTTCATCTTCGAGCCCAACATTGTCTTCAGTAAGCTCATCTGAACTTGCCTGCACAGAAAAGAGAGAGACAAAACAGAAGTGAGACTATATTCAGGAGTTATGCATTCATGGGCGATTATGAAGTATAAAGGCCACATCAGCAATTTTGTGAAAAAAAGCAATAAGCGTCATGATGGAGTTAGCTCTCGCCTAGAAGTTGAATCACACGAGCGTGGCAGATGTTGAATGCTGCCAGTATGAAGGCAGAAAATATGCACCGATGCTGGTATGACATGTGCGCTAACAATTTAAGCATATTTGGGTTTTTTTTTTTTTTTTGCCGTTCGCTCCTTCCGTGTGGCAACCAGTAGTATGTTACTGATGTATTATTCCAACTTGGTGCTACTGACTGGTTTCTCAGAAATTCTGGGCAATGAGGGGCGTATTATAGATTTCTCCAATTGAGCAGTAGCTCCAATGGAATTTAGGCTTCTAGCACTCGCAACATGACGACAGGTATAAAAACTGGCAATGCTTACAGCAAAGTGGTGCAAGCATAAAGAGATCACAGATGCTGCAATAATGGATAAGTCACAGGAATCATTCATAGTTCTGGCAAGAAAAGCGTATTAATAAATTTTATCTCCCCCAGTTTAGTCTCATTACCACCGTGCTTTCGACAGCAGCTCAGCGTTTTGAATAACAGGCAAGACTGAATCAAATGGTTGAAACGGGATTTGTACTTGGGATAGCTTTCTATATGTGAAGATGTACACAGTAGCCCAAACTGATCAATACAGGCCAGAAATCTTTTTTCCTGTTTCTGCTTGCACTACTAAGCACTACTTCATACATTTCATTGAGAGAGAGAGAGACATAACTTTATTTGTGTCCTGCTGGGGTCAAGGGAGGCGGGGGCCGGGAGACTAGCCCTACCGGAGCCCCCCTTCCTCAGGCGGCGGCCAGACCTTGGGTCTCGGCGGCGTCTTCGGCCAGCCGGACTGCCCAGAGTTGGTCATCCGGGCACGCGCTGAGCAGCATATCCTCCCACTGCTCCTGCATGGTTATCTGAAGTTTAGGGTTCTTGCTGTGTTTGGTGGTGTGCGTCGCTGCGGGACATGCCCAGATAATGTGGTCGAGGTTGGCGCGAGCCATCCCGCAAGCTTTGCACTGTGGTGTGTAAACGGCCGGGTATATGCGACTGTATAGCGTGGGTGTAGGGAATGTTCGCGTCTGTAATAATCGCCATGTTCTCGACTGTTGCTTATTTAGCGATTTATCAGGGGGTGGGTACTTCAATCTTGCCCTACGGTAATTTCATTGAATCACAGACATTTACTCAATGTGGAGGCAGTGGGGTTGTATTAGTAGCCTCTGCATAGCACTAGTGCGTTGATGTTTTATGAAGACAGGCAGAAACTGATTTTCTTCGTAGAAATGTGGGCCTCATTTCCTTTGCTGCAAACTGCAAGTACATGGGACATTCCTAACGCACCTTGACACCATTTGGGTCGTAGATTTGCTGTTCATAAATAATACCTGTTCCACACGGGCACTTTTGAAAGGCCATGCAGTCGATAGGCCGTCAAAAAGCCACCACTCTATCGACTCAGTGCAGTTGTCACGCTGCTGCAACACGGCAGTCTTGAACGACCGTTGAGGGTTTGACGCTTTTCTGGAACAGATAGTGTGGCACTGTGGATCATTATTTTCATTTTCATTCACCGAACGGTCAATAATATAAATCCTCATAAAAGCACCAATATGTTTGTCACTTTTGTTTAAACGATTGAATCAAATGTTTATACGTAGTTATGAATGCATATTTAGTATACCTACTGACAGCCCCCTAAACATTATTCTCCGCCAACCCAACCACTCCCTCCCCTCTTACATATACAGGCACCTATCACCCCAACCCCGCGTTCAATGATCTCGGAATTCTTAATTAAGAAGGGACCTCTTGAGGCCACGCGTGAGCTTCCTGAACGTGGCACGATGAAGTTTCTGGATTTGAGGCTGTTTTTTTTTAGAAACGGCACACCTGTTGGCGATACGAGCCCCGTGCTCGTAAGCCATTGCTTCCTTTCTCGTCAGGACACTCCAAGTTGGTGAAGAGGGCGATTGCGCACTCGGCTTTGCAGAAGGCCATGTGCAATTCGTGCCATCACAAGGTGGATGATGCATTTTCGGAGCAAGTGTCCCGTCTTAAGGTCGCAGGTATCTGAAAGATCCCAGGCGCAAAGAGGAGCGCAGAGCCAGATCAAAGGCGCAAGGGAGGAGGAAGACAGCTGGGGTGCCTTATGTGCATTACGTATCACACAGGCTAAAAAAAATAGGAGAAAGCGCTCGGGTTCGGGTGGTTCTTTCGGCCCCTGAAAAGCTTTCGGGCCTGTGTAGATCCACATCTCGGATGAACGAGAAAATAGGCTGCAGCACAGACCATAGGCTCAAATTTTTGCCATGTGTTAAAGGCGTTGTTTACGCTATTCCTCTGACGTGCGGTAGGAGGCACGTAGGCCAGCCGGGCGCTGTCTGAATGATAGGCTTCGTGAGCACCACTATAGCGTCCAAACCACGGTATCAGGGCACCTTGGCATCCACGTGCGGGATTGCGAATGTAGCCCTATCTTTGAAGGCACTGTGGTCCTTGCACGCAGCCAGGATCAAATGGTGAGGGAGATTATTGAGGCTGAGGAAATCGCACGGCCCGGCGACGCATGCGTGAGCATGCCATCGCTGCACCTTTCCGATAAAGAACTTTTTTTTTCTGGCGCGACGTAAGGACGGGGGCGGTATCACGGCATAGCGCTGACATGTTATTCTTTTTCTAGCGGGCATATTTTTTCCTTTTACTCTCAGGTTTTTTCTTCTCTTCTTTTTTCTCTTTTTCGATCACCTGGTCTGTATATATATGTGTGTTCTTCTCAAATACATTTTAGTTGGAAGATTGCGCTGCGTCCACGTCCTCTCTTTTGTCCTTTGTCTACAGTTTGCGCTAAATACCATTATGACTGACTTGTTCCAACGCGCCCAACAAGCAACGTTGTTGTGCTGAACCTACGCTGTGTTTATAACTCCATGTCTGTCCCAGCGCTGGCCGACCGCTATGCTATCTACATGTAGCCAATTTACTAATCTGTTGGATGTAGTACTTAATGCCGAGCTGCCGTCGCCGCGTGAGAGTGTACCAGCGAATGCTATGCCTTGTACAGTGTTGAAATCCTGTGTTAGGGCAATAATAGACATTTAACGTTAATTGCTACCGTGGAACCATGATTTGCACTAGATTGTTTTAAATCCACGATGTGAATCTGTGATAGTATACAGGTGACTAACGCAGTTCTTTGCTACGTGGTGTTTTCGAAATGCATGGATCTAGACTGGTGCGAGCAAGTGATGCTCTCTTATGCGCTGCAGCATAGCGCTCAGGCTTCAGGAAGAGGTCGAAACAAGCGCGCGGCCTTCGAAGCACGAAGCTTACCAGGTTATACATTTTTTTAGCGAAATCTTTGTCAACATGGCATTACACCCATCTTCATTAACCAGAGGTCGTGCTCTTGAATTCGTGTATGCTTCATGATGCTGGTTGTATTGCTGTGAGGCCTTACTCAGTGCTATAAGACCGGTCTTCAGGGCATAGCTTGACGGTGGTCATGGTGGAAGCTTCCCCACATGTATTTATGGAAATGTGTGCTAATCATCATAATTACTTTCTGATAAGTGTGACCTAAATGTAATATTGCACTACTGCTAGTTGGAATCATAAGTGTATAAACAAAATTCTTTTTTCTTTCACAATTGTCGCATAGTGCATGGTTCCCATTGCATAATTGCATAGTTTTGTGTGACTGTGTTGGCTTGTATTGTCAACTGACCTATTTATTGATTATGACGTGTCTCTTTTGTTCACAGTCCAAAGAAGAAATGGACCAATGTTTCAACGCATACGGAACAAAAAAATAGGATACGCCGACCAGCCCAAACAAACATTTATGATGTCTCGGCTTTCAGCACGCAAGCCCTGTTCACAATGAATGCATCACCAGAAGAGATGCATTCAAGAATGCATCACCAGAGTAATCACTGCAAAGGCTGTGCGTAGATCGGGTCTTGATTTCCGTCGTTAAGATTAACTCTCTTGCAAGTGATCTGTATGATCAATGACTCTATACGTAGATGAGATGCTGCCATATTTTCTGTTGTGACGGTTCTTGCGTTGTCTCAATCAATCTTGTGGTCATTCATCACGGCGTGTTCAGCTAAAGCTTTGTTGTGGACGCTCTTAATTTTTGTCACGAGCGTGCTGCTGCAGACGCTTCTTGCAGTTTCCTGACTCTCCGATGTAAACACTCTTGCAGTCTGCTCAAGGTATAGTAAACTACACTGGGGAAACGCTCCCTGGGCAGGCGGTCCTTCACTCTCACAAGTTGATGGCGCATCTTTTTGTGTGAAATGTGTGCCATATACATGTCATACTCACGTCGGACATGTGCCAAACATTCGATTGTTCCGGAAATATGCGGTAAATGGGCTCGCTTCGTAGAGGCGGGGGCAAGCAGGGAGGAGGTGCGTCAAGGTGCCATTGTCATGACAGTTGAATTTCACCTCTGTGCACTCCGCTTCCAACACGAGGGCTGTTGTCAGCACGTTACTGCAGCGTGCCAAAAGATTGGGCTCGAAGCCAAATGATGCAGGCATGGCGAAGGTACGGGACGACCTCACTCACTGTGGAAACCCGAGGCACTTTATCAGTGCAATGACTGTCAACTGTCGTATCGGGTACACATTTACGCGCCTGCTCTTGCTGGCCCCCTCCTCTACGAAGCAAGCCCCTCTACCGTATATTTCTTGAAGAAGCGATTGTTTGGCACATGTCCTACGTGAGTATGACATGCACATGGCACAGGTTCCACCCGAAAAATCGCGCCATCAACCTATGAGAGTTAAGGATCACCTGCCCAGGGAGCGTTCTCCCAGTGTAGTTTACTAGGTACCTTGAGCAGCCTGCAAGAGTGTTCACATCTGAGTCAGGAAACTGCAAGAAGCGTATGCAGCAGCATGCCTGTGATGTAAATAATACAAGCGTTCGTAACAGAACTTCAGCAGACCACGCCGTGATGAATGGCTACAAGACTTATTAGACCAACGCAAGAATCGTCGCCACAGAAACAGTGACAGCGTCTTGGCTACATATGGAAGTCGCTTATCATACAGACCACTTGTAAAAGGGTTAATTTTAGCAACACGAATCTAAAGGTGATCAATGCGAGGTCTTTGAAGCGATTTCTCAAACCTATTTAAATGAACCGCTTCTGATGATGCATTCATTGTCAGCAAGGCTTCTGTGCTGGAAGCCGAAACGTATTAAACGTTTGTTTGGTCTGGTCGGCATCTCTTTTTGTTTCGAATGTACGGTGCCGGCCACACGGGATTCCTTCATGCTGTCGACTTCCATGTCAACACGTAGTGCATGCGCTACGGCAAACCAAGGAATAAACGCCAGGTATGCGCGGAAAGCGCAGCAGCGTCACAGCGAGAGCTAGAACAGCGGCGTTTCTAGAACCCGTTATAAACTCTCTTGTGGCTACTAATACAAGTAAACTAGCAACGTACCCACTACGCCACAAATCATAATTTTTGTGAAGCTGGCAAGCACCCACCACGACATTATTCGTCATTCTGCGGAGAAAGAAGCTACCACATGTAAGGCATTACGTGTAGTTTGTTGATGCGACGGTTGATGACGATGAAGAATAATGTCTGAGCCATTTGTAATGGGTTGGAAGCTTTGAACGACCCACAATTCACATCGTGTGACACCCAGTCGTTATTTCACTCTCCCACCATGCTGTATGACATAGGTCAACGTGAGAAAGAGAGAGACAGGGAAAGAACTTTATTGAGACCCTCAGGAAATGCATCATGGGAGCCTTATGGGCTTCCTTGGCAACCTATAGAAGTGCACTTGCGAGGAACCCACTACGCTCTAAATGATCATAATTTTTTGAAGTAGGGAAGCAGCCACTATTTCATTTTTCGTCATTCTGCAGAGAATCGTGGTGCCCGCTAAACACCTTTAAGGCATTTTGCACTTTGTTGATGCTGCGGCTGATGACGATGAAGAATTATGGGAGAGCCCTTTGTAGTGGGTTGGAAGCATTCAACGACCCACTCGTTGCGCAATTCGCATTGTGTGATGCCTGGTTAGAAAATTCGCGCTGTGTGACGCTTGGTTGTTATTTTACTCTTCTACAACGCTACATTACATGTGGTAATGTGGTTTCTTCGCGACATGAAGCCTGCATACGGTCTTTTTGCAACGCAGTTTCAAGCACCGGCATGGGTCCGAGGTAGAACACTGGGCTCCCACGCAGAGGGCCCGGTTTCGAACCTCGTTCCATCCTGGAAATTTTTCTTAATTCGTTCTTTTTTCTTATTTCGAGCGATAGTGGTTACGGACACCGGCGGCGGCGCACAACTACGCCGCCAAGAACGGCCCTTGTTGTGATCTCATAACAGCTTTCGCTGTAAAAGAGCGCACAAGCCGCAACAGAAAGTGAGGTAATGAGAAGGCTGTATCTTTTTTTTGCTTCAAAAGCTTTTCAGATACAACGCCCTAGCATCCTTGGTTCTTACATAACTCATATTACGTGTAGCATCTGGAATACTGTACTCTATGTCAATAGTATCTTGCTGCACTGGGGAAGCCGCAGGATTCATTCGCTGACAGAAATGCCAAATGTTCCTAAATATGCATTATTTTTATGCCATGTCGTCAGGTCAACGTCTGCTTGCCATCCTGTCTCTGCCTCCTATGTGCTTAGTGAATTGACACAGCGAATATTTGGCATTATAACCATAAAATGTGTTTACATGAACGTGACAGTAGGGCCTTACTTCACGTATACATTTTCTCAGCTGTTTCCTGCAGCCTCCTTAGATTTTAAGTAAGGACAAACACTTTGCACAGGAGCTTAAAAAGACATGGAAACACATGACCATAAAGGTACGTGCTAACGCAATTACATGCAGTGACACCAGGTGCCCTCTTTTTCAAAGGGCTCTAGAATGCACTTTGGCACATGCCTGGCAGTCTCATAACGTCTTGCATTCGACTTCACAACTTGATGCCTTTCATGTCCTGCACAACAGGATTGCTTTCCTTCAAAATCAGTCACATTTGTGCGCCATGAATGGGAAGCATGGAGTGATGTTTTGTCTTCTGTATCTGGACCCATGTGGATGGCGCCAGCCAAGAATGGCAAAAATAAGGAAAACTTGTACCACTAACGCATTATTTGATTCCACGTGAATACAAGCTTTTAAGCATTTTTTTAATTAGCAGTTGTCGTCTACTAGTGAAGTGTTGCCAGCTCAAGTGTGCAAGCTGCTCCATGTCTTTACACCACCACCCTTCATGTGCTTCTTGTGTCACTGATCATGGACGCCTAATTTTCAGATGCTGTCACCATTGCAGAATTTTCCGAAGCATTAAAATCACAGTGGCACATTCCGGTTGAGAAAGAGATTTTAGGGCTTTCACAGCAGGTGCCATGCCACTTTGAGGCTGTATTGTTGTCATGCTGAATGATGTTTTAAAGTACTCATATTTGACTGCTGAAACCTCATATTAATTTCAGAGTTAATTGAAAGTGGCATAGTTGAGGTGTCCGCCAAGAAGCGAATCCTGGTTAGGGAACGAGAGCGCGATGCGAACACTGCCCGATTACGCTATGGCGTCCAAGGCTTGAAGGCGAAGGTCAAGCGTTCTCCAAGTGTTTTTAGGCATTGTTGGTAGAGTGAGATAGTAAACAGATAATAATAAGAAAATCCTAATAAATTACTTAGGTTGCTTTGCAGAAACTGTGGGAGCAGAGCTAAGCCATTTTCTGAATAGCCATGCAGGCCACTTGCCACTTCATTGAAAAGGAGACTCCTGAGGACGCGTTTCTGGATAACACGGCCTGTTCGAGCCTTCCATTGTGGGATGAACAGTTATCCCCATCACTAGAGCCTTCACCAAATGAGATTGGATGTGATGACTATTTGTATAATGTTGTGTACTCGTGGTAGCACAGATCGCCTTCAGCTGGCTTCCTTTTGTGCCATATTGTATGTAAATTCTCTTATTAATCGCTCAATGAAAGAAGGAAAATTTTAAAGGCGCGTTTTTTTTTCTTTGTTAGACACAACCTTAATGAGAACCAACAGACTATCAAGCCAAGGAATGTAAATGGGACGCTACTTCTAGTAATCATGATTCAATGTGAAGAAATTAAAGTGGACGAAAAGACAACTTTCCACCCGCAGGAACCAAACCTGCCACCTTCGAATAACGCGTTCGATGCTATACCAATTGAGCTACGGTGGCGTTTGTCTCACTGCCCACTTTATGGGGTATATCTGTGCGCTTAAACCTAGGAGTGTTAATCAGTGCCACTCGTAGCCATGATGACCAGTGTGGAACACTTTTTTTTGCCTGCTGGTGTCACCTAGCATTTGATCTACATAGACAAGGTGCTGCGATTAAGCAGCCTTTATTGAATAGCCACTCACCAGTGCTGGCATCAGAACCACCTTGGCCTTGTGTGGTTGTAACCCTGGTTGTGACAAGTTCTGCCGTTGATAAAGCACGACTTACAATCCACTGTATGTCATGCATATAGATGCATGATATACTGTATATATAGTATAATTTCACAAATGTGCTCTGTGAAAGAGCAGCACGATGGCAGGGCTCAAGCGCTATACATGGCTTAAATTTTTCATATTTCGTGGGCTTTTTTCTTTGCAGCGCAGTAGAATAAATGTAAGAAGTATTATCCAAGAAACAATTCACTCAGTGGTTTCAGAAGGTGCTGTACAACACTGGGGTCATATTTTGCGGCGTCATTCAATAATGAAGATGTTGAGTAACTAAACATAATGAATGAGTTAGTTAAGGGGAAATTGAAAAATCGTCTGAGTAACTAATTAGGCTAGTGTGAATATATGCGTTCAATTCCGACGTGCCTCTGATTTTTAAAGTCTTGGCTAGAGTTACAAAGGACAGGCTGTGTATAGGGTCTCTGGATGAAATCAAGACTTGAACAGACACCTGTCTGGTCGGAAAAAATCATCAAATAAAAAGACGAGGACGCCGACGACAAGATGACAAACTATGTTTTGACGTTTCGGCACCCAGAACGGGAGCCTTGTTCACAATCTCCATTGTGTACAAGGCTCCCGTTCTGGGTGCTCAAACGTCAGTGCATAGTTTATCATCTCATTGTGAACAGATCTTCCGTTGTGGGTGCTGAAATATCCATGCATAGTTTGCCATCTTGTGGTCGACGTCCTCGTCTTTTAAATGCGAATGCATTTCTTAGTCGGGCAATGTGAGGCATCCGGCGTTGTCCGCGCGCCTCTCCGCTCTCGCTCCCTCTCCCATAGCAACAGCTGCGGGCGCGCGCGCTTATCCTCGCTCTAGCAACCGGGGCAGGTGGTGCGGGCGGAGTAGCGGAGAGTGAGTGGAGAGGAGGAGCGCGCTCTGGCGTGTGACATAGTCCAAGGTTCGACGAAAACTCGTCAGGCGAGGTAGGTATTACCGAGCGGATGTAGCAGTTAAGTGACATGCGAGTTATCACGTACCGATGCATGCAGTCAAAACCTGCTATCGTGAAGATTGTGAGCTGGAACACCGACTTCATATTTATTCAATGATTACTTGTTCACAAGCCGCTATGGCATTTAATGTCATAGCGGCTCGTGATCGGGTCTAACCAAACTGCAGAGAGGTGTTCAGGGTTCAGGTATACAGATAATTATTTGATTTTAATTGGCAAGTCACGCGCTGTACAAAGAAGTGAGCACATTCTAAACGTGTTTAAAGAGAAAGGAATGGCACTAGAATTCAATTGCGAGATGCCTTGCTCTGATAATTTGCAGTTTCTTGATACATATGCTTCTAAGTTTTACTGCGTAGCATGTTTGCGGGCACTATTGTCATGTTGTTGTGGTTAGCGTTTGTGTCCTGTGTCAGGTGCCATTGTATGTACGGAGCGTTTCACTGCTAAATGGAACATGGATGCTTGGCGGCCGCTGCCGCCTGCGACGAACTTAGCGCAGGCTTTCGTCCTTTCGTTGTTTGCTGTCGCGCCGGCGGCGCTTCGAATCCGCGTCTTGTTCTCGATCTTCGTGAAGCGAAACGTTTCAGCGTCGAAAGTGCGCCGTCCGCGGTGTCGCGCAGTGGCTGTTACGCGCTTCATGTTACATTTGGCTGTGGACCGCTACGCACAGCCATTTGGTCACTACGTCAAAGCGCGTGTGTAATACTCGGATGTAAGTGAATGTGTGCCTTAGCTCGCACAATGCGGCTGGACACCTACCTAGGTTATATAATGCAACAGGTTGAACAGCTGAGCTACTTGGGGACTCATAACGCCCGTGTTAAGCTGCACACACGGAACAAGAAAAATCTGAAGAAAGCTTAAGTAAACGAAACACTCGCTGCCGCTGCTTGTACGTGTTTTCTCTGCGTTGTGCTGTTTCGGGTGTCGCTTGCCACACACACACACAAACACACAGACACACACACAAATGTCATGATCTTTGACACGTGCAATTCACGTTTTCCAACCAGTTGATCCTCCCCATTCGGCCTCTATCGCGCGCGGCGCAACACAATCAACTTATTTTCACGGCCCATGTTCTTACTCACAGTTATGGACGGTTTGCAGTCAAAGCTAAAGAATTCGTGGTACGAACAATAATGTACAAAACTGGAATAGGAATCACGTTTGTGCTTAGCACTCATCTCCTAAGGTTGCAATTTACAAACAATCGTTGCAATGCCAACTGCAAGCAATTATAAATGCGAATGCATTTCTTAATCAGGCTTTGTAAGGCATCCGCTGTTGTCCGCGCGCCTCTTCGCTCTCACTCCCTCTCCCATAGCAACAGCTGAGGGCGCGTGCGCTTATCCTCGCCCCTAGCAACCGGAGCAGGTGGTGCGGGCGGAGTAGCGGAGAGTGAGTGGAGAGGAGGAGCGCGCTCTGGCGTGTGAGGGCGCTCGCATCACGGGAGCTCGGCCAGCGCAAATTTTTTTCTAGGTGGCATTGGCTCGGCGGAGCTCCCGCGTGTGTGGAGAGGGTAGGTGCAGTGCTTCGCCGCTCTTTCTCTCGCCGTTCGCTCTCTCTCCTCCCTGCGCCACCGCCTCAATGCAGTGCGTTCGAAACGCGTTTGTAGCGTTTGTGCTGCCTTGGCACAGCCTCAAAACAGCGCGTTCCAAACGCGTTTGTGCTGCATTCAAGGCCGTGGCAACATCCCTGAGGTGATTACGAACGCACGTAGGAAGCGTTCGTTGAAAGAGGCGCCCGAAAGGGAGACACTTGAGCACGTCGATGTGTCCAGCTTTACGCCATTAAAATTACTACGCCGTGTATTCTCGGCGCAATAAATGCATTCGCATTTCCTCACGATTCTCTTCGGGGAGGTGGGGGCATTTTTTTGTTCTTGAGTGGTCAAAACTGAGGTAAAAAAAGTTGAGATCAAGACTGCCATGTCGGCCTTCAGATAGGCAGTGAAACGAGGAGGGGAAAAGAGGTCCTGACGTTGTGTTGGGGGCCATATAATACTGCCCCGCGGGCCTCATGTTGCCGACCCCATGTTGTAGAACGTTCTTAGTACCCGCTCCTCTCCTATCAGAGCGCAGGTGGCGCGAGTGTGGAAAGTATCTTGTTGGGTCGACGCCGCTAGGGCCAGCTGTTTTAGTTTCCGCAACGGACGCGCACTTCGCAAGGTACGAAGGTGGCAGCCAATGGCGGCCAGGTGCGTTTGGCTGGTCACCGATTCAAGCCGTGCAGCACGCGTACAACAGCGCTGTGGCAGATGGCTTCAATTTCTTTAGGTGATAGGGCTGTGCCGTACTGGCAAGTTCATAGATGGCCGTAAGCGTGTTTTTTGTGCTTTCCAGTGTTTATCTGTAACGGCATTGCCGCATGCATTAGCGCTGAAGTCACACTTATTGATAGGCCTTTCGCTTTCCGAAAGGACAAAAGACCTTTTGCGTGGCGTCGGCCACATAACGAGTTGAGGGGCGCGGTTAATCTTTCCGCAACAAATCGTGATCGCGGCATGCGCCAATCGGTAGGCATATGGCCAGCCACTACGACAGGGTATAGTCTTGGTTGGCGATTCGTCGCAATTACGTTTTAACATTGGTAGGCTTACAACGATTACATGTTAGTGATGTCTTACTTGAAAAACAAGAATGCGTAGCACAGAAAAGTCTTCATTTGTTCGAATGTGTCCGAATATTCAGAAAAGCGCAATTCTGCATTTTTTAGTCCAATATCCTAATAATTATTACATAAGGGAAATATTCGATTCGTATTCGAAATTCCGAATACTTGCGCACACCTATGTACTACCGACCAAGCAAAAAACTATAATTGTTAATAAATGAGAGTAGTTGTTCGAGGGCTAGTTTCTTTGTTAGACAGAGCCAAATGAAACTAACAGCCAAATAAATCAACCTTCCTTCGCTTAATAAAGAAGTTATTATTATTATTATTAATGGTCTGTTGGTTTCATTAGTTCCGTATATGAAAGTTATTACACCACAATAGTTGGCCTAGGTTGATCACAGAGCTCGTAGGGGCTCCATATAAACAATTTTTTTCCCGCTCGTAAAACAGAAGCAGCCGTAAAAAAGCTTCACCACTGTGTGCGCCTTCTTCGTCTAATGCACAGAGAGACCATCGCCCATAGCGTCAGCTTTCTTCCCTTCGCCGTTTGCTTCCTGCGCAACTGATTATGCATGCCATCACACTGGCACACAATTTTCTGCAGTGTACATGATAATAATGAGCAATATACGGTAGTGAACGGGTCTGAGGAAGTTTGTGTGTATTCACGTTGTATTAGTGCGCGAACACACAAGGGCACAATAAATAGCGAACACATGTTTACCATTGTGTTTGCGCTGTAGTACGAGGTGCATATGCAGTACACACTCACAATGCCTTTTATTTTTCAATACCGGGTGACATTCTTGCAATACCTTGTGCTCCATCTACTGACAGTGGTATTTCAGAGGTGCCATATGCTGCATCAGCCAGACGCCTGTTTCACTTTTAGAATTTTTAGTACAACGGGTGATTTTCGGCATGTGTTTGCTTGAATTATATTTTTAGTGTTGATATAATGCAAATGTCTGTTGTTAGTTTTCGAGCACAGTAAGAATGTTTTAGATTTTTTGACTATTCAAGACATATTAATAAGGAAGTGATTATTTTAATTACTGCGAAAACTTTGCGCTGGTCTGATGATCAGCTTGCACTCTTTGGCGAGACTGTTTCTCTTGAAAATTATGTGCAATATTCACGACAAGTTCTGCTTTAAGAACCGTAATGGTGCTACATTAGCATCATTTCAAATCATAGCACAGAATGTGATATATGCACTGACACACTTATGGACAGAGCAGCAGAGCGCTGCTATGTCTTTCTGTGCCTCTGTGTATAGGCTTTCGTTAAAAGCAGCGCAGTATCAGGTAACCCAAGCTTCAACTCCTGTCACCTCTAGTAATGTTAGCCGAATAATTTCAGTATTTTTTATCACTTGAAAGAGGCGTTAAACTTGCATTACTGCAACTTTATGCAAGAAAATTTAAGCTTGCTGATTTATATTCACTTGTGCTATAGTGCAGTTGTAATCTTGATAGATTTTGGGTTGATTTTTCACTTCGTCAAGAGCAGAATACAGGGTGTTCAGAAGTCAGCTCTTTGGATGCGAAGCAGCGATTGCTCGTGGCTGTGTCCAGCGGTGGCGTCTGCGCTCCCCTGCGCATGCGCCTACTCTCTCTCTACTCTCCTACGCTCCCTCCCTCTCGCGCGCCTCATTCTCTCCTGCGCAACGCCACGATGAGCATCAGCGCATGAGCGTCGCCTCGCCCTCTCTCTCCTCTCCTTCGCTGCCACCCTCTCGCGCCCCAGTTAACCGCGTTCCCCGCTCGCCCTGCGAGAATTAACGGCCAGGCTATAGGGAACACACGACGCGTGCAGCGTTCCTCTTCGCGTTCCACTACGCTTTGAATGGATGGATGCCGCTTACGGCGCGAGACTTCGCCCCAGCTTAAGGACCTGGCGAGCCAGCTCCTAAAAAAATTACACAACCTCCCGCTCAAGCGAACCATCTTCCTGCTGCTTTGCATCCACACATGATTTCCTTTAGCCGGAGATGGTGTAATTTTGCTTTTTTTGATTTCAGTACCGGGAGGTACGTTATAATCACCTTTTCTAATAAGTTATGCATCCATGGAGTCACAGTGAGACAATAATTATTGCTGTCAGCCGCCTAGTTAACTATGATTGAATGAAGTACTTAGTGACTGCAGCAAGCGGTCATATTTTATGAAAAGTTGGAGACTGTCGCTTTTCTACGCTGTTCCACTTGGAAAAATTCTTCTAGCATGTCTGTGCTGCTACACATCTTGTCGAAGAATTTCATTGCGATTTGCATTATTACACATGCAAGACGGTGAGCGCTCGCGCAAAGCGCCCCCCTCCCCCCACGCTGTTACTACCGGCTGGCGGAGCGAGCAATTACTGCTCGCCGCATCACCGAGGAAGCAAGATTGTGCTGGTTCACACCGCCGTGCATGCGTAACTATGCAATCCACCATCAAATTTTGCAGCGAGATATCTCGAGCACAGACATGCTTAAATTTTTCCTAGTGGAACTGTGTAGAAACAAGACTGCCCACAACTTTTCAATACAAACGTACCCGCTTGCTGCAGTCACTGAAATGATAATTATTGAATTTTAGTTAATTTGGCGGCTGACAGCGATTACAATTGTCTCACTTTTTGTCCTCCTGAATACATGTCTGCAAAGGTGGTTTTCACATTCTTTCCAATTTTAAGAAAACCATAAAGCATAAGTTTGAACAGTGGTATAGTAACGTAAAGCTGTCGTTTTACTGTACAATTCCCCACAGTTGACGTGATTTTTTTATATTGTAGTTGTGCGTTGATGTTCGAAAAAATTTTAGTAGTGATATAGTGCTGAAATACTGGTGCAGAGATATCAATTGAGGGGATCAACCTACTCAACAAAATATTTACAATGAACTGAAGCTACTGGCTCGAAACTATTTTGAAGCAAAGTTGTAATCTAGGACTACTATTTCGTCCTCTCCATTATATTCACTATCGAAGCATCACATATATTTTTCACAAGGCCCATAGCCAGGAAGCAGAATGGGCCAAGCCCCCCCCCCCCTCCTGAAGTTCTGATGGAGGGGGATGTTTTACTGAAAAAATGATGAAAATGGGTGTTTTTCAAGGCTTTCAGCAAGTGCCTCCTCCCCCCCCCCCCCCTCTCGAAAAAAAATTCTTGGCTACGGGCCTGCTTTTCACAATGACTTTTTAAGCCAACGCTATGTTAAAAAATGCATAGTAGGATTCAGTTACTGTTTTACAATTCGAATTTTGGTATCGCCTTCGTTAACGTTTCCAGTGTGTTTTTTTGTAGCGCCTTAAAAAACTGAAGTGTACATTCTTTCAAATTTCTTTTTCGTACCCAAACAAATCATTTTCAAGTGTCAGGCACCCTCCTTGGCAGTTCGATCAGCTTATTTTTGTTGTCAAAGTGCACATACCATGCGAATTTTGTTGTTCGTAAAAAAAGTTTGATCATTACCCATGTCTTCATTCCCCAATTTTTCATACGTTTCTGTATCACAGAAGACAATAAATATTTTAGTTTTTTTTTAAATCAAGCGTTATGTCTTGCTGACCATTGTGACTGGATGTGGAAGCCATATTAAGCATTGCTTTGTACATATGCTCGTACATGATGTTGTATAAACGTATTTATATGTGTGTACGACCTCTGATTTTATTTGATGGTCCTTAATATGCAGCACAAGTAGGTGATGACCGAATTTGAAGCTTCAGATGAACACACGAGGCTTACGTACGGATCGCTGCATATTTCACTAATTCGGGTTGTCTTTCCAACCGAGCGTTCCTCATGCGAACACGACTTTTGCCAAACCAATATATATAGACGCATTTGTGCAAAGGAAACAGACTCGGTAGTACACCCCGAATTAATGACATCCGCAGGAACACATGCGTGCCGCCCTTTGTGACCACCTGAAGCTTCTGTTTCGGCCATTAAACGTGACGCGAAATGAATGGTGTACACCCTTCCGAACCCATACAAAAGAGTGCAAAAGAGTGTGAATACGAGCTAACACCCTAACACCCCAAGAAATTTTTCCTGAACACCCTTTCTCTAGGGTGTTAAATCAACACCCTAATTGAAGGTAACACCCTAAGGGTGTCGGTCTGGCGACAAATCGACTTACACCCTTAAGGGTGTAGAAATAATTATTGTGTATGCACAAATGAAAGCACTTCTTTTTGGAATAGCACTTAAACATTTGCCTTCAGATTAAGCCCGGCTTTGCGCCGGCATATTCAAACAACCAAGCGCATCCTCCGGACGTCAGGCGCACGCCGTCAGCGGTTACTGACCGCCTGTTTTACAAACGTGACCCATCCTTACATACTCAAACACATGCGAGTACGAGTGCCCGAACGACACCCAGCGAGCGTGGACGCCGTCTACGTTGAGATCAGACATGTCATATGCCAGAATTACCGCACATAGCTCCCACAGTCACGCACACTTACTCGATTCTGTTATGACGTTAAACGTCGTCGCAGATGTAGGCAAACCACGAAAACAGCAAACAGAAACGATGGGAAAGCAGTGCATGGCCGCGGCCACAAAACGCGCGCCGTCGGAAGTCTCGAGCTTTTCACCTTACCGGTGAGGCGTGTCCAACTTAAGTGACTACCGCGTACGCGCTGGAACCATCGTACTATATCTGCATGTTAAACTACCTCCTTTAAGCCAACAAAAACATTATATAGAGCGCGCCTAAGGGTACCGTACGCAGACTTTTTTCTTCACGTTCCCACGCGTTGAAGTATGCTGCACACTCAATGTCGATGGAAATACTGTTATGAAGTAGACAAAAGCGCATCTCAAAACGACATCTTGCACCTTCAGCAGTGCAGACACAATGTGCGATCAGCAAACAATGACGCTTGATGATTGGCTGTTTGCATCGCTCATTTAATAGGAGCCTATACAGCAACGGAAATAAAGATGTCAACGCGTTAACAGTTTTAGCTGGTCGTCCGCAACAGCCCCGCGGACGCAGGCTGCTGTTGGAAATGGCTGGCAGCCTACTTCCACAGAGCTGCTGCAGCTAAAAAGGTGGCGGCTTGGACTAGTTGGTAGGTCATGACAATTGACATAGCGCGAACTCTGTTCAGGGACAAACGGTACTCGAAGACTAGCGCTAACTTCCAACTATGTTTATTGTTCCGCACAAGCACCGGATATCTCACAGACTCAATAAAATCGGGAAACGTGCCGGCGTACGGGTGCTCTTCTCTGCACCGTTCAAATTAATAAGCCTCGCTAAATCAACAAGCCCCTCAAGAAGAAGTGATCTACTGAATGTAAAGTTAAACATAGGACTATAGGTATGTGCAATGCTCGCGGGAAGTTGTCTATAGGGTTCCCCTTTCCTGTGGTGCATGTTATGTCCGACAGACCGGAAGGTGTCTAAACGACCCACCAAGGGAACAGGCTAACAATGTTAGAAATGGGAAAGAATGGTTTCTTGCACAGCATTGTACTGCGTGCAACTGTGCGTCTCTGTTCGAGGACACAGTGACGCCGTATAAACACAGACATGACCGCACTCAAATCATCGTCGAGAATGCGCAGATGGCACGTGAACACGACTCATGCGTGAGCAAGTTTTCCTTGTCTCTCTCCGAGAAGGAATTAAGGTTTCTGGAAAGTGTCGGCGCGCGCAACTAATGATAGTTTCTTCCTTGATGTTTCCTTAGGTTTCTTTTTTGTATGTTTTGGTGTTCAAATTTTTTGCCTTGCTCACCTTTGCATTGCTCATATTTTGACACGTGGTTTGCATTACCTATATATTTTCGTGTTCTGCACAATAAACCTAGTTAGAAGTTAGTGCTCTTCTTCGTGTACCTTTTGTCCTTGTCCTGAGTTCGTGCTATATCAATTGGCCAGCTAAAGCAGCATAATTAGTACCTACGAAAGCAGTACATTCACCGTTAACAGGCACACGTTGTCCGTGTCCACAGCTCTGTGATTATGACTATTCCGCCCTCCAAGCGTCAACTCGAGCACGTTGTCTGGCGTCACCGCCACCGAAGATGCGCATGTTCGCTCGAATAGAAAACTACAAGACAGGCTACCCGCGCAGCCAACGCAACGCATTCCAAGAGACCGACGAAACTGAGAGTGGAGGCGCAGGCGACGCGCCAGCCCGCTTGCGTCGGCGACGAGGCACGGGCCATGGCGCCTGTCAGAGATATGGCTCGGGTAATCACGGCAACTTAAATATAATTGTTGCCGAGACGGACGAAGAAATTTGCAGCGTGAGTTATAAGGCTTTAATTCCACAACAAAATGATGATGAAGCTTGGCGCGTTACATGGCAGCAGCGAAGAACTGCCCTAGTTACGAGCACGACACACGTTCTTGAACGACTTAAGGTCTGACCCTAAGCGTAGTCCTCCACTGCACTACACAAGATTTGTAACACTTCACCGTGTGACGGTCGAGGGCAGATCAGTCGATGAGTTGCGTTGCGTTTTACGCCGACAGCAGCGATGATTCAAGCACAGTAGGAGCGGAGCGTGCGGCAGAGCCGATGTGTGGCAAAGACGTCCCGGACAGCCAGTAGTAGGCCCAGGTCTGGAATACGCCCGGGTCCGAGCACAACGGACCGGCGCCGGCTGCTGGAGCGCCCGGTAGACGGGAGCCAGGCTCGAGCGGTCACCAAGCACAGGGGTTGGCTTCGAGACCAGGACCCGACGAGCGCTTCACCCTGCGACTGCTTCGTTCGGTTTTCGTTCCCGAAGCTCTCCTCGTCTTCTTTCACTTCTATCATCTCCCGGTGGCTTGGCGTGACTTAGACGACACGATTCCGCCTTTTTCTTATCTCATCGTCGTCTTCGTCGGCGTACGGTACAGCACAAACCCATGAACACCACGCACCAGATGAGCCTACCGCGCACAACATGACAGCGCTGCAACGGCGCTGAACCATAGCTGAACGGCAATCGCGCGCTATATGTACGGCGTATACGGTGGCGCCTTCATCACGGAAGCCAATCGAAACGCGCTTCACGAGCGTCCAGTGACTCCTCCAGAAATGTTAACTCTCTTTTTCCTGCTTCTACCTTCCAAAAGGGATCAAATGAACACCCAAAGCGAGTCACGGTGCCGTGACCCTCTTTTGACTCGCTTTTTTTTAGAGTGTACGATGTTCGGGAAGCTTCGCGATTATTTGCGATCATTCTGTTAAGATTACGCGCAGGACGCCAACAGTCAAGTTCATTGGAATAGATTACGCGAAGACCTGCGATAACGCTGCGAGGTACGAAGGCTACTGCATAAAAGACGACGTGTTCCGCCGATGATGAGTTTTATTGCGGTAGCAATTATATGGACAGTGTCAACGGGTCCTTGCCGTCGTTGTTGCCGTCGCCGTGATGTCCTTCCGGTATGAAGTCCAAATCGATAAAATCCCCCCGTGCATCGTATGTTCTACCACGGCTAAAAGCGCGAGTGGGGGCGAAGAACGCGGCCGAAGCAGAGATCAAGCGAGCCGTTTAGTTTCCGTCGCTCGAAGGGTGCATGCGATATCACCCCGATCCAGCGGCCTGCCGTCGAAGCAGACAGAAAACGCCCCACCCATATTTAACGTGCTTGAAGAAAGACTCGAAGACGCGAGGGGGGGGGGGGAGTGTCGCGCTAGGAGCAACATTGAACTTTGAATCTAAGGGCGCGGTCACAATGGCTGGCGCGCATGCTATCTCGAAAGCCATCGCAGCGGGCGGCTCGTATACCCTTCTTCGTGCTGCGCTCTCAACGCGAAGTGACTATGCGGAGAGCATCGCTTCCTGTAGCAGCCGTATTCTCTTACACCAGCGTTTTGTAGTTGCACGAGATCGGATACAAAACAGTTAGCTGCCAGCCTCACTTCGTGTAACACTACAATTTGTTGCTATCGCATTCAGTTCTTCGCCCTTGCGACGCTGTGTTCGACGCTACCAGTGTACAGTGTGTTTTGTTTGTTCCTTGACATCGTTTACCGGGCACAAGTTCGCTCAAATAAAGAATTCTGCCCTGAGCACGAAGACTACTGCCTTCGACAACGTTACGATCACGTGAGAATATGCACACGACACCGCGCGAAGGGAAAAAGAGGGGGTGTAGACAGGGGGAGTGAAGAGCCACAGAAGGCAATCGACCCAGCAAATTAAACAGGCGGCTCACGCGACAAAAATAGCGTTTCCTTCTCCAAGAAATAGATTGAAGGGCAACGTACAGCGTCTCTATATTTATTATTTGCCACTTCAATGATTTCCCTCGTGAGCTGGTCAGAATTGGTAGGCCAGCGAATGCGCGTGGTTGAATTGGGGCTTGCAACCGTAACGTGCCCAGTGCACGCCCAGGTGGCCTGACAAGGCGAGTTGTTTAACATTGTACCTGCGCTCTCGCAAGCGATCGTTCATGCACCTGCCTGTCTGGCCTACATAATCTTTGCCACATGTGAGCGAAATAGAATATACTACACCCTCTGCACAAGGCACAAACGGTTCGCGGTGCCCCTTGTTCCACCCACGTGCTTGCCTACACCCATGTTTACTCTACGCACAAGCTCGACAGCTTTAATGGAGCAGATAGCGCAATCACCACACCGACACGCTTTCCAATTTTTTTGAGATTGTGACCAATATTTTGGAGGTAAGGCAAGACAACAACTCTCTTTCTCTCATGCGTCACATGGTCAATGACATTGCGGTCATCTTCCTTGGCTTTCTTCAACGCTACAGCGGACAACACATGCAACGGGTAACCCGCGTCTGACAACCGTGCAACTTGGTTACCAAAGCTTCGGTGTATGAAGTGTGGGCAGGACTTTAGGAAGGCATTATTAAAACACAATTTCATTATGCCTCGCTTGTCGAGATTTGAATGAGGAGATGAATATGGAAGGGTGGGTTTTTTGCCTGTCGGCTCCTAACAGCAATATGCATGCTTACTAGCAAAAGTGAAGGTGAGAGATAAAAACCTGATACAGTCGAAACCCGCGATAACGAAATCCCGAGGGAACGAAATTCTCACCGCAGCGAAATATTTTCGGAGCACCAGCGAACTCCCATAGGACTCAATGCATTTCGTAACTCGCGACTACGAAACATATTGATACCGCAGTCCCTCATTAACGAAATTTTTGAAACAAGAGTGCGCAAATAATCTACTCTCGCAACATCACCTACATTCGAAAACTGCTGAAACACATTCATGCTACACTAAAATTGTGGAAAACTATCGCTACAGCGCACTTGAGAAGCAGCCGCCATCAATCTTTCCAAAAAAATAAACATAAAGCTGGTGACAATAATGATGATGATGGCTTGCCGAAACACCTACCTGTGCTCGTTATCGCGGACTACGTAGCCAAATCCACATTCCTCATGGAGTCTCGTTCATTGGCTTGGCTCTGTGCTTGGCTTTGTCAGCTTTGCGCGCACATGGTCGCGTGTGTGGAGCCATTTGTGGAGCGTTTGCTTGGTCGCTTGGTGCAACGTGAACTGTCTTTTGCGACTGCTTCGTCCGATTTCGGTGCCTGTGAAGATGCCGCCTCCAACCAAAAAGCGGAAGCTCATCACGGTGGAAGATAAGGCTGCAATCATCAGTGAGGTGGAAAAGGGTAGGAAAAAAGTGGACATCGCCGAAGAATTCGGCGTTGCGTGCAGCTCGTTGTCCAAGATTCTGCTATGATCCGCGGTGATCCAGCGGAGCCGAAAGAAGGTTCGCCTGTAGGCGCACTTGATGACGGTACTGGTGACAGCGCAGTGCCGCCGTCACTGACCAGTGCATGGGGCGAACTTTGTGCCGTGGCAAATGAGATTCCCGATCGAGAGGCGAGAAATTGCTGCATGGTAAGGCCCGCCAAAGCAAACTTTCTGACTTTTGGAAATAAAATGTGTTTTTTGTAAATTCAATGTCTTTTCTACTGCATTCTCGCGCCAACGAAATTCCCTCAAGAGCGAAATTTTGTGCTTTCCCCGCCGATTTCGTTATTGCGGGCTTCAACTGTAGACCCGTCTACGGGTGCTTAAAATGTTACAACAAGAGGACTGAGGCATTAATTAAAAATACAGCGAACAGCAGTTGTCATGTCGGCAGGCAAGCCGAAGTCAGACTCCAATAAAACCGGGTACTTCAGTGAAACTTTTGTTGGGCCTAGTTGGTACATAACATTTAGGAACAGAACTTCAGCGCAAATGAAGACGAACCACAAAGACGGAAAGACAAGCACTGTGTTGTAAGCGCCTGTGCTTGTCTTTCTGTCTTTGTGGTTCGTCTTCATCAGCGCTGAAGTTCTGCTCCTTAAAACCAGGCAGTCGTCAACATACCAGAAAATCTTTGCTATGCCTAGTCTTTCCAACGGAGAACCCAATAACCGATCCTAAAGGGCAAGAAGTAAGTCACTCAAACAAGGCGCAATACAAGAGCGCATTGAAACGCCAGTTCTTTGAATAAAGTTTGAGTCCCCCCAAGAGGCGAGCGTCGAAGAAAGATAAAACCTAAGAAGCTCTAAGAACTTCTGAGTAGCAAGACCCGTTGCATTTTGGAACTTCGCTACACCATGAGCGTCAATAGCATTTCCACACACTAGAGTAGTTATTGTTGCGGAATGGAATAAAACAAGCACCTAAAGTCTAAAGAAAAGTTCACATAAAAAACAGCGCTAAAAAACGGCGGACAAGAGAAAGAAGGACACAGACGGCGGCGCTGTCTGTGTCCTTCTAAAGAAAAGGCTGCGAAGCTTCCATTGGTACTGTCATTTAAAATTCTATGCCGTCATGGGAACTGGAAATCAGAAAAGGGTAATCGATTGCAAAGACTCAGCTTCGCATGCAGAAAACGCGCGGCAGATTTTTGCCAGCTACTGCTTTCAGAAACGATTACCCGGAAGGGGCAGCCGTGCTTATGGATTTTTGACCGTAAAAAACAATTTAAACTGATGAAAGAAGACTTTTAAAGGCTCGTTTTTCTTCGTTAGACATCATAATATTGGGAGCTAACAGACAATAATGCCAAGGAAAGTATAAGGGACGTCATTTGTAGTAATTAGAATATAAAGGCCAAGAAAGTATTTTTCCACATGCCGACAGAGTACATCTCAGTCAAGGCTTTTACACAACCTGCGTGTGTCCTTCTTTACTTTTGCTAGGCACACATCATCACGTTTTAGAAAAGGAGCGGTTATAGCTTCTAACGCCTTAGAATTGTAGTCACGTGTTGTAAGAACAGTAAAACCACCCTCTTTATGGGCCAGATACATGTATCTTCGATACTATCTTAGATACTTTTTGGGTATCTTGTATCAATCGCGATACGTCTCGCAAAACAAGTATCTGTATTTCCGATACATTGAAGAATGTATCGTGTATCTTAAGATACAAGATACTGCGATCGCCCCACCACCGTGCGAAGGAATAAACATTGGCTGAGCTCCGCTTCTCAAGCTGATACTGCTGGCACTAAGTCACCAGAATAAAGCTAAAGGCAGTGACATTATTTGATCTTTCCGCAAGAGCTTTTCAGCGAGAATAGGCCATAAGCTCTGAGCGTCCCTGTATATTGGTTGAGCATAGTTACGAGGTGGCGCTCGCGTCGTCTCGACAGACAAGCGCGCGAACGTCTTCGCCCAGCCGAATTTTTGTTTCATCGTTTTTTTTTAACACGAAAGTGTTTTATGCCAGGGTCCACCAAGATTTTTATGACGTATTTCCGCCACGGAAATACGTCAGAAAAATAAACACCATCAAATGGCAAAGCAAAAACTATAACAAATAAAAAAAGCCAGGCCTGCGCGGAAAACGCAGCACAGTCACAGCGAAAGCTCGAAAAGCGGAATTCTAGAGCCCGTTATAAACTCTTGTGGCTACTAATACACCTACACTAGCAACGTACCCACTACGCCACAAATCATAATTTTTGTGAAGTTGGGAAGCACCCACCACGACATTAGCAGTCATCCTGCGGAGAAACGAGGTACTATCTGCAAGGCATTATGTGCAGTTTCTAGATGCGACGGCTAATTACGATGAAGATTTATGACTGAGCCTATTTTAGTGGTTTGGAAGCTTTAAAGGACCCACTGGATTACGTAATTCGCATTGTGTGACGCCCGGTCGTTATTTCACTCTCCCACCACGCTTTATAACCTACGCTAAAGTGAGAAAGGCATAGATAGAGGGAATTAACTTTATTGAGACCCTGAGGAAATGAATCATGGGAGCCTTATGGGCTTCCTTGGCAACCAATAGAAGTGCACTTGCGAGGAACCCACTACGCTATAAATAAATTTTTGTGAAGTAGGGAAGCAGCCACTATGCAATTTTCGTCATTCTGCGCAGAACCATGGTACCTGTCAAACAGCTGTAAGGCATTATGTACACTTTGTTGATGCTATAGCTAATGACGATGAAGAATTATGGCAGAGCCCTTTGTAATGGGTTGGAAGCATTCAACAACCTACTCGTTGCGCAATTCGCGTTTTGTGACGCCTGGTTCCAGAATTCGCGTTGTGTGACACATGGTTGTTATTTTACTCTTCTACCACGCTACGTTACATATGTTAATGTGGTTCCTTCCCGACGTGAAGCCTGTATAGGATCTTATTGCAAATCAGTTTCAAGCACCGGCATGGCTGCGAGGTAGAACACTGGGCTCCCACTGCAGAGGGCCCAGGTTCGAACCTCGTTCCATCCTGGAATTTTTTTCTTATTTCGAGCGATAGTGGTTACGGACACCGGCGGCGGCGGACAACTACGGCGCCAAAAACGGCTCTTGTTGTGATCTCATAACAGCATTCGCTGTAAAAAGTTCCGTCGACACGAGTCGAACCCATGACCTGTCGGTCCGCGACGATGGCTGGCGGGAGTTTAGCCCACTGAGCTAGCCCCAAACTTTTTTTTGCTTTATTGCCTGTTTCCAGACACGAATTACATCACAAGCACATAGAATAAATAACCACAAATAGTGTCTGTCCTACTGGACAGACATCAATTTTAAAATTCCTTGAGAACTGTCAAGGGTTCCACCCTCGATAACCACTCAGGTACAAACTCCTGCGTTTTCTGCAATTCAACAAATTTCGGCATGCACTCTCGAAAGTTCATTCGTGCAGCCCTTGCATCTGGATCACGGTGAAATCCCTTCATACGGGCCCGCCATAGACACATAACGTAGGGCACATGAACGCGCCTTTTATCTTTCACACTTTCCTCTCACAGTGCTCTTGTATGGATGGATGGATGGATGCTACGAGAGTCCCCTTTATAACGGGGTGTTGACATGTGTGCCACCAGGCTCGAAAAATAACACACCGCGAGGTGGTGGCTTTAGCCCAAGCCTCGCTCATAGCATCCATCCATATCGAAAAATAGCTCTCCGACGCTCGCCTGGCTGTCGCATCGCGTTCCCCGCTCGCCCTGTGAGAATTAACTTCCAGGCTAGAGGGAAGAAACAACGCGCGCAGCGTATCTCTTCGCGTTTCACGACGCTTCGGAGGAGTGCATACCAGGTATCAGTGTTTATGATGTGCTTGTTGATACTATATTTGCGCGGGATTCACTGTATGCGGTGTCCACGTATATGTTAAGAACTTCAGCTACCGCAAGGGTTAAATCATGATCATGGGCGTTAGTCGTCGGTATACGGAGATGTGCCACTTGGCGTCAACGTGAGTGCGTCCACATCAGGCGGTGCTACATCTGCCAAACAACAATAGACATTATACAAGCTCTGATATACCAATGCACTAAAGCAATCAACTACTTCTCTGACGACACGTTTCACTTTCGCGTTATACCGATTCCTATAACAGAGGGATCAACCATCTTTTTTTTAGTTTTGTCAGTGCCATGGCACTTGGCACTTAACCACACTCCTTTACCGCGTACTACAGAGCGTGCGGTGTCTTTCACACACATGCTGATGACGCTGTAGAGTTATTATCGAAATTCCTCTGTGTGGTGCTTTGTTACGAAGTCTGAACAATGCAAGAACGGCAGGTTGCTTTGCCTCTCGTGGCTTTCACACATCGGCGATTTGAAGGATCTCGTGGATGTAAGTTTGCATTACATGCGATGAGATTGACTTGGTACTGTAGCGCCAGTGTGTGTGTCTTCTTCCCTTCGTCCTTGTCTTTTCGCGCCCACATTCAAGTACCATGACAGACCAACAAGTCCGCATCGCTACCCTCGTGAGAGATTGACTTATATGCAAATAAGATTGTAACAGCTATAGCACCAACAGTACCGATGCTGTATTTAACACAACAAGCATTCACCTAACAGACGTTTTCTTGGCGTACGTCTGTTTTTCTTTTATTCAAATAGTTCTTAAAATCATGATTTGATCGTTACCAGACGCTCTTTCTTAGCTGTCCATCCCATACATTACCTATGTCTCTATATCTTTTTTTTCTGCCCGTCTACTTACTGCAATATGCCTTTGACGTGCTGCCAAGGTAAGCTCTCTGCTTCATTCCTAGTTTTAACTGCCTGCATCATTTCTGCTACTGTTTCCATATTTATATTCCACGTGAACTTAGTGCTATCTAAAGATGATGTTGAGAACAAATATATAATAATTTGGGTGCGCCTTGAGCATGCAGTAATGATAATTCTGCTTACTGCTAAGTAAAATAGCAAAATTGAGTCGGCGTAATAATAACGTAAATTATTAGGCGCCATCTTAAATACGTTCGCAAAGGTATTGGAGAAACACTGTTAAACCGAAATGCTCCGTTTTTCTCACCAGCGTCCCAAAGAGTCGTTTTACGGCCTTTTCCATAGGCACTGAATTTAAGTGTCGTAGCTATGAGGCCGTAACCACTAGACAGCCGCGGCGGTTACCCGCCGCGGCTGTCTAGTGGTTATAGTGCTTTACTGCTGGCCCGAAGGTCGCGGTAGCCGGATTTCGATGGAGGGAAAATGGTAAAGGCCCGTGTGCTTATATGTAGGTTTTAGAAACCAATCTGGTCGAAATTTCCGGAGCCCTCCATACAGCGTCTTTCATAATCATATCACGGTTTTTCGACGTAAAACAGCAACAATTATTATTTGCTCTTAGGAGTGCTCCGTGTATCGTGTTTCTATATTTATTCGCCGTGTTTGAAACGGAACCGCTTTTCTATTTTACTTAATATATTTGTTTTCTTTGCTTAGGCTTCCCTAAATTCTTTTACTGTTGCTAATCACCAGGTAATCGGATCTAGTATAAGTGGCAATAGTGTGAATAGCGGCGGTGTCCTGCAGCGCTTTGCGCAACTGTACCAGACGTCTGAAATGTTTCTGGGCTCCACATCTTTTTGGTGACCTACACGTGTCCGGTGATCCGTTATTGCGAAAACCGTATTAGGTTTACCGGCAGGGTAGAACTCAGCGGTATTTGCACCATCGTGCGGAGGCTTCTTATTGAAGTTCATATGATTAGTTGACAACCCGCTTGCTGGTGAGCACGCAGAGTAGCGACTCCCATGAGTTACAAATGCTACAAGCAAGAAGCACTATCAGCGAAATGTATAAACAGCTGTCATGCTAAGCAGCCATCACAACTCCAGTAAGTTGTTTCGGAATGGAACAGATGTAGCTTGAGCATGAAGTTCAAAACTTTTGAGATTATAACAGAGTTTTCATTCAAATGAAACACAATTGGTCACAGTTAATAAATTTTCAAGCGAGCATTGCTGTCCATAGGCGCTTAATGCTGCATTATATAGACATACAGTAACAAATTTGAGAATGTATGGAAGTATCTTAAGATACAATTGGAATGTATTGTATCGGATACAATTAGTGCTGCAGTATCTTGTATCTGTATCTCAAATACTTCTTGCCTGAGTATCTTGTATCGTATCGCGATACAATTTCAAAGTACCTTTGCCCAGCCCTGATGGTCCTGTATAAATGACAAAGAGTTCTTTCTGAGGATGGGCACTGTGGAAGTGCGAGCGTACCTGCTGACCTTCGGACTACACCGCGCAAGGATGTTCACAGTCTCCGAGATGCATCGTTAGGCGTCAGCTTCTGGCGCTGTGTCCTGTCTTGATCTGTCGACGTCCGTGTGATTCTTTACGCCACTGTTCTGAATTAAGCGGTCATGAGCTCACAAGAACCGCCGATTTCTATGACGTTGTTCTCCGCCGCCGCTTCTGTCCGTCGCAGCTTAACGCGGAAATCGAGACAGAAAACTAGGGTTCGAGACAGATTCCAGCTCGGGCCTTATACGTGGCAACAAAATGCTCTGTCACAGAACAGCGTCAGTGCTTGAACCTTTTTCGGAAAAAGACCCTCTACAAGCGCCACGTGCGGCGAGGAACCATGTTAAGAGATGCGTAATGGCGTGGTACAAAGTATATTCGCACGAGGCGTCACTCCATGTAAATTGCGTAACGAGTCGGTAGTTTAAAGCATACCGCCCATTAAAAAACCGGCTTATTACAAAAGGCTCAGGATTAATCCTTCACCATCCATTAGAGCATCAAGAAAGGTGTGCTGCTACACAAGTGCGCATATTGCCTCCTTAGAAATGCTTAGTGGGTGCATCGCGATATTGTAAAATAGTATGACTCATTGCCTAGTGGGCACCTCGGAACTGTATTTGCAGTTCGCCCTAAGAGTGTTTCCATCGGGCTCTACGTGAAGGGCACTCCGTCAGCATACTTTGTGACTTTTCTTTTTTTTTCGAAGGGCAGGCGCTGTCGCCCTATTCTAGATATTTAAACTGCTTTGCCAATAAAGTCGGAGGCATGGCTGCATGAGCTGCTACTGATGTGACACCATATCGTGCACAGCCTTCTTCTAGAAGTGCGAGGAGCACAGTCTGCTGCACTGCCCGCTGGCCTCTGCGGAAGCAGCTCTCAAGGACGCCTCGACGGGTCTGAAAGCGGAGTGCCACCCGGAAGGACGCCGAGCAGCCGTGGCCTCTGTTTGGCCTTTCGCAGCAAGCGTGCGGCCAATAACCCGACGATTCGTCGACGCCGACCGCCATGCGGCTGCCATCGCGGAGAATGATCTGTGCCACGGGTGGCAACTGCGCCTCGTTCCACGCAGCTGCTGTGTGCGAGCAAGCACAGTGCGATCGTTCCGGCAAAGTATGAGCGATGCCCGTCGGGTTAACGCGCTCATCAATTCGCATGTTTATTTGATAGAGATGCGAGAGAGAATCCTTCCTATACACACATTGAAAGCAAACCTGCCGGCTCACCTCTCTGCTATATTTTTCCAATGGTTTTCTTTTTGTTTTCTTTACTTTCACTGAGTGTTTTCGCATGTAACGTTAGGCATGCTAAAAGAGACTGGGCGTGCAAACACTGATACAAGAAAGAAGTCAGCACACCACAAACGCCGACTAACAAGTGAAAGGGCGCACAGCCGCGCTAAAGAAAGTAGAGACGAAAACATATATGCGCATCTCCAGGCATTAGGCGATACCCGTAAATCCGGCAGGCGTTCGGGTCTACGTGAGAAATAACTGTCAAGGCATTTCATTTCTTCATTATAAAAGTTAATCGACTGTTGGCTCGCGCATGCGCTGCCGCTGTTATCAATATGCCATGCCTCAACCATTAGACGTGTTTCTTCCTTCCTGTGCCTGCAAAAAAAAAGCGTGTTGAACGAATTTTGGTTTGCATTTACACTCGCGACAATGTAAAGATAGATTAGAAGGTGAGCCTCCGGTTAGCGATCTCTAATGTTTCAATAATTTCTGGTTAACACAAAGCTCCGTCTGTCCCACGTAGAATCGGCCGCAGCTAAAAGGGACCTTGTACACCATACTTGTACGGCAGTCAGTGAATTTGGTGGTGTGTTTCACGAAACAAATATTGGTCCGCGTCTTGTCTTTTACTCGCTCATTCTTCCTCTGCACAGCAGCGCAAATCTTACCTAGCCTATTGGCAACCGTAAAAACATTAACGCTCTATCTACTTCAAGGTTAACATTTGACAGCGTTCTGTCTGGTTGGGAAGAAAACATCATTGAAAAAGTTACACCACCCAACGAATTATAAAAGTAAAAAACTTCTTTAACTTTAAAAAACCCGACGTTTCGGGTCCAACTCGGACCCTTCCTCAGGGGTGACTGTGGGGCGCCAGAGAGCAACAGAGTTTAAAAAAGGAAGGAAAGGGCCTTCCTCTCTTTAGATCGGGGGGTCACGCTTGGTTTGATTGACGTGCCGTAGTCCATTGAAGTACACACTCGGCAGCGCACCTGCAGACCGGTTCACGTTGCTGAGTGTTGCCTGAATGTGCCAGGATTCCACAAAAAGTCGTTTGAGATAATTTGCCTTTGAGATAAAGGCGATGCGGTGGTCGTTCACCTCGCTATGCTCAGCTAGCGCACTCCTTTGTCTGTCGACCTTGCGGACGTCGTTCCTGTGTTGTCGCAGCCTTTCTGGGAAGTTCTTCGTTTCCCTCACGTATGAAGCGCCACAGTCCGCACAAGGAATAGAATAAATCACTCCTTGCGCTTTTTCCTTGGGCAGTCTGTCTTTTGGGCGCGGGAAGAAGCGGCCGAGTGTGGAAGTTGGCTTGTGCGCAACTTTTATGCCCTGCTCCGACAGAACGCGTGTGAGCGCTTCGCTGGTGCCCTTAACGTAGGGAATGCAGACGCGGACAGGCCTGGGAAGCGACGAGTCAGAGTCCTCTTGAAGGGGTCTGCGGGGGCGGGCGTGGCGGCGTGCAACCCTCTCAAAGAAAGCTTTGGAGCAGCCGCTCTTTAGAAGGTCGCATCTGATCTTCCGTTCTTCAACCGTCCGCTTATCATCCGACGAACAAACCCTCCGTGCACGTGTGAGTAGTGATGATACCACCGCTGATTTATGGTGGAAAGGGTGGTTGGAGCCAGCGTCGAGGTAGCGACTGGTGTAGGTTGGCTTTCGGTATATCGAGAATTGCAGCAAACCACCCCTCTTTTTCACGAGGACATCGAGGAATGGCAAGCAGTTGTTTTTTTCCCGTTCCACGGTGAACTGGATGGCCGGCTCAATAGAGTTCAGATGGGCTGTGAAGGCGTCTACGGCAGAAGTTTTTAGGATACAGAAACAGTCGTCGACATACCGCAAAAATATTTTTGGGGTGATGCCGGCCGTCTGCAGTGCTCTTCCCTCCACTGCCTCCATCACGAGGTTTGCGGCCGTTACAGACACAGATGCCCCCATTACAGTACCAGTTAGATGTTTGTAGTATACTCCGTTTACGTAGAAGTACGTGGTGCTGAGACAAAATTTCAAAAGGCGGCTCAGCTCGTCGACGCTCAGGCCTGTTCTTGCCTCGAGGTTTTCGTCACACTCCAGCACTTCGCGCGCTGTGGTCACTGCTAATTGGACAGGTATACTTGTGAAGAGGGAGACTACGCCGAATGACACGAGGCATTCATCTTCGCAAATCCGTATCGGGGAAAGAAGCTCAACAAAATGCTGCTGTTTTTCACGTGCGTCGGCGTGTTTCCCACGAGAGGGGCCAGAATCCTGAGTAAGAAGCTCGACAGGGCTCGAAGTGGCGAAGATTTGAAATCCGCAATCGGCCTCAAGGGAACACCGGGCTTGTGGGTCTTGGGAAGCCCGTAGAATCTGGGAGCACTACCGTTTCTGCACATCAAACAAAGGTGCAGAGCTCTGGCATCCGGGTGTTTCATGAATACGTCTCCTAGGAGCTTGTTGAGGTCTCTCTGTACCTGCGCTGTAGGCTCCTTCTTAAGGTTGCTGTAAGTGCCACTAACAAGGTGGTCTTGGACCTTGCGGTCGTAGTCTCGCCGGTCAAGGACGACAGTAGCGTTCCCTTTGTCCGCAGGCAAGATGACAATTGTGAGGTCTTCGCGCAGCTCCCGTAGGGCTCGGTTTTCCTCCGGGGACAGATTGGACGGTTGTTTCTTCATGAGGCCATGCGCCACGATGCCAATCGCTTTCAGCCTCACTGATTCCCGGACGTTGGGGTCAAGATGACGGATCCCGTCCTCCACGGCTGCCGCGATCCTCGCCAAGGGAGGTCGACCTCCCGACATATTGAAGTTGTGGCCTTTAGCAAGGACACTAACCTCAGGTGGCGACAACTTCCTGGACGAGAGGTTGGAAACAAACTCCGAGGCTTTGGAGCTCGGTGACAGCTTCGGCCGCGTCAGAGCTGAGAGCTTACTCAGGGAGATGCGCTGTTCCTCCGCTGCGCTTGAGGCGACCGAGCTCGCGAAAGAGTTCACAGCAGCAGACAGTCCACCTAGGTGGTGCTCCAGTTGTCGACGAAGGAAGAACAAGTCCAGATCCATCCTTCTTATCGTTGCTCTGCATTCGTGGACACGGGCGATCACCAATCGGCGGTCGGCTTGTGCCAACACTCTGTGGTCCTCGCTGGTGTGGACGAGAGGTTTGATGCGAAGGCTCCGGGGCACCAGGTTATCGGTCGCGGCACGTAGAGAAGAAGTCTAGGTGCGTCTTGAACACTGCGATGTTGCGTGCGGTATTCACGTAGCGTTCTGCGGACAATGCTGTCTCTGGGCCGAAGTCAAGGCGTAATGACTTAAAGGTGAATATTTGACAGCGTTCTGTCTGGTTGGGAAGAAAATATCATTGAAAAAGTTACCCCAACCAACGAATTATAAAAGTAAAAAAAACTTCTTTTACTTTAAAAAACCCGACGTGTCGGGTCCAACTCGGACCCTTCCTCAGGGGTGACTGTGGGGCGCCAGAGAGCAACATAGTTTAAAAAAGGAAGGAAAGGGCCTTCCTCTCTTTAGGTCGAGGGGTCACGCTTGGTTTGATTGACGTGCCGTAGCCCTTTTTTAAACTGTGTTGCTCTCTGGCGCCCCACCGTCACCTCTGAGGAAGGGTCCGAGTTGGACCCAAAACGTCGGGTTTTTTAAAGTAAAATAAGTTTTTTACTTTTATAATTCGTTGGTTGGTGTAACTTTTTCAATGATGCCCTATCTACTTCCCACTTTCTTTACCCTGTGAGATAGAAAACGAATGCAAGGAATACTAACGACACGTATATTTCCTATTGCTTTCTGCAACGCGCTCGGACTTAAAAAACGGACGTCTTTAAACGTTCAGTGAGAGTTGCCACTGCAACCAGGGCATAACCTACATCTAAAAAACACGTAACCTGTGCGCTAAAGCTGGCGCTCATTGTGTACTCACACGAATTGGTGAGGGACGACTTAAGGCGTGACATGGCTATACCGTTTTTTACAGCCTTAGAATGCTTCGACGAGAAGTTTAACGCAAGTCTTGAAGATCTACGAGAATACTGCCAGCATGCGTGGTTCTTTTGAACGGTTAAGGAAATATCTAGAAATTGTATTCCATCAATCTGAGGCAATTCTTTAGTATAGTTCAGCCCTCCTCCATTTAATTCAATTTTTTAGCTCACTCAGCTAACCAGAGATTCAAAGGCCTCAGCACTACAAAACATCAAACAATCGTCCACGTAACTTAAAGCCTTAATAATAGCCCCGTCTGTTTCTTACTGCGTCGTCGTTATTTTCGCGCTGTTTCGAACCCACGAAGCCTTACCAACAAGCTCAGACCCATACCCTTTGAAGAATTACCTAAGGCCCCCTCTAAACATGTGTTAGTCTTAGTAAAGTGTAACTCACTAAGAATCCGAGCAACCTTAGAACCAATGCAAATGCCTGGTTTGTGCCCATAAAGGCCTTCCTTCGAACCTACCAGCGTGGGCTTTAAATAGATGGTAAGGTTTTCTAGAAAAGCCCCCGTAGAAAAAGCGCAATGATTGGTGAAAACCGTTTCCTGCACTTGCTCGTTTATACAGTTATTAACACATTTCAACAACCCCTTATGCGGCAAGGTGTAATAAAGGTGTTCAGTATCCATACTAAAAGTGAAATTGACAAGCGTGCGAGCTTGAGCTTGTTCGTACACATTCATAGTAAAAACAGCGTGAAAACACAAGGACGAGACAGAGGAAGCGCTAGTCCCGTTTCATCTGTCTCGTGCTTGTGTTTTCGCGCTGTTTTTTACTATCCATACTAAAAGCTTTACAACCGCAGGGGTTCTCCTTCGACAGAAACTGAACTAGCACCTGGCAATTACGCGTACGAAAAGTGTCTCAAAACTGAATGACGCTAAGCAGTACTGCAAGTAACCAGGTACAGCGACTTCCCAAGTTCCTTTCTCTGAAACAATTGCTCGAAAAGGAATCTCGTTTTTATGTGTTTTCGCTGAAAAAAACCATTCTAAATTAAGTGATTTAGCCTTCTCGACATTACACGCTATTCTCTCAAGATTATGTCTTAACAAAAGGTGAAAACACGTTGCCTAACTACGGATGGTTTAAGTTTTACCGTACGACAATTCTTTTTTATGCCTGTTTACGCTTTCCCTGATAACACGCTGTGCGGCATAATTACGAAATGCCCTTCGTTGCTTGAAATTACTCGCCTGAGTTTCTTCTCCACACAATGGCTATCCAAAGGCCGGATAGGATCAGGGCTGTTAAGCGGCATATTTGATCCCTTTGTGCAAGCAACAGAGTCTGAAATGTAGTGCGACCGTTCTTTTTTAGGGACTAGACTAGTGATAATACACGGCAGGCTTAAAACGTGTTTTGGTTTCAGACTAGCCTCAAAACAATATTTAGGGCCTAAGACTAGGGTTTTGTAGCTACCGAAAATGCCAGGAGGATTTGTATTTTAGTGACCTCAGGACCTTGGAGTCAAGTCATATTCTACCCGGAATGCCTCAAGTTCTGTCGCTCTACTCCGCATGACGTTTGGCGCCAGAAGCAGCTGTGCGCCGATTGGATAAAGGTAGCTAACGAGCACTTGTTGAGGGTGAAACGTGGTGTCCTTAAACCATGTAAGAGGACGATTTTTCTACTATTTTCCCTTGCCAAATAGCTCACCAGTCCCCGGAGGAGCTGTCTTACATGATACTCATTGCAAACCCCTGGCCTTAGGTTCAAAATATTGCTTTAGGCTTAACCTAAAACTAACGATCAAAGAGAGAGAAATGTATAGAAAGAAAGAGAAAGTTTTAAATTTCAAGTTTGTTCAAAGAATCGCAAAATACCATGCATATACGAAGGTGCAACGTTTCCAGGAGGAGGCCTAAAAATAAGAAATGTGGCAAGGCCTTCTATCACATTTGGATAAAAAATTAGTAAGCACAGGAATAAATTGACCATACAGGTATGGATTGACTATAGGTTCACAAATATAAGAAATAAAAAACACATAAAGCATCAATATGGGCAAAACAAAAACCGATCGATAGACGAATTAATGCGATGAAAAGAGGTATGTTAAGAAACAGTCTAAAAACACTTGACAGATCAAATCAGGTGATGCACAAACTTTATGGCACACTAATTGAAGCGATGAGAGCAGGTGTGTTTTTAAAGATGATCGAAAATGGTTGAATGATAACATTTTCAAATCAAGGTTTAGAGGGTTCTAAGTAGAAAGTGCACTGAAACAGGCACTTTGCCTAGCATAATTCGTAGCGACTTTCGGTAGAGAAAATTATTTGACAAAGCAAACCTAGTCGTAATATTATTAAGGAATAGATGAAATGGAAAGGCATCAACCGAAACTTTACGGTTGATGACTTTATACAGCAAGACCATCAGACTAGCTTTAGGGGTCATTCTGTCACATGACCTACGGTGTGATGCTCATATTCATTACATCAAATCATCTGCGCTAAAAAGACTGTTATTTATAAAAGGGCGATTACAGCAAGCACCGCCACACACAAAGTTACTGGCCTACAATACACTTATTCGACCCGTCCTGGAGTACGCAAACACTGCCTGCTTCCCGTACACAAAAGCTAACCAGCAAGCTCGAAGGTGTTCAACGAAAAGCGCTTAGGGTCATTTTTAAGAAATTTAACCACACAGATTCGCCTACGGTATTCCTTAAGAAGGCTGGACTACTAACCATAAAAAGCGGGCGATATTGGCAAGCTTAAAGCTAATGCACCAAGTGTTACACGATCACATAAACATAGACAAGTCCCCCTACATAAACCTATCCGCAACTAGAACTACCCGCCAGAATTACTCTCATACCCTTGCCCCTTTACAGATTTCACACAGATGCTTTCAAATTCTCGTTCGTCCTGCGTGCGATCAGAGAATGGAATAACCTGACCCCCTACTAGAAGCACATCCTACCAGTAGCACATTCTTAGCCACTTTCTCAAAACTAGTAGAAGGCGACATGATAGCCTCGCAAACTTATTATGGTGTCATGTGATCTTTCTTGTTAATTAAGTAAAGTGCCAATGTGCTTCTACTTTGACAAATGTGGTTGTATGTTTTTTTTGGCTAATTTCTTATTATTTTTTCTCTTTCCATTGACTGTACTTAATCACCGCCTTAGATTGCCCACCTGTTGTAATCCCTGTGGAATTGACAGTATGTATAAATAAATAAATAAATAAATAAATAAATAAATAAATAAATATGTACAAACAACACGAAGTACACTCAATTTTATAAATAGGAGCTTGGATGATGAACGAAGGGATATTAAGATTAAAATTTTGATAGCGCGTTTTTATGCTAACTAAACGAGATATGTGATTGTAATAACTATTTTGCCAAGTAGTAATACAATATTTGATATGTGTATGGATGAAAGCGTGATAAAAAGCGTGATGGTAATGATGGTATTACTTTGTGGAATAAGTTTAAAGCAGCTGTTAATAAGTGCATGGAAAAGTTTGTTCCTACGAGGCGTATTAAGTCAGGTCGCCACAACCCCTGGGTTGATAGAAATATTATTCATTTAAAACGCAAAAATAAACGTGCAAAGGAAAAAATTCGGCAGATACCACGTACCGTGGGAGTCGATGTTATGCGAAGCATGCGCCGGGTAGGGGACTGTGGCGTAACTTTTTTTTACTGAGCGGTACGTTACAAAATGACGCTAAAGATTTGTATAAATTTTATACGCACACATATATATGTTGAAGAGCCGCATATGTGTTATATAACCAGTTGTTTACGGTTGGGTATGCAACGTGGGTATTACCAACAAGCGGTAAGCTGATATGTAGTGCGTATACGTGTCCCGATAACGCACGCACGTTTCACGAACCCGTGTACATGTGTGCAAGAAGTTCTTGACAGTTCTTGAACAAGCGCATCATCACCGTGATGAGTGAGCACCAGCAGCTGGTCATGACTTGTTATAGGATCCGGTCGTGATCGTGGTGACGAGGGTTCCATGTGTAGTGATGTATGTGGTAGGGTAGATCTGTTGGAATTCGTGGATGCCTTGGTCATTTCGTCGACAAATTGTCTGTCGACAGAGCCGGCGACATGTCGGAACCTGAAGCCACCCATCGCGTTTATAGGCCATCGAGGCTGGTAGGCCTGGATAGTGCTACGTAGACCAAAATCAGTGGATGGTGTTTGCCGTATTCGTAGACTACCTGGGCGTTTGTGGCCTGCGTAACCTAGTCTACAAAGCGGCTGTCAATCAAGCTGGCATCATCCTCGGTCAGCATGAGGCCATCGCCCAGCCTCGTAAGAAATGAAGAGGACACTGCGCCGTTCTGGTGGACGAAGTGCACTTTACGGTGCGGTGATGTGGATATCATATGTAACGTTCGTTAATGTATTCCTCCAGGGTCGAGCAATGCTTCAATATAGCTTGCTGAATCATAGGAATACAAACGTAATCTTTATTAGACTGCTATAAAAGCGGAGTCAACACTGGAACTACAAACGTTTATCTGATATGACGCCTCTATCGTAGGAGTAGTAGATATCGTAGGAGTATCATGTAGTGTTTATTGCTTTTTTGTAAAATTAGATAGCCAGCACCACAACCACAATTCACGTTGCACCGATATTACGCCTGCGTAGGCTGTTTTTCCAAACCAGTTTATAGACCTGGCGTGGCTCAGTAGTAAAATACTCAGTAAAATACCTGGCTCAGTAAAATACCTGATTGCCACGCAGAATGCTTGGGTTCGATTCCTCCTGGGATCCTAATTTTCCTTATTTCCATTCGTTGAGGCAACGCTGCCGATGTTGGTTTTCCTTAGCGTTTTAGCATTTAAGTAACCAATGTCTGTTCTCGCCGTTCCTGGGTAGATATAAACTGTCAATCACATGTGGCACATACCCGTACGCCGCGGGCCATGGTAAACGGGTATGTGCCACACGTGTCTAGTGGAAAGTGTTTGACGACGTACGCGACAGGATTTTAACGTTATTCATGTCATGACCCGGCAATCATATTCGTGAAATCCTCTTACCCTCCCATGCAAAGTTTGGTCTACACCAAGTTAAGGAGGCGATCATGAGAGCACCCAGACGTAGGCGGCTAGATAGGTAGATAGATAGATAGATACGTAGATAGAAACGCTCAAAGTGCCAGAGGTTCGCAAAGAAATGCTTCGCATTTAAAAAAGCTTGCCACTAATGAATAGCTGCGTCATCTTCGAGAAGAATTACACCGTGCGCTGTCTTCCGCAAAAAACAAATATTTTGAGATTACTTTGCCTAGTTTTATTAAAATTAATCCTCAAAAGTTCTGGCGTTTTCTCAGCTCAAAATCTAAACAAATAGACAAAATAAAAGACGCGGATGTGCTTATAAGGGAACCTAGTGGCATAGCTGACGTGTTGAATGCATACTTCCATTCTGTATGCTCTCCAACCGAAAGCGGCGTCCAGTCATTTGGGCCATCAGATTTTGATGATAACTTTATATCTGTAGAAGGTGCATTTCACGTAAGGCGAAATGCACGTGTGGCGTAGTTTATGATATACCACTGTCATGTGGTAAAAGTGACATAGGTCAAACCGGAAGGTTTGCAAATGACCGTTTCAGAGAGCATGCCCTGAACATAAAAAAGAAGGAAAGAACGCACTTAGCAGATCACGTGAGTTCTTGTGGTTGTGAGGAATTGTTTCGAGGGGCAAAGATTCTTGGCAAAAGCCGCAATGAGCAGGCCCGCATGTTACTGGAGGCATCTCTCATTAAGAAGAGGGGGCGGGGTGCGTTAGCGAACCTTCCGTCACTCTTCATTCGAACGAATTTAGCTTCATCGACACGTATATGCGATAGAAAATCTGTTATCTTCATTTCTTGTTTTTTTTTCATTGAACGGGTCTGCGCATGTGCCAAAGGTATATATATGTTTCATGACGACGTTGTGGAATAAACAGCTGCAAGTAGCGCTTGTCCCTTGTGCACCTTTCTTGTGTGTCGTGTTTGTATTGCGCTGAGTAATTTTTGTCAGTACTATGCACCAACTAGGCCCTCAAAAAGTGCTATTAAGATAAAACAGTACTTTTCCAACCGAAATCAGTTTGTTGATGTTAGTGGGTACTCATCCACGCGCTTGCCAGTTACGTCTGGTGTGCCTCAGGGAAGCGTCTGGGGACCAATTCTTTTTCTCATGTATGTGAACGATATTACCGCTGCTGTGTGCCCTGATGTCCAAATTAGGCTGTTTGCCGATGATTGTTTGATTTTCAGAAAGGTAACATGCCAAAACGACCAAATTCTTTAAACTCTAGTTTAGCGAAAATCCACGAATGGTGCACAAAATGGTCAATGTCCCTGAATTCTGAGAAAACTGCGCTGCTACGCGTAAGCAATAAAAGAAAACCTTTCTTATACACGTATAAAATTAGTAATGACACCGTCGCTGAAGCCACAGAGTACAAATATTTGGGATTGGCAATCTCGAACAAACTCACATGGTCCTCCCACTTCGAAAACATCTGTACAGCAGCTGCTCGCAAACTTGGCTTACTTAGGCACAAACAGAAAAACGCGCCCCCGGTGCAAAGATTCTCGCCTACGAAACTTATGTTTTGCCTAAAGTTGAATACGCGAGCGTAGTTTGGGATCCCCACTACAAAAAGGTAAGCATATCACAACAGACTGAATGTGAATGCCCGTGCATATATTCAGTCATTTTTGTCACGCACGTCTACAAATCGACATGCACATAATCTGCTTTCTTATCAAACGCGCACCAACCTTTTCAAGTACTTTTTTCCACGACCATTTCTGATTGGAATTCACTGACCGAAAATATCGTTTCTTTAGAATTTACAAGCGTATTTGAAAGTGCGCTACTTCCTGATTTAGAAATGCAGTAAACCAGTGAATGTTCAGCGAGTTTTCTTTTTTCTTTTCGCTTTTACTTTTGTATTTCGTCTTTACCTACACCACGTGTTTTATTGATGCAGTGTTACTTCATAATTAGGAAATACTGCATTTACGCACCCGACGTATTTCGGGAAGAGTTCTTTTCGTTAACTTTTTTTTTGTTCAACTATCGCCTCTTGCTATATGTCTTGCACTTGATTACGGGAGTAAAAATTTCTGAAGGAAGGGGTGGGGTTGCTTTTTTCTTTTTTCTTTTTTATATTATAGTATGTGTCAGTCTCTTATGAATTTTATTATTTTGTTATCTTGACAGGCTGCGTTGGTTTCTTGTAATACTTCTAGATATGCCGATAGGTTTGCTTTGTTTCCCTTTTCTGTGAGCTTGTGTGCCTTACGGCTTCATTTGTGCCTTGTAAATCTACAAGTGTATACTTTCTCGCCTGCATGGTCCTCCGTGGCCGCAGTATGCTGTAAATAAAATAAATAAATAAAAGTGAGAAAATTGTTTTAATGCTAAATGTTCGGGCACGTTTAATCAATGCTCGTGTGCCGAAGCCGATTTTTTGATACCACTGAATCAATGTGGGTGTCAAATTATTGTTTGGAATCTACAATGACTCCTAGGAACTTCGCAGAGTGTATTTAATTTCCACATTGCTTATCCGCATGTGTAAGTGTGATGTCATTTGTATATGAAGAGAATGAAAAACTACGAACTGAGACTTTACAGGGACTTTATACTTATATAATTCCTAAGATACCTTTCTTGAGGCTTGTGTACAGTGTAGTTTAATTTATCCAAAAGCTGAGCGGAGTTAGTGGCACAAGCTACGACCGTCGTATTGTCGGCGTAAAGAAAACACGTGCAAATATATAGGTTACTGGGAGATTGGTAACAAATGTAAAAAAATAAGAGCGGACCGAGGATTGATCCCAGCGATACACCTTTAGTAATGAGCGTATGTTGGGAAAAGGCGCGATAGATGTAGACACTTTGACATCTCTTTGAAAGGTAATCTTTCAGTACGAAATACGGGCTAGTAATGCCATAACTTTGTTACTCAGCGAACAAAACATTATGGTTAATATTGTCAAAGGCTTTCTTAAAATCAATGAACACTGAACCTGTTATAAATCCCCTGTCCAAATGTGTTCGAATCCAGTCAATAAAGATAATGAGAGTGTGTTCTGTTGAAAGACCCGCGCGGAAACCAAACTGCGACGCAGACAGTATGTTAAGTTTTTCGAAGTAGCTAGAATTACGAATTTCGATTATATTTAGGAGATAGAATAGAACTTAAGAACTTAATAAAATTCAAAAAATTTAAGAGATAGAATTGATTTTTAAGCGAGAGAAAAAATGCGGAAGCGGAGAGAGAGAGAGCAGGAAAGGTAAGCAAGAGAAAGACAGAAATAAACAGAGACAAAGAAGGCACGGAAATGATAGAGCGAAGAGAGAAAAAAAAAGAAATGAAGTAACTGAAAAATACGGAGAAACAAAGACGGCCTCTCAGGTCAGCACTTCCTCCAGGCTTGGCACCACCAGGGCCAAGCTGACTCAATTTTTTTAGAAGCAATATAAATCTGCTCTATTCTTGCCAAACCACTCGCAGAAGTACGCCAACTTATCAATCATTTTAGGGAACGCTACTTCCTTAAGAAGACTGATCTTCAATCACCTTAAAGGAACGCCACTTATTACAAATTCACACAAGACGAACAAATGATCATTGATAGCCTATCTAAAATTCACTGGTCGGAATTTTTATCATGCAATGAGCCACAAGAAGCTTTCTCACAGTTTTTATCTACGCTTTCATTGTATTTCAACTTCCATACCTACAAACAAAAATGTGGGAGAAAGATAGCATCACCGCAAAACCTTTGGCTTAGAGATGGCCTTCTGACAGCTATGGGGTTTCGAGAAAACTTGTATAAAAAAACGAGAACAAAAAAACAGCCTTTCAACACTAAGTTACAGACCTTCAAATAGTATGCGAGGGATTATTGGTCAGTTGCCGCCAGCTCGTAAAAAAAATCACGTATTACGTGACGCCAACAGGCAGAAAACGAGAGTTCCACACTCGCCGCCATGACTGCGATCGGCGCTGACTAACACTTTTAGGTTTAAATGCAGATATATACCCGCTAAAGTGGACGGGCGGATGACCGCCGCCGTAGCTCAGTGGTAGAGCATTGGACGCGTTATTCGAAGGTCGCAGGTTCGATCCCTGCCGGCAGCATGTTATCTTTCCGCCCACTTTCTTTTCTTCACATTTATATCCTAATTACTACAAATACCATCCCCTATACTTTCCTTGGCAGTATTGTCTGTTTGTGAAGCGTACAGACACGAGTGTACAACAGTGAACAACTTTTATTGGGAGCGAGGCTTTTTATAGCCTCTGAGGGGCATGCGCATACAACGTGGGCAGTGGCATGTGCCAATGACGATGCATCAGCCTTCTTTCCCCTTAAGGCTGGTAGCGATCCGGCGGGCGTCGGTTTCTGGTGGACCTGCGTAACATAGTTTCGCCAGGATCGAACTCTTTATTGCCATCAGATTGCGTGCCGCTGACGTCATTTCCGACCTGGTTGTCATACGTATTTGGTAGGCTGTCCGCGTCTGGCGCATCTGGGCTCTGGGTCCTCCTCTTGAGGTCACTTGTGCACCGGTTTCGGCAGCTTCCGTCTGCGGTGCCTCAACCCCGGTCTCGTGCTTGATTTCTGCTTCACCGGCGGTTGACGTCTGGCCCTGCCGGTTGTGCTGCTGGGTTTCCCTTTATATGTCATTTCACAAGGTATTTCGATAAACGACACTAAAGAGAAAAACAATTTTTCTTGTATTATTACTCTTTCGCAATATGAAAATCGCCGCGTTTCCCGCGAGAAGACGCTTAGTAAGCGAGACAACGGGCAAAAATAAAATGTGGGTGGCGCCGCAAAGTTCCCGCTCCGAGAAGAACCACCGAGAAGAAAAGGCGAAAGGAAAGAGCGTGTACTCGCAACTGACTTTATTCTTGCACGTCCACCGCACTATATATACCATGCCACACATGCGCAATAACACACCATGCGTCACATCCATCATTCGGCCACTCTCAATGCACGTGCTAGTTCAGAAATCTGTCAAAAAAAATCAAATTCAGCTGAACGCAGTACCACCGACGTATCGCTAATACAGATATCTTTTTTTCTTTCGGATGAGGTATGCTTCTAGCATCTCTCGCTCAATCACCTCCTTGCTTCTACCAAGAATAGTGATATTGGCAAATCCTGCCTCACATCCGCACGTGCTGCAGTGCATAGGCAAATGTGCCAAAAGGTTATTCTTTATCGAAAGAGCATGCTCCCTCGCTCGATAGCTTACGCATCGGCCGGTCTGGCCGATGTAACTCCTTCCACAGAAGAGCGCAATTTCTTAGACCACACCCGTCGCACGCGTGACGTAAGGCCTCGCATGCCTCTTACCACAGGGGGCAGGCACCGGTCCTCTTGAAATCTGTGGGCACAGGCCCGACAGTTTTCTTGGCGCAGAAAACACCACAGGTATGTACGTTGCACCTATTGTGGACCTTTTTAAGGTTGTGCGCAACCTTATGGGCGTACGGGACAACCACTGGTCTTTTCTCGAACCGCTGACATTCCTTCTTTTTCGCTTTCATCTTTTGAAGCAGGGGTTCAGTCGCTGCTGCAACGACCGAGCGAGGATACCCAGATGAATATAGCCGGCTGACCTGGTTGTCAAAGCTCTCCTGCATCCTGTGAGGGCAAGACTTAGCCAACGCACCTTCCAAGCACATAAAAACAATACCTCTCTTAACTACTTTAGATTAGGCAGCATCATAGGGCATCAGCTCTTTACACGATTGAGGCCAGTAGGCCAAACAGACGTGCTCTTCTGTCAGAGTGAGGCTCAAATCTAAAAATTGAAATTTCTCGTTAGTAGGTAGCTCATGAGTGAAGGACAGCCCCTTCGCATGTTGTCGAAATTTATTTACGATTTCGTCCACCAAGTTGGTTTGTGTTAAACCTGGTCTAGCCTCTAAAGCTACCAAGAAGTCGTCCACATACCTCTACACCCTGCGCACATTTGCATTGTCAAGAGCCTGCGCCAAACAAGCAAAGTTAAGAGATGTATTGCTTTTATGTGCTTGGAAGGTGCGTTGGCTAAGTCTTGCCCTCACAGGATGCAGGAGAGCTTTGACAACCATGTAAGCCGGCTGTATTCATCTGGGTATCCTCGCTCGGTCGTTGCAGCAGCGGCTGAATGCCTGCTTCAAAAGATGAAAGGGAAAAAGAAGGAATGTCAGCCGTTCGAGAAAAGACCAGTGGTTGTTCCGTACGCCCATAAGGTTGCGCACAACCTTAAAAATGTGGCCAATACGTACAAAGTACCTGTGGTGTTTTCTGCGCCAAGGAAACTGTCGAGCCTGTGCCCACAGATTTCAAGAGTACCCGTGCCTGCCCCCTGTGGTAAGAGGCACGCGAGGCCCTACGTCACCTGTGCGACGGGAGTGGTCTACGAAGTTCCGCTCTCCTGTGGAAGGGTTTACATCGGCCAGACCGGCTGATGCGTAAACGATCGAGCGAGGAAGCATGCTCTTTCGATAAAGAATAGCCTTTTGGCACATTTGCCTATGCACTGAAGCACGTGTGGATGTGAGGCAAGATTTGCCAATATCACTATTCTAGGTAGAAGCAAGGACGTGACTGAGCGAGAGATGCTAGCAGCATACCTCATCCGAAAGAAAAAAAAGATATCTGTATTAGCGATACTTCGGTGGTACTGCGTTCAGCTGAATTTGATTTTTTGACAGATTTCTGAACTAGCATGTGCATTGAGAGTGGCCGAATGATGGATTTGACGCATGGTGTGTTATTGTGCATGTGTGGCATGGTATATATATTGCGGTGGATTTGCAAGAATAAAGTCAGTTGCGAGTTGACGCTCTTTCCTTTCGCTTTTCTTCTCGGTGGTTTGCGTCGTCGAATTTTCTTGTCTATCAATCTAAACCGATTCCATGTTTCATTTTAGTTGCTCATTAATAAAACACCGCTGTATCCCATCTTTGGAGTCCCACAGAAGGGTCAGTAGGCTTGTTCTTCTTGATCTTTCAGAGAATGCAAAGGCAAACATGCAATTTGTGATCATCCCCACTCTACTAGAAACAGCAGCCGTGGTTATTGCAGGGAAGTTGCCGTAATTTTTACAAGACCAAATTTACATAGGTACAGCTCAAAAGTTAAGCTGTAGTATGTAAATTTTGAACTAATCGAACTTCCGAGCTGCTACATTAAGGTGATTTCTGCCAGCTTTTTGCTAATTTCTTCACCGTGTCCGCGCGATGCCCGTTTAGTCTAAAGTAACAGGCTGTCCTGTTTTTGCTACGTACTCTGTGTGACAAGGAGAACATGCGCGCAAGTACTACATATCGTTTGAACGAGTGAAAATAAAAGTACATTTAATGCGATGGACGTAACTATTTCCTGTGCTTGAAATGTTACGACACGTTGACGATGTTTGCAGATCTTAAATCTCGAACGATTGCAAGATGTTATGTTGGCACTTCGGGAAATGCTTTTTAAGGAGCTCGTCACTTGTTAATAATAGATTACCCTTGCGGAGGATAGTATTTATACGTTGCTTTCAGTGTCCCTTGGTTGCAGGGGCGCGGGTGCAGACTAGTGTATTCTGGGTATTCTAGGCTAGCTCTTGGTTGTTTAGACAGGATAGAATGGCCATGGTAGGGGATAGTTGGTTGTACATATTGGACACTTGCGAAGCGCTGTTTTGAACACAAAGACAGACAAAAAAACAACACGTAGTACACACACGAGCGCTCGTGTGTGTACTACCTGTTGTTTTTTCGTCTGTCTTCGTGTTCAAAACAGCGCATCGCAAGTGTCAAATAGAGAGGATCATCTTTACGTTTCTTCTTTCGAGAGATACTGTCGCGTTTAGGAAATTAATTGCGCTGGAACACCGGTGCATGGTAACTTTAATACTAAGGTGAATCTTGTGCGAATGGTCGATGAATTTTTAGTGCTGGTAAGCCATCTCCTCACATAATTAGTATCTTGTCTATGTAGCGGAGATCGGTGCAAGCCGTTAGCGTGGATGATTTCAAGAGCTCTGATTCTGACTGACCCATAAAAATGTGGGCGCAGGTTGGTGCAAAAGGGGTTCCCATACTAGTACGAAAAGCTTTTAGGTCGTAGGTCTAATGGCATTAAAAATAATTACGCGTGAGCACTAACTTGAGTAATGATGATGATATATGATGCTTATTGGTGCATGGGCCATTTGATGGCCAAAGAGCGCCAGCACATGGTAACGAATGCGAACAATGACTGTGGTAAGTGGCTGTAAGATGCTCTTAAAATTTCTCGCTGAAGCGGTTAACACATATAAGGATTCAAATAATGGGAGTGACGTGAAATGTGTGTGTAGTGAAAATGAATGCCGAGTGGTAAAACTAAGGGTATATGGCATGAGCACAAATGCCTCGTCAACGCTTCTCAGTCCAAGAACTGCAAGGCAGGTGCTTTCTTTAAGTGTAACTACCGCAGCAGCACCTTCTGTTAGGAGGCCATTCTACGGAATGCCTGGGTAAATTACGTGAAAGCTATGAACTTCTTCCAAAAACGCGAATAGTGACTGATGTTTAAAAATCGGTTCCCTAGCGATGAACATTGATGGGTGAAATGGTATGTGTTCTTGGTAGGACAATGGAAAGTGTTGTTTTCTGACCTTATCTAATTCTTTACATTGGATTAAAATGTGAAGCATGGTTAGTGCTTCGCCACATCTCTCAGACAAAGGTGGATCACCACCGAACAAAAGGTGTGAGTGTGTACAGTGTGTGTCCTGTTCTTAGCCTGTTGTTACTTCTGTGCGGCCTGAAGATACTGGCGGCCAAATACCAAGTTGCGGCTTGATAGCGTGCAGCTTATTTTGTGTGTGTCAATCCCATGTGATCTGTCAAAAGGCCCTGAGCTTTCTTTCGAGGAAGGGTTTGGGGTCTAGTGGAGGGATAGGTATCGATGTATTTGGACTATTTCGTGGGGGGATGCCGCTAGCTGGTTCACCAACACGTTGCCTTGGATATCGCGGTGTCCTGGCACCCAGCACACTACGACATGCTGTTTTGGTGCGTAGACCGTGCATAGGAGTTAGTATAGGGAGACAAGGACAGGGTTTTTGGGCTTTTTCAGACATTTCAGAGCTTTTACGATGCTTAGAAAACCGGTGTACACCGCTGAACTTTGTAGTTTTAATTCTTTGATATGTTCGACGGCCGCAAATATAGCGTATGCCTCTGCTGTGACGATGCTTGTACTTGGATGTAGAATGCCGGCATCGGGAAATGATCAACCAACAGCTGCGAAAGACACAGACGTATTGGACTTTCAGGCGTCTGTGAAAAATTCTCGACAAATATATGTGTGCTGTAGTTCGACGAAGTATATAGGGATATGTGCAATAGGCGCGTGTTTCGTAACTTCTGGAATAACACTTTTCGAGCTAGTTAGTTGTTCATACCGATTCGAAAACAGCGCGTAGAGACGAGAACGAACAGACACAACAAAAGGCACAGATACTGGCACGAAAGATATATCGCAATCGATAAGCTCCCACTGCCACGGGGGTAGATGCGCAGCGGGATCCATTAGACACTGTTCAAGAAGTGGCACACTAGTTCACTTTGAGATAACATAGAAACGGCATGTAAGATCTCTGCAGTTGGAGGGACTACTCATTTGCTTCGACGTAGATACTTTCCACGGGGCTGGTACGAAGAGCACCCGTAGAAAGACGAATCCCCGAGTGGTGAACTTGGTCAAGCATCTTCAACGCGCTTGGTGTCGCAGACTGATAAATTATCGCCCCATATTCTAGATGCGTGCGCCTGAGGCTTTTACAGAGATTCATCAGACACTTCTTATCACTACCTCCCGCAGTGCGTGGCGATACATTTAGAATATTCATGGTTTTTATGCCCCTGTTCTTTACGTGCTTCATGTGTGATATGAAGGTAAGATTCATGTCTAGAATTACGCCTAGAAATAATGCTCCGTTTTTACAGATACCGCTGACCGTTCAGATCAATGTCCGGATCCGGATGGAGGCCTCTCTTTCTTGAGAATAACAAGCAAGTGCTTCTTTGCGGGTTAACGCTGAACCCGTTCTCGGCTGCCCATTTGTTTACTTTGTTCAAACCAAGTTGAACCTGCCGCTCGCCCATTGTAAGATTGCAATATTTAAAACCAGGTCATCGGCATTATGTGCAATAAAACATCTTATTCATTCTAAAAAGAAAGGGCTTGCAAACACGGACACAAGAAAGAAGTCAGGACACCACAAACGCCGACTAACAACTCAAGAGACGCACAACGGCGGAAAAGAAAGGAGGCACGAAAACTTATCTGCGCATGCCCATGCAATAGGCAAACCTATCAATCTGGTACTCGTGGGGGTCTACGCGGAAGATAACTGTTAAGGCATTTGATTTCATCTTTATGCAAGTTGATCGACAGTTGGTTCACGCATGCGCTACCACTATTCTCGAAACGCCATGCCACAATCAGGCGCGTTTCTTCATTTCTATGCCGGTACAACACTGCGAATTCATCGAATTCTGGCGTGCACTTACACTCTTGTCAATGTAAAGATAGATTAGAAGGTCAGTCTCCGGTTAGTCATCTCTTATGTTCCAAAAATCTCTGGTTAATGCAGCGGCCCGTGTGTCCTACGTAGAAGCGGCCGCAGCTGAAAGGGACCTTATACACCACACTCGCACGGCAATCAGTGAATTTGTTGGTGTGTTTTACGAAACAAATATCGGTCCGCTTCTTGTCTTTCGCTCGCTCATTCTTCCTCTGCACAGCGGCACAAATCTTACCTACCATATTGGCAGCCGTGAAAACAGCATTAACGCCGTATTTACTTCCTACTTTCTTTAGCCTGCGAGATACACAATGAATATACGGTGAACCTACGACACGTTTCTTCCTATCGCTTTCTGCAACAATGTTCGGACTTAACATAATGGACTTCTTTGAAGGTTCAACGACAGTGGACACTGCATCACGAGGATAACCTACATCTAAAAGACGCGTAACCTGTGCGTTAAAGCTACCACTCATTTTGTGCTCACATGACTTGGTGAGGGCTGACTTAAGGCAAGACATGGCGATACCGTTTGTTACAACCTTCTAGTGCTTCGACAAAAAATTTAACAGTGGCTTTGAAGATCTAGGAGAATACTGCCAGCACACGTGGTTCTTCTGAAATGTTAAGGTAATGTCTGAAAATGGTGTTCCATTATTCTGAGCCACCTCTTTATTAAAGCTCAGCCTTCCTCCATTTAATTGAAAATATTCGCTCGCTGAGGTTACTACGGTTTCAAAACCCTGGCCACTACAAAAAATCAAGTAATCGTCCACATAACGAAAACCTTAATAACCGAATTACCTTAGGCGCCTTCCAAAAGTTTGTCAGTCTTGCTAAGGTATAAGTCACTAAGAACCTGAGCAACCTTAGCACCAATACATATCCCTGATTTCTGCACATAAACGCCTTCCTTCCAACCTACCAGCGTCGAGTTTCCATACATGGAAAGAATTTCTAGAAAAGCCCAGGTAGAAACACCACATTTATCCGTGAAAACCGTTGCGCGCCCTTGTTCGTTAATACATTCATTAACATATTTTATCAAGTCCTCATGCGTCTAGGAGTAATAAAGATCTTCAATATCCATACTAAAGCTTTACAACAGCCTAGGTTCTCCACTGAGATAAACTGAACTAGCGCCTGAGCATTACGCATACGAAAAGGGTCTGAAAAACTCAGAGTTTAAGCAGTTCTGCAAATAACCAGATATAACGACTTGCCAGGTGCCTGGTACTAAAACTTGAAAAAACTAAGAGCGCACAGAAAGCGCCTACGTGTGTGCATATGTGTGAATTTTTGTCGTCCGTGTGTTCCGTGCGCTCTTAGTTTTTTTCAAGATGGACTAAAAACGCGGCAAAACTGCCGCATTGCTGTACTAAAACAATTGCTCAAAACGGAATCTCGGTCTTATGTGTTTTCGGTGAAAAAAAAAATTCTAAAGTAAGTGATTTAGCCTTCTTGGCATTACAAGCTATTCTCTCTAGGTCATGTGGTAACAAAAGGTCGACAGCACGTTGCCTAACCTCCGATGGTTTAAGTTTTACCGTCCTAAAATTCTTTTTTATGGATGTTAAAGCTTTTTTTTGAGAACAAGGTGTCCGGCAATATTACAAAATACCCTTCGTTTTCTGAAATTACTGGCCTGAGTTTCTTCTCGACACGGTAATTAACCAAAGGCAGGATAAGATCACAGCACTTGAGATGCATATTAGACCCCTTGATACTAGCAGCGGAGTCTGAAATGCAGTGGGAGCGCTCTTCTTCCAGAACTAGTCTAGTGATTGTACGCGGCAAACTTATTTATTTCGGAATACCCTCCGGGCCAAAGGCATTATGGAGGGGGGTGAAACATGATTTTCTTTACTCATACAATGTTAGCTAAAATATATAAACGTTGTGTACAAAGAAAACAGGTAAGTTGGTGTGTCCGTTATACACTGATAGCTAGTGCAGAACGAAACAAGTGATGATCGGTCAAGATGGCCACAGATCCGGGAAGGCGGTTCCAGTCTACAGATGTTCAAGGGATAAATGAATCACTGTATGTTTTGGTTAGGCATGACATAACACTAACTTTATTAGGATGATCAATTCTAGCTGATACGTAAGAAGGCGCAAAAATAAGTGAGTCGCGAAGAGTTGGAATATAATGATAAATTTTGTGAAAATAGACAAAGGCAGAAAAGCATGCGACGAGAGGAAAGGGTTCGAGCGAGTTTTTCATGGCAGTAATGCTAGCGTGACTGCTGTAGTTGTGAAGAATGAAGCGAGCAGAATTATTTTGGATTAATTCAAGAGCATTTATTTGATTAGCTGAACTCGGATCCCATAACGCAGCGGCGTATTCTAGCTTGCTACGAATAAGCGTCTTGTACATTAGTAGTATAAGTGAGACAGGTGCGGAGGAGAAGTTGCGGCGAATGTACCCAAGCATGCGATTTGCATTATTATTAATGGTGTGGATGTGGAGTGACCAGCTTAAACAAGTGGTGATGTGTACGCCTAGATAACGGTAAGAGGTGACTGGTTCGAGTGGAATGTTGTTAAGTAAGTAGGTAGCAGAAGAAGATGATATTCGGGAAACACGCAATACCTTACATATGGAAGTATTTAGTTCCATTTGCCAAGTCCTGCACCAGTTAAAGATGGAATCAATGTCATTTTGAAGGGTAGTGACGTCGTTTAGGCTGTTAATTTCGCGGAAAACAACTCAGTCATCCGCAAACAGTTTTATGTTAGTAGAAACACAAAGAGGTAAATCATTAACGTAAATCAGAAACAAAAGGGGACCTAAGACGGAACCCTGCGGTACTCCACAGTGAACGGCGCGAGATGAAGAATAACAGCCATTGGCGGTTACAAACTGCGTGCGGTTAAGTAGGAAAAGTTCAATACATCTAATGATGTTATGATCAAGGTGTAGTTGTTTGAGCTTTATGAGCAGAAATTTATGACTTACTTTATCGAAAGCCTTCGAAAAGTCGAGAAAAATACAATCAGTTAGTGACCGACGATCTAAAGTGACGTGAAGCTGATGAATGAATGATGCCAGTTGTGTTCCGCAAGATAGATTTTTGAGGAAACCATGTTGCGCGACTGAAAAGAAAGAATGTGTTTCTAAAAATGAGGCGATCTTAGTGCAAATAATGTGCTCTAATATTTTGCAAGGAATACTGGTTAAAACGTCTTTTGGTGTCAGGTTCGGCTTAAAACAGTATTTGGGACCTTAGGCTAGAGTTTTGCAGTAACGATCATCTATGGCAGCTCTTCCAAGGACTAGCAAGTTATTTTGCGGTGAAACAGCAGAAATAATCTTCGTCTTACATGGTTGAAGTTCTCGAAGTTTTACCCACCCTATGAGTTCCGCATGCTGGTTAGCTACCCTCATCCAGTCGGCGTACATCTGCTTGTGGTGGCGATCGTCACGCGGAGTCGAGCAACGCACCTTGCGGCAGCCGTGGTAAAATCCCACTTGACGCCATGATTCCGCGGGCAATATGGCACATATCCTCCTGGCATGTCCGGTAGATGGTTGCAGAAAGCCGAACATGTCACGTTGCACGCCTGTGTCACGTTGCACGTCTATGTCGTCGGAGCTTCGCGGTGAACCCGGAGGCACCAAGATATCCAGACTACTCGTTTTGGCCGCCATACCGCGCGCCTCACACGCCAACTGAAGTTTACGAACGCGACGTGCAAGCTGCTCCCGATAGTCATAGCGTAGTTCAGCGCAAAAAACAGGCAACAGACGAGTGAGAGGACAAGGACACAGCGCTATCGATACCCAAACCTTCGCTTCTAGACGCTCTGCTTCCCCTTCACCACGTCGTCGTTCTGTGTCCTCTATGCGTCGACGACCCACCCCCACTGAGACGGAAAACTGACTGCCGCAGCTCCGGAGGTAGGAGCTGCGTCATCGTCTATTCGTGTAAGTTCTCGCCTGTCCCCCGCCAATCTTATTGATGTAACTGTCGAAGGTGTACGAGCACTTGCGCTCATCGATACTGGTGCCGCAATATCCGTGATCAGTCAAAGACTCTGCCGCTCTATTCGTAAAGTAACGACGCTTTCTTCCCTGGTTTCCCTCAGCACTGCGAGCGCACCAATATTGAGCCCGTTGCGGCATGTACAGCCAAAGTGGTAATTCGAGACGTGTTGTACACCATTGAATTTCTCGTGTTGGCTTCATGTTCCCACGATATCATTCTAGGATGAGATTTCTTATCACGCCATCACGCCATTGTCGAGTGCGCTCGTGCCGAAGTGGAACTATCTGCGTTTCGTGACGCGCCTTCTGTCGATGTGACCGTATCTACTGTGACCAACCTTGTCGTCGCGACGGACATTGACCTCCCTCCTTTCAGCACCGTATTTGTTCCTGCCTACTGCGCTTCCCTTTCTGACGTTACTGTTTTGTTCACGCCATCTGACATCTTCGCTAGCCGCCACCACATGTCGCTGCCATTCGCCGTTCTGGCGCTTCGTCAAGACACCACCGGGATATTTATTTCTAATCCCAGCTCGTGCCCTCTCAATTTGCGCCGTAACGAGACGCTCGGCCGCATTCAGCCTATCGATGAAGGCGTTATCGTGCCTCTTGATTTCTCCGACACCAAGTTGAATCCGGAGCTGAACGCGTTGGCTCCTCACCTTGCTTCGGACAGCGTGTCCTGAGATGCATTTCACCGTTCCATCGACAGCCATCTCGCTCCGGCTCAACGAGAGCAGCTTCTTGCCCTGCTGCATGAGTTCAGACGTTCGATTGACTTCCCCCAAGCGGCGCTAGGTCGAACAAACACCGTTGTTCACACAAGTGACACTGGGGACAATACTCCTTTGCGCCAGCACCCCTATCGTGTGTCATCAGCGGAGCGTCGTGTCATTACAGAGCAAGTTGACGACATGCTACAGCGAGGAGTCATCAAGCCTTCGTGTAGTCCTTGGTCTTCCCCAGTTGTACTCGTCAAGAAGAAAGATGGTTCCATTCGATTCTGCGTGGACTACCGGCGCCTGAACAAAATTACGAGGAAAGATGTTTACCCTCTTCCCCGCATAGACGACGCCCTCGATTGTCTCCAAGGTGCCGAGTTCTTTTCTTTGCTAGACCTGCGTTCGGGTTATTGGCAGGTCCCAATGGCCGAGTCTGATCGCCCGAAAACCGCGTTCGTCACACCGGATGGCCTCTACGAATTTACAGTAATGCCTCTCGGACTTTGTAATGCGCCCGCAACGTTCGAGCGAATGATGGACAGCATTTTACGCTGTCTCAAATGGAAGATATGCTTGTGCTATCTTGACGACGTTGTCGTTCTTTCACGCGATTTCACCTCACATCTCACTCGTCTGCGCAAGATTCTCCAGTGCCTTACCAACGCAAGCCTTCAGCTTAACCTGAAGAAATGCCACTTCGGGGCTCGGCAACTCACCATACATGGTCATGCCGTTTCAAAAGACGGCATCCTCCCCAACCCTGAAAAACTTCGCGCTGTTGCTGAATTTCCAAAGCTGACTACAGTTAGAGAACTACGGAGCTTTGTGGGCCTGTGCTTGTATTTTCGTCGCTTTGTCCGGAACTTCGCTTCCATCATCGCCCCGCTCACCCAACTCCTTGCTGGCCCTGCGGATTTTTCACATTGGACACAGGCCTGTGATGAATCCTTCACTACTCTGCGCCAACTACTTACTTCGCCGCCCGTCCTGCGCCATTACTACCCAACTGCGCCAATCAAGGTACACACGGACGCCAGTAGCGTTGGCCTTGGTGCAGTACTCGCGCAACGCAAACCTAGTTTTACGGATTATGTGGTCGCCTATGCCAGCCGTGCCCTCACTAAGGCGGAAGTTAACTACTCTGTAACCGAAAAGAAGTGTTTTGCGATTGTGTGGGCGTTAAACAAGTTTCGCCCCTATTTGTATGGCCAAACATTCGACGTGGTGACTGACCATCACGCACTTTGTTGGTTGGCGTCGCTGAAAGATCCTTCTGGTCGGCTTGGACGTTGGGCACTTCGCCAACAAGAATTCGACATTCGCGTCGTCTAACGATCGGCGCGAAAGCATTCTGACGCAGATGCTCTCTCACGATCACCCGTGAAATCCGATGAAAAGGAAAGCTCAACCATTGACTTCCCCCTCACCGCTGTTAGCGTCACCGACATGCCATCTGAACAGCGGAAGGACCCTTGGATTGTCTCTCTCTTGAATATGCTCTCCGACTCATCAACTTCCGGATACCCGCGGGCTCTTCGCCGCCAGGCAACGCATTTCGCAATACGGGATGCCCTACTATAACGTCGCAATTATCAAGTGGCGGGTCGTAAATGGCTGCTCGTCATACCTAGCCATATGCGGTCTGATGTCTGCGCATATTTTCACGTTGAACCGCAACATGCACACGGTGGTGCGCTAAAAACGTATGAGCGGATCCGCCAACGTTATTACTGGCGGGGTATGTACACATTTGTGCGAAAATACATTCGCTCATGTTCCATGTGTCAACGAAGTAAGACATTTCCTCATTCACTCGGTCAACTGCAGCCTCTGCCATGTCCTGCACGCCCATTTGACCATGTTGGGATTGACCTATACGGCCCACTTCCGTGATCTGTTGCTGGTAATCGATGGGTGAATGTAGCTGCCTACCATCTGACAAGATACGCCAAAACGGCAGCGCTACCTTCGGCTGGTGCTCGTGACGTTGCCACCTTCATCTTGCATCGGTTCGTTCTTCGTCATGGGGCACCACGGGAGCTACTGAGTGACAGATGTCGCGTGTTTTTGTCTGAAGTTCTACAACAGCTTTGTGGGATGCCGTGTCGATGGAAGGACGCATCCCAATATAAAACGTAACGACTGTTTATTAACGTAGTAGTAGCAGCGGGGCGAGCATAGCGGCGCTGCACTTAGTCGGGTGGCGAAGGAATGATGACTTCCGAGCCTAGCAGCTCGGGTTTATAACCGCCGTCGGTGACGTAAGCCTCCGGTGACGCTGCGGTGGCGCTGTCCCTTATCGGAGGCGTGGTGCAGCATGCGGCCATGTCACGCCGAGCTGGGTAATGACGAGGCGGTGCCTGCGCCGGTTTGTGCGAAGTGTGTCGCCAGCCACAGCTTCTTCACTCATGCCGTACAGTGCACCGCACATCAACGGCCTACCACCCTCAGACGAACGGCCTAACGGAACGTTTCAACCGCACACTGGGAGACATGCTTACCATGTATATTGATTCTGACCACTCCAATTGGGATGTCATTCTCCCTTTCGTGGCGTACACATACAATACTGCGACACAATCCATAACAGGCTTTTCCCCATTATTACTTTTCTGTGGCCGCGAGCCATACAGCACCCTCGACACAATGCTGCCGTACAATCCCGACGCCTCAGAATTCAGCCCAGTTTCCGAAATGGCCGAATATGCTGAAGAGTGTCGTCAGCTCGCACGCTCATTCACGGCGGATAATCAAGCCTTCCAGAAAGATCGTCATGACCGTGATGTGGCCCCGGACACTTTCCCCGTCGGCTATCTCGTATGGGTTTGACTGCCTTTTCACTCTCCTGGCCTGATTCCCAAGTTTGCACCGAAGTATACCGGCCTTTACCGCGTCAAGTGCCCGTCTCCTGTCACGTATGTGAATGAGCCGGTCCAGCCGTCCACGGACAAGCGCCTCTTGGTCGTGAGATGGTCCACGTCAGTCGCCTCAAGCCCTGCTACGACCCTCCTGTCCTCTCGTCACCTTGAGTCGCCAGGATGGTCCTCTTCATCGCCGGGGTATTGTAGCGGTGAAAGAGCGAGGCATTCACCAGTGGGATCACCTCTTGGTGCAAATGCGCGAGCACTGATCGCGAGCTGTGGTTTCAGAGCCTGCTTGTTTCTCGCTGGACCTGCGGTCTGCCTGCTGCCAGACGTCGTCAATAAACCCCCTTGCAGGACAAGTGTTGAACTTCAACTGGGCAAACTCTGTTCTTAGAAAACCATGAAGAAATCCTAGCACGCAACAAGCAAACAGGAATTTAAGAAGCCAAAGAAGCAGTATTGTTCAGATAAGTAGGAGTACATAGAAAATGGCTCACAGTACCATAAATGAAGCTTAGAATAACAGAGAGCTGAGCTAGTTGGTAAGTATTCATTCATGGTAAGTATTCGAAACTTTTTACGTGGGATGCACAGAAGAAATAAATTCATTTTGATAATAGGAAGTGTACAACTCAGTACGCCACCTTGCGCCACTGCTGTTTCTTGGAGCAATGTTCGGGACAGGATATTGTCCACTTGAACAAGGAACGTTCAAATGGACAAGTAACTTTCCATTATATTTACCATTCTTCCACGTACACCTAAGTGGGACAGGTCTGTTAATATTCCAAAGCGCCATGTGGTGTCGTAGACCTTTTCCATATCAAGGAACACCTAAAGAAAGAATTGCTCGTGGACAAAAGCGTTGCGAATTCGGGCCTCAATACGTACAAGGTAGTCAGATGTAGATCTACCCTCTCGAAAGCCGCAATGGTATCGGTCAACTGAGTTGTTTTCTTCGAGGAAATGTAGGAGCCACTGATTTATCATCTTTCAAAAACATTGCACAGACAACTTCTTAGGGCTATAAGCCTGTAATTGGAAATTGAGGATGGGTCCGTGCCTTGTTTTAGAATCGGAATTATAATGGCTTCTATCCAGGCAGTGGGAATCTCGTTGGAAAACCAAACAGCACTTACAGGGAAAGAAGGGCTTTTTGGGTTTCAAATGGCAGGTGTTGCAGCATTTCGATACAACACGGTCGGAGCCTGCGGTGGATTTATTGCAGCACTTCAGCGATGCCTGTAGCTCAGCTACAGCGCTCTGTGTCATCTCTTCTGTCCCGTCCTGTCGGCTGCGCTGATTTGAACTCATAATCATGTTGTACCAACACGCCCAATCCTACAGTCAGCTAAGCGGAAAGGTTCATTGCCTCCTGTGCTTATTGCCATGCACGCTTCTTTTTGCCATTTTACGTAACTAGTCCGTTGCACGCGTAGCCGCCGCCTTGCGCAAGCCACGCCCCTATGTCTGGGAACCTTCCAGATTATCTTAGAATTTTCTTATGGCTTGAACGCGCAAACGCGAACAGTTGAGATTATTCTCGAACTAAGCCATAATCAGCGATAAGGCTAGAATGTTCGATGCTGCATGTATAAAGGCCGACGCGCCTTACCGCGGAGCAGTTTTATCGACGGCCGACGCTTTGTTCGCCGCTATCAGGATACAGTGCGTATTGCTGTAGTTTGCCTTCTCTTTTCCTGGCCACAAGTTCGGCCAAATAAAGTGTTTCATCTTGAACACGTCGACTGCTACCTTCGTAGACGTCACGACCACGTGACATCCGGTGGAGGTGCTGTTCGTCCATGTTCCGGACTTCCCCGTTAAGCCGTGAACCAAGCCCATGTCTCAAAGAAGACGTCAACGTCGAGCAGCGAGCAAGCCGCAAGCAACGAGGTCTACCGCCAGAGTGCGGGCCTCTACCTGAAAAGACCCGGCAAACCAAGACCCTGACCTCGGCCACAGCGACTATGACAGCCACTGTGCCGCCTGCACCGATCCTTCTCCGGCAGCCCAAGGAACCGCCAACCTTCCGCGGATTGTCATTCGAAGACCCTTAAAGCTGGCTCAAAGCCTACTACCAAGTCTCCGTTTACAATGCCTGAACCAGCGGAGACAAGCTACGGCGTGTCTATTTCGACGTCGGAAAACATCGCTCGGACCTGGTTCGAGAACCAAGAGCGAAGCCTGACAACGTGAGACAATTTTCGCGCCAGGTTCCTTGCCACATTTACAAGCGTCGTCCGCAAAGAGAGGGCTGAGGCCTTGCTCGAGACCCGCGTGTAGATGCCAAACGAAAACGTCGCGCTCTTCGCGGAAGAAATGACCAGGCGTTTCCGCCACGCAGACCCTACCATGCCCGAAGAGCAGAAAGTTCGCCTTCTAATTCGAGGAGCCAAGCAGAAGCTCTTCGCTGGGCTGGTGCGCAACCCGCCGAAGACCATCCAGGAATTCGTGTCCAAGGCAACGACGATCGTGAAGGCTCTCTAAATGCGCACCGGGCGTACAATGGCCGCTCAATCCAAGACAGCACCACTGTTCACGGCCTCGGCTTTGATGATTCGCGCGAAATAATCCGATCAATCATGCGAGAAGAGGTTCGAAAGCGTGCACATTTTCTGCAGCGTGAAGTGACTTCGATTGCTGACGTTGTGAGGGGGGAATTCAACAGTCAGTGAGTGTTCCTCCGCAAGCACCGCCGCAGCCGCAAGCCTTGAGCTACGCTGCTGCAGCCCTACGCACCGCCCCCTATCCACTCCCACGCCAACACGCCGCACAGCCGCAGTACCGTCGCCAGACACCGAAGCCATCACCGACGCCATACCGCCCGCCTGTCGGCCAACGCTGCACGCCGAGGAAAACCGACGTTTGGCGTGCCCCTGACAATCGACTGCTCTGCTATCACTGCGGGGAGGCCGGCCACACCTACTGCCGCTGCCAGTACCGCCAGATGGGACTACGTGGCTTCGCCGTCACCGCACCGCCTCCAGAGCGTGGTGAGCTTCCACGCGCCATCGCCGACTACTTGGCCACAACGGAATGGGCACCTCGACGTACGTCGCGTTCGCCGTCGCCTAGACGCTACCGGTCCCCTCAGCGACGACAGCAGTACAGCGGCTCTAACCGGGGTCCGTTCGCGAGCCCACATCCGGAAAACTTAGAGCAGCAACCGATGGAGGTGCGGTTGCTGTGCGACGAAACACCGAAGATCCTCCGTCGCCGGATGCCCGATAAAAGCTTCTGCTAACTTTCGCTTGTTGCCTGTAGGCGCGTACTCCTGCCTCGGGGCTTAATGTTTCAATTTGAGTTTTCAATTTCAATTTCAATTTATTTCCATAAGAATGGAGGAAGGCCCGAACGAAAAGTGGCAATTCCCTCTTGACGAAGATTCGGGCCCCCTGTACAAGGCATACAGCAAAGAGACATATAATACGCACATGTACATATAGCGTATTCAATATCACAGGAAGTACAGAGAATTTGCATGTAGAAGTTAAACAATACTGCTATAATCGCTACATACATCAAGAAATAAAAATAAAAATATAGCTTTCAAACATGAAAAAAGAATTCGTGAAATTGTGCCTCATATCACTTAGAGTTATCTGTTTGTGTTACATTAGTGGGTAATGAAGCATTTGATGTCATTATTTTATTACAAACCAATTGCGTAGATCCTTTTTGTGATGTTAGTAATATCAATCCCCTGTTGAAAGAACATATTGCCGCAATCACTTGCCATCCTTATCGCTTTGCTTGTGACGCACGTGGCTAGTGTGTATCTGCGCTCCATCATGAAGGCGTGATCCGACACCAAGACTGACGTCCAACTCGAGATCTAGAGTCTCTGACCTAGACGTACTTATTGACGGCCGTAGTGTAACAGCACTTATCGACACAGGAGCCGACTTTTCTGTAATAAGCGGAGCCTTCGCAGAGCAACTAAAGAAGGTAATGACTAGATGGGATGGTCCCGTGATCCGCACAGCCGGAGGCCATCTCGTGTTGCCAACGGGACGATGCACAGCACGAGTGACTGTCAGTGGACGTACTTACCCAGCACCTCCACCAGTTGTCACGCAGCCGCGACGATGAAGGAACGTGCACGACAGGATCAGGAGCAAGCCGCAACAATCCTTTATTTCACTGGGCTGACCTGCGCCCGAAAGAAACAAGTGAACCGCCGTACAGATGGCGAACTACTACCCCGGTGCCCACGGCTGCCCTCAGCTTATTGGCGAGGGGCGTTTTCCGATAAAACGCGGCACGAAGATAAGTTCACGGATCACGCCTTCATGATGGAGCGCAGATACACACTAGCCACGTGCGTCACAAGCAAAGCGATAAGGATGGCAAGTGATTGCGGCATGCTTCATAGTCCTGCAGCAGTGTTCCCGCGATGTCATCTTGGGCATGGATTTTCTGACCGAACATCGAGCAATCATCGACCTTCATGCAAGACAGATCACACTTTCCACGGGCCAAGCCATTCAGTCGAAGACCACCCTAGGGCACCACGCCATCCTGCGTGTTCTAGATGAAGAAGTAAGCATCCCACCAAGGTCAAGCGTCACAATACCAGTGGTTACAGGCAACACAGAGGATGTTGAAGGCGTGATAGAGGGAAACACGCAGTTCCTCTTAGACCGACAGCTTGGCGTCGCCAGAGGCATCGCCTACTTCAAGAATGGACAAGCTGACGTGCTCGTAACCAACTTCGGCAGGGAACACCGACACCTCAACAAAGGCAGCACGATTGGCTTCTTAGATGATGTAGGGGACATTCCAGGCACCTTCACCATCTCCGACCAATCCCACCAAGACTCGTCAATGCAAAACCAGCCGCCTGCGTTCGACATCAACCCTGAGCTTCCCAGCGACAGGCAAAATCAGATCCGCATTCTCCTAGAAAGCTACGGTCACTGTTTCGCAACCACGTCCAAGGTGCCGAAAACACCAATTGCCAAGCATCGGATCATAACCAGCGAGCACGCCCGACCTCTCCGCCAAAGCCCGTACCGTGTGTCGCCGCGACAGCGTGAAGCAATTCGGAAACAAGTGGACGAAATGCTTCGCGATGACGTCATTCAACCTTCGAAAAGCCCTTGGGCAGCACCAGTCGTTCTCGTAAAGAAAAAAGACGGAAGCCTCCGGTTCTGCGTCGACTATCGCAGGCTAAACAACATAACGAAGAAAGATGTCTACCCGCTCCCAAGGATAGACGACACCCTAGAACGACTCTGTCATGCCAAGTACTTCTCGTCCAAGGACCTCAAAAGCGGATATTGGCAGATTGAAATCGACGAAAGGGACAGAGAAAAGACGGCTTTCATCACTCCGGACGGGTTATTCGAGTTTAAGGTCATGCCATTTGGGCTTTGTTCCGCACCGGCAACGTTTCAACGAGTAATGGACACGGTGTTGGCAGGCCTGAAATGGCAAACCTGCCTCGTGTATCTCGACGACGTCGTAGTCTTTGCGGCAACCTTTGACGAACACATGCGAAGACTGAGGGCCGTACTCAATGCAATCAAGACTTCAGGACTTACCCTAAAGCCTGAGAAGTGCCGCTTTGCATATCATGAGCTGTTATTTCTTGGCCATATCATCAGCCCGGACGGTGTACGACCCGACCACCAGAAGACGTCCGCTATCGAGCATTTTCCGCGGCCAACAGACAAGAAAGCCGTACGAAGGTTCCTTGGCTTGTGTGCTTACTACAGAAGGTTTGTGAGGAATTTTTCATGCATAGCTGAACCTTTGACGAAGCTAACAAAGGCTGATGCACCATTTCAATGGGAAGCGCCGCAAGAAGAAGCCTTTAAGGAACTCCAGCGTCGTTTACAGTCCCCTCCCATCCTTTCACACTTCGACGAAGATGCCCAAACTGAAATTCATACCGACGCAAGCAGCGTGGGCATAGGCGCGGTCCTTGTACAGAAAAGCAACGGGTTCGAGAAAGTGATCGCATACGCTAGCCGTTCGCTGTCGAAGGCGGAGAGTAACTATTCAACTACTGAGAAGGAGTGTCTCGCAATCATTTGGGCGACATAGAAATTCCGTCCTTACATTTACGGGCGACCATTCAAGGTTGTGAGTGACCATCACGCCCTCTGCTGGCTTGCAAATTTGAAAGATCCCTCCGGCCGCCTCGCTCGATGGAGTCTTCGTCTCCAGGAATTTGATGCCACCGTAACATACAAGTCTGGGAGGAAGCATTCGGACGCAGACTGCTTGTCAAGGGCCCCTGTCGATGAACCCCCAAAGAACGACGACGACGATGACAGCTTCCTTGGATCTATCAGTAGCAGCACTTTTGCGCAACAGCAACGCGCGGACCCTGACCTCAAGCGTCTCCATGAATACCTGGAAGGCAAAACTTCATCACCCCCTGCATCATTTAAGCGGGGACTCTCATCCTTCTGTTTTCAAAACGGCATCATCGTAAAGAAGAACTTTGCGCCCAATAAGACTACGTATCTTATTGTCGTTCCCAGCAACCTTCGAGAAGAAATTCTACAGGCTTCCCACGACGAACCGACTGCTGGACACCTTGGATATGCGCGCACTCTTCGCCGAATCCAAGAGAAATTCTACTGGCCACGACTGCCCACCGACGTCGCGCGGTACGTAAAGACTTGCCGTGAATGCCAACGAATAAAGAGGCAACCGACCAGGCCAGCCGGGCTGCTGAACCCCATACCACCCCCAGCAAAGCCTTTCCAACAGATTGGAATGGACCTTCTCGGTCCCTTTCCGACATCAACTTCTGGCAATAGAATGATAATCGTAGCAACTGACTACCTCACCCGTTATGCCGAAGCAAAAGCCTTGCCGAACGGAACAGCAGAGGAGGTCGCAAAGTTTTTTTGTCAACTGCATCCTGTTGCGACACGGTGCCCCCGAGGTCCTCATCACGGACAGGGGAACAGCGTTCACGGCAGAGCTAATGCAAGCTATCCTGCACCACAGTCAAACCAGCCACCGGAAGACTACTGCGTATCATCCGCAGACAAACGGCCTCGTGGAACGGCTGAACAAAACTATCGCTGACATGCTTGCCCTGTATGTCGATGCAGAACACAAAACCTGGGACAGCATCCTTCCATTCGTCGTATTTGCCTATAACACTGCAATACAAGAGACCACACGAATGACGCCTTTTAGCCTCGTCTACGGCAGAGAGGCAGCTACAACGTTGGACGCCATGCTCCCAGATGTCACAGAAGAGAACCACGACGTCGCCACCTACCTTCAACGTGCAGAACAAGCCCGACAACTTGCACGTCTGCGGATTAAGGAACAGCAGTCCATCGACACTCGATGCTACAACTTACGCCGCCGCCATACGGAATACAAACCCGGTGGCCGTGTGTGGATTTGGACCCCCATTCGCCGCCGAGGACTCAGCGAAAAGTTGTTGTGCCGTTATTTTGGACCTTACAAGGTCGTACGTCGTGTTAGTGAACTGGACTATGAAGTTGTCCCCGATGGCGCGACGACACCGCAACGGCGCCGCGCTAACCCAGAACTTGTGCATGTCGTGCGCCTTAAACCTTATTACACGCGGTAATAGACCTTACAGTTTGCAATGTCAAGTGCGAATTTTGATCTTCCTTTTTGTTCTCGTGTGTTCTTATGACACTGTTCTCGGTTTTCAATGTTTGCTCTTTTAAGCATCGGGCCGATGCTTATTTAAAAGGGGAGCAATGCCGCAATCACTTGCCATCCTTATCGCTTTGCTTGTGACGCACGTGGCTAGTGTGTATCTGCGCTCCATCATGAACGAGTGATCCGTGAACTTATCTTCGTGCCGCGTTTTATCGGAAAACGCCCCTCGCCAATAAGCTGAGGGCAGCCGTGGGCACCGGGGTAGTAGTTCGCCATCTGTACGGCGGTTCACTTGTTCCTTTCGGGCGCAGGTCAGCCCAGTGAAATAAAGTGTGGGATGCCGTGTCTATGGAAGGACGCATCCCAACATAAAACGTAACAACTGTTTATTAACGGAGTAGCAGCAGCGGGGCGAGCATACCGACGCTGCGCTCAGTCGGGTAGCGAAGGAATGATCACTTCCGAGCTTGGCAGCTAGGTTTTAAAGCCACCGTCGGTGATGTAAGCCTCCGGTGACGCTGCGGTGGCGCTGTCCCTTATCGGAGGCGTGGTGTAGCATGAAGCCGTGTCACGCCGGGCTGGATAGTGACGAGGCGGAGGCTGCGCCGGTTTGTGCGCAGTGTGCTGCCACATCACCCCCCCGCGGAGTACAGAGCCCTCAGGGTCTGTAGAAATCTGGGAGGCGTACCAGACGTCCAGAGCGTGTCGTGACCGGAGCGGGCTGCGACGTCGGCGGCTGTGGATGTATGCCTGTGGATAGAGTGGCGCTGCCCGGTTCGTTCGCAGCGATGTATGCGGGCTTGAGCCGGTCAATCGAGACGCGGACGTCGTTCCCGTTCAGGCGCAGAGTGAAATTTTTGTTGTCGCGATGGACGACCGGGTAGGGTCCGGTGTAGGGTGGCTGGAAAGGCCTGCGGACAGTGTCGTCGCGGAGGAAAGCGTGCGTGCACGATGCTAGCTCCTTGAAGACGAAAGGTGTAGGCTTGCAGTGGTGGGCTGCAGGTGACGGGCGTAAGGCGGCGATGGTGCGTCGGAGCCGGGCGACGAAGTCGGTGGGATCTGACGTCGTAGTGCTGGATGGCTGTGCAGCGAGAAATTCACCTGGGAGACGGAGTGGTTCCCCGTAGACGAGCTCTGCTGGTGTAGCGTGGATGTCCGGCTTGAAGGTGGCGCGAAGACCGAGGATGACGGCTGGGATGGCCTCGAGCCAGATCACGTCCGGGTCACCAGATGTGGGATGCCGTGTCTATGGAAGGACGCATCCCAACATAAAACGTAACAACTGTTTATTAACGGAGTAGCAGCAGCGGGGCGAGCATACCGACGCTGCGCTCAGTCGGGTAGCGAAGGAATGATCACTTCCGAGCTTGGCAGCTAGGTTTTAAAGCCACCGTCGGTGATGTAAGCCTCCGGTGACGCTGCGGTGGCGCTGTCCCTTATCGGAGGCGTGGTGTAGCATGAAGCCGTGTCACGCCGGGCTGGATAGTGACGAGGCGGAGGCTGCGCCGTTCCTTCACGTTCCTTCATCGTCGCGGCTGCGTGACAATATTTAACAATACAGGAAGCGCATATCGAACGCTTTGCTCACCGTATCTGGGGCCGAATTCACAAAACAAACTTACGAGCAAATTGTCGCGTAAGAGAAATTTTGTCGCGTAAGTCGATTCACGAAGCGAAAAAAACGTCGTAAGAGGCCACCGTTATCACATCGGCCGCAGCGGTAAAGCGCGCTGCGACTGTCCAGGAACATGCCAGCGATGGTGATACAGTTGCTATATTTGGTGACGTCACTGAAAAAGACTCGTAAGTGGATTCACGAAGCAAAAAAATTGCGCAGAAACAGCGTGGCTACGAGGAAATCCCAAGAGTGGTCCGGACCACTCTTACGAAAAATATGGCTGTTTAGAACATGCAAGTGTGGCGGGTATCTGGGTGCCGTGGCTGGTTTTGAGCTAATTCACGGCCATGTAAGGCTGCTTGATGATTGCTGGTACGTTTTAATTCATTTCGGCGCTTTGAGTTTCGTGTGTCGTTTTGCTTGTACGCTATGGACAGTACTGACACTCGCAGTCGTCCAATAAGCTGGGAGTTGCAGTGATTAAAGAAGCCTATTGGGTGTCAATGGCGAAAAATTATGCATGCAAATGCTTGTGGTTGCATTAAAACCAAAGTTCTACATGAATGGTCGATGAAGTCGAAAGCGGCGCGGTATTTGGTGAACATTTTTTGTTATGTAGTTGTGTTGCATCCTACTTTCTCCAATGAGACGTCCAGCGTATGATGATGTACGCAGCATTGGTCGAAATTACCACCAAAGAGGTTCAGACGAGCACATCAGGTGCATGCTATTGGAAATAAAATTGAGCGGAGCATTTCAGTTAGTCGTTATTAAAGCCTACTATATGATTCCACAACATGTCTAGTTGGATTGGCTTTAACTACCCAATAGGCACGATCTCCGAAATGCAGCTGTCACTATGCACTTTGGGCCTACCCAGAGCGAGCTCGGACAATGCAAATCACAGCATATTATAGATGTTCGTGATTGTGCATGAAACCACAAACAAATCGAGCTTTTCGACCTTCACTGTTCGGAAACCGAAACGGAACGCGCCTATATGGCAAGTAGTCAGAACGAAATGGCTCCAGTAATTGGAAATGACATCGTAAATATGTGCGAATGCTCAGGATTCGCGAGTATAAACAAACCTTTGCCGAATTCATGTCCCTTCGATTATTAACTGCCATTTAAGTTGGCGTGAGAATATCATATAAAGCTGGCTTCACCCACTCATATGTGTATTTTTTGCTCAGAAGCGTCAGCTTGACCTGGAAATCATAGCATAGCCAAGGCGAAACCCCCACTGCAGGCTCCTATCGTAGCAGACGACAAACGCAAGCAGACGACGGCTTGGGCGAGAGGCGCCGCTTGTGATTGGTTGGGAAGCAGTACTCTCTACATCAGGTCATCTTATGACGTTGACAAAACACTTCTTTCATCGCGCGCTGCTATCCTGTTCTTCATATCTTCCCCCTCGCACATAAGAGAAATTTTTATCTCGCCGTGAAAAACGCGCAAGAGCTTTTTGTGAGCTCTCTTAGCGCTCGCCCCTGCTGCGCAGTTCGCGAAAACAACATGGCGCCGTAAACTGTGTGTGTCAGTGCCGATTTTCGCAAACGCTTGAGTTCCTTCAGCGTTCGACTGGGTGTGCTGTGAATACCGCTGCTTTTTCGGTGCGCGCAAGCCGTGTGAAGACCGACGGCAGTGTCTCTTGGTGTGCGGTGAAGCGTAGCGAAACCTGTGCCTCGGTATGTTTATGAAGCCGGGATCGGTGCCTGTGTACAGACGGTAACTGGCACTGGAGGAGCCTGCAATGTGTGTTTGAGAGTCGGTAACAGTTCGCTTGCTTCGCTTTCCCATGTCTCATTAAGGTGCAGTGCGGAATTTCGAATTGACAGCATTTTGGCACGTTACTTGAGTGATTCCGTGCTCGTACGGTAACGCATGAACTGCGCTCTGTATTTGGTTCTTGCTTCGCCACTGGTTAGCCCGTGCACTTCTATTTTCTTGTGAGCAGTCCAGGCAAATGCAGTGTTCGGGAATGAAATGATCTACATTGCGAACAGTGGTGCTGTGTTGACATTTCCAAGACTTGTAAAGAGGCTGTGCCCGTGTTACAGGAGATTAAAAGCGTTTATAACCGTGTTTCGCCCTACGAAGTTCTGATGGTGCTTTATGAGGGCTTTAAGGATTTGGCGCTGGGCTTGGCGTTTTTTAACTCGTTGCTTCTCCTTCTTGTGATAACCGTAATTTGAACGTCATAACGTGTCGAACCGAAGTCGCGCGCCGAGACATTCTGCTATAGATGTGGCTGCTTTGGCAGTGTGCCTTGACTGTTCTCCGGTGAAAACTTGGACTTGTACCTGGCAGCGAAGGCACGTGGACGTCACACTTCGCTCCGGACAGAACACACTTCTCACTGGTGCCTTGCCTTGGATGAATTCGTAGACCAGCACCTGCTAAGTACAGGTTTTCGAGTCCATCTGTCCTGTCGTTTTGCACGGCACTGCGCGTTTTGCACGGACTACAGCGGCCCACGGCGATTTCTCACGCTTCACCAGTGCACGTAGACGTCTTGCTAGCCTTGCTTTTCCACGTCAGCGGCAGCTTCCAGTCCACAGACGTCTTTTGCCTGTTGCTGCAGAGCGCATTCGATTCCCGATGACGCTGACGGCTGCTATATCGTTGTGCCATCGGTGAGTGGAACTTTCCCAACTAATTTCTTTGCTATTCGTGTAGTGCTATAACGTACGTTTGTACGTTTTTCATCCCAGCACATATAATTTCACCCCATGTTAAGTTCCAGTACAAAAAATGTACTACTACCGCTTTGTATATACGTATATATGGCCAATATACATACATTGCTATATGAGCAAGTACACCAGCAGTTTTTAAGATTTGGCTTAAGCAGGCTTTTATCTGATTATTATAAGGAGCCTATCTGTTTACCACGCTTGAAGGTTGAGAGAAAAATATTTGATGCGACTTAATTTTGCAGGAACCATGTAGCACTTTTTCAGGAATTCCCTTTGTATTGCAAAATTACTTGTATGGAAGATTACCGGTGAGGCACCACTAAGCTTTACCAGGACATATATATATATATACAGTATGTAAAGCTTGCATGGGGCTTCAGTTTGTTTCAAATTGAATATAGCATATGATAGCTTTGACTAAGCGATAGTTTTTGCGTTACTGCCAATATGTATTAAGAGCGCTTTCAATGATGGTTTTTTGAATATATCCTTTTTGGCCTGTTCACAGATCGCAAAATTTCGTAGGTTCCTGGGATCCATCGATTGCAAGCACTGGTAAATCAAGCCACCCTTTGACTTGGAAAACCTGTACAGAAATAGGAAAGACTTGTGCTCCCTAAATGTACAACTCTTTTGCAACGGTGGGGTTGTCATCATCCAGCCAACCTCGAAGGGGCCTGGAAGCAATCATGGCAGCCTCATCTGGATGGACTATGCTATGTCTGGGAGCTTCAAGGGCAGAAAACTGCCTAATGGCTGGTTGCGAGGTTAGTTTCTTTTAAGTACAGATGGCACAGTAAACACTTGTTAATGTATGCACCTTCACAACCCAAACATTGTTACTACAGTGGATGCTTGTATTATTTTCACGCAGCGACGCTAATTGGACACTTTAGAAGAAGCAAAAATTATGACAGAATAGAAAATGTCGAAAGTGTAAAGTCTGCAGCTTATGAATTTTACTCCATGCATGTGAGACTAGAAAGTTGTGCTTTTGAAATAGCACTTATACTTTTATTGCTTGTTGAGCTGTTGTGCTTGTGACTCGCTCACTGTATCAAGTGCTATGCATGGAAATAGCAAGTGGGTGAAAATCGCCTGGCTATTCGCAACCTGCAGGGAGAAAAAGCTCTAGTTCAAGCCTCAGGCCACACAGGAGCAGTAAATGCGCATTTTACCTGCTGTAGCTCATCCTTTTTTTAATGTTGTGGCACGTTGTACTTCCGCCGCACATGTTCTCAGCATAATTGCATAGTACACGTTTGTTGATCTCTGAAGGTGACTCTCGCTATGCCTGAGTGCCATGGGTGCTCACCCTCCTGTACGTGGCAGGCCCAGCTGAGCAGCAGTGCAGTGCATCCCCCACCCATGCAAGACAAGTCATACAGTGCACCTTTGGTGTTCTGAGCAGGATACAGCATATCCGGAATGGCATTGACATCAATAATAATGATGGTGAGTATTTGTGGAAGCCATAAGAGCCCATTAACATGCATTTGTGGATTATGAGTGTGTTTCGTGCTCACAAGCGTTTCTCCTAATCAAGTGAATTTTTTTCCAAGGTGTACTTTTGTTAGGAAAAACGGTTTTTAATAACAAAAACACACATAATCTGCAAATGCTTTGTGTTTTCTAGTCTTCAAAATTGCTTCTGCACACTGTATGATGAGGTGGCTATGTTAGGTAACTTTAAAGTGATGAAATATAGCTGTTGTCTTGTAACATAGCAATACATGAGTTGCACTCTCAGAAAAAAAACGAGTATTTGGGAGTATTTCTGCCAAACAACAATAATTGTAATCTTGCTTGCCTGCGTTTTTTTTAAAACCCGGCTCTTGGCACTTTCCTATCAAGAATGCTATGTCACTCTGATAACACGCGCGTCATTCGTGATCGGGAAGTGCCGGGACCGTGGTGATAACGCGAGGAAAGTACGTGAGATGGATAACGATTATAGTTGTGGGGTAGCAATACTCCCCAAATACATGATTTTTTCTTAGAGTGTAGCATAGTGAACTCATTTTTGGTCGGCTTCTTGCACCTAGTGTAAAGTCGAAATAGAAGATACTTTATTGGCTGATGTCTCACTATTAGGCAGAAGTTTGTTGCCTTCAAAATGAATATCGTAGGTATACATTTATATCATAAACTATTTTTTCAAGGTCTTCATTGTTGGTGGCTCTATGTTCAGATATTTTTTCTTGTTTTGGTATTTTTTAATACTTTTCATCGGCTTCTGAAAAAACGACAGAGTATTTAGCACATATCAGCTGTCCATTTTTACACATAGCACGGTTGTAACAATCATCTGTATTTTTCTATGTTCCAGCAGTGTCACGGGATCAGGTGCCCCACTGTCATGTAATTGTACAGTGTATCTCGGACAAAAAACAGAGGGCCAACAAGTAGAGAGCGACTACCAGTGACTGTGTCCTGCTGTTCAAAGTGCACGTCAACAGAAAGAATGCATTGTGATAGCTGGAGCAGTTTTAATTGTATGGTGAGAATCTACACAGCTGCAGTTTAATTGCTGAGCAGTGCATCATTCAACAAGTCCTTGCACTTGAGGATTCAAAATTAATTAAATTCTGCATTTATTATACCAAACCTTGGCATTATTGTAAAGCACACTGTAGTGGTAATCTGCAAATTAATTTCGGCTACCTTTAATTTTTAACATGCATGTAAATCAAAGTGCATGTGTGTCTCTGCATTTCACTGCCATTAGAAACAGCAGCCATGGTCGGCAACCAAAACCATGTTTTCATGTTTGGTAGTGCAAGAATGAAACCATTGAAGCGGGTAATTTTGCACTGGTTCGATATAGTTGTTCACGATACACGCATTAGTATAGCACAAATGATTTTATGTATATAGAAGCTCGAGAAAGTCCTTCTCCACGGATTATTTAGATGCAAAAGGAGCGTCACTATTCCTAGTATGTCGAACAGCCTTTAGCACCTGTGTAATGTGATCCCATCGCCCGTCTGTCATCTTCAACAGTCAACCTCTCTGCATGTACTGTGTAAGTTTAATTTTTTTATATTGTGTTTGCTGCCATAGGTTTCTCCACAATGTAATTGTCTACTCTGCAAATAGTTTATCATCTATGCAGCTTTGCTCATATTACTGCTGAAAGTACTTATTGATTTTTGTAGGGTGACTATAGCATGCATTTACTTATGCTTTTTGATGCGTCTGTACAATGGTTTAGCCTGAAGAGGGCTGCTGGTGTGCTAATCTTGAAACTGGCGACTTCGAACAAATTTGAAGGCTGATAACCATTACTACTATATTCAGATAAGCTTTGATAGCTCTATGAAAATGTATTTAAGATGCTGTAAACTGTGCCAGGTAAATGTTCTTAAAGTTTTTTATTGTTGTCCATGTTTTATGCACCTGAAACATATTTACTCTGTCGTGGCACATTAAAAATTGTTATTCTGCACATTTTTGCTAATAAACATTGCAGCTGAGGCCAGCAGAAAGATATACATGCAAGACACTGAAGCTTCACATCACATGCCTTGCCCAGCAGTGCACTAAAATTTTTTTCAAGCGGAATGAGAGACTGCTATACAGCAATCTCTCATTCAGAGGAAGTCGGCACATGGGCACACTTTGAAACCTTTTTGAGGAGTGTTTTCAGGAGAAGCAATAGGGTCTTGACATGTCAACAACAGCATTATTTGTACCGAGGAGCTTCGTAACAGCGAAATGTTTTATTTATGTATTGTCGAGAATTTCTCCGAGCTGTGCCAATTTTTCAGCCCACGTCACCTAACATGGCTTGTGTTGTTAATGTGCCGAACTATGTAAATAAACTATGTGTCATCTTGTAGACATGTACCAAAATGTGATGCATTGCGTTTTCCCTCGGCATCACATTATCGGGGGCTCTTGTCTGATATATCGTCAGGGCTGCCGTCAGGAAAATGTATAAAACTTGCTCGTGAGTGGGCAGCAGCAGAAACTATGCATCAAATTGTTCCAAGTGGGTTCGAGAAATGCCGAGTTGGCACATAAGAGTGGTGAGAGATTTCTCTCGTAAGTTCCTGCCTTGAAACCTCATGTGCTCAAGACTGAGTGTATCAGCATTGTTGTTTTGTAGTTCATCCTATTACCTACACCTCAATGTATGTATGTATGTATGTATGTATGTATGTATGTATGTATGTATGTATGTATGTATGTATGTATGTATGTATGTATGTATGTATGTATGTATGTATGTATCTTTTAAACAAAAGCTTACGTTTATAGTTTAGTGTAACTTTTATAAGAATTTTGCTACATTCTTTCTAGTTCTCAATTTTCTATCTCATTTTCATTTCCCAAGTATGTTTCCTGCTGCACAAAAAAGAATTTAACCTGCACAAAAAAGAATTTAAAAGCGTATACGATTGCTCTCGCATTCCGGCCCTGTCAAAATGCTGCGGTTGATTGAACCTGCGCCTTTACGCTCATGATACCTTTCTTATTGCTGCTTTATACTTCTGTACAGTTTTCCGTAGACTCAAAAGCCACTCCTATGTCTTGTACTGAGACCTTTGTAAGAAATGCAACATTTTACGTATAGCTACAAAACACCCTAATGACAACCACCATATATACCGTGCTAGAACATGCCTAATCAGTTGAGTGGCAGCGCAGCTTCATGAAAATGTAACTAAACTGGTTGTGGTAAACAGGGAGGGGGGGGCACGTTTCGGTCACATCTTCAAACCTTCAATGTTTCAATTTATGCGCTGTTTATAGATGCGGTGCATCTGGAGCGTTGTTCGCCTGCACTTGACGAGATAGCACACGGATTAATAACGCCATCGAGCTACTAGATTTTGGTTAGCTATGGTCATCGTTGAAACTCGAGCACTTGGCTTCGCGCAAGACTCCAGGACGTCTGCTGCAACACGGCAACGTCTAAGCGCTGTAGCAGACGCCCGGAACTGGAAGCTGAGATGCAGCGAAAATACATTCGCTATCACCGCATACCCTCGATGCTAGACGCTTCGTGTGCAGCCTTGCTATCACCTGCGCGCACTTCTTTCTTTCCTTGTCGTTTAATCGGCTTTCGCGTTGCCTCCTTGCCCTCAAAAGGGGCGAGCAAGTTAAATTTGTACCATTGCTATCGTACTCCCTCGAGATACGAGAATTCTTGGCTAAGAAATGGCGTAGGCAAGAGAAAGCTTTGTGAATTCGGCCCCTGTTTCTTGAAAAGGGTACTTGCCAGAATTCAATGTTACGCCTAGCATACAGGGGTGTTCTGGTTTTTAATTCCGCTAGGGCAAATAATATTTGTTCATTATTTCTTAAACACTGTTTGTATCTTGTCCGAAGGGTGTACGAGTAAAGGTTCAGCATGGAGATAAAATTGAACCGAATGGACAGTTCTTTTTTATGCGCATCGTATGGTACATCAGCTGTTTGTGGAACAGCCTTTTTTTGAAGTGTATGCAGGTGATTGAAATTAGATGATGTGGTTCTCCAGACTAGAAAGCAGTAGTTTAAGTTGGACATATATAATGCAATATAAATTTTAATTTTTATATTTGACGGTAGTAATGTACGTAGTTTTGCAATGAAAGCAACGCGTTTCGAAAGTTGCTTGGTTACATGATTAACATGTGTGACCCAGAGAATATGCTTATGGAAGTATGCACCCAATGTTTTTATGCACTTGACAACCTCAATAGCTGACTGGCCAGGAATGATTTCATGTGTCATTTCACGTCGAGATTGTTTTGGTGAAAAAAGCACTGCTTTTGTTTTAGTGACATTAATATGTAAATAATTAAGAAAACTCCATGTGCTTAAACTTTTTAGGGAGTTATTAACATCTGACTGGAGAGTTTCGAGCTCTGCATTAGTAAACAGAAGAGTTACATCATCTGCATATATAACGTATTTTCGTTGGGTGCTAACTTTAACAATATCGTTTACGTATAGGTTAAACAGGAGCGGCCCTAGAATACTCCCCTGAGGTACTCCTGTGCTCGTAGTTTTTAGAGATATGCTATCACCTATCCGCATACACTGTCTGCAGTGCTGCAGGAAGGAAGTCAATAGCGTGAGTGGTATAGCTCTGAGACCATAACGATAAAGTTTCTCTAGAAGTGTGGCTTGATTTATCCGATCGAACGCTTTCGAAAAATGTATGTATATACCAATGACCAATTGCTTCTTATCAAACGCATGTAGAATTATTTCTTTCTGGGTTAAAAGAGCGAGTTCAGTGGATCTTCCTTTGCGGAATCCATGCTGACATTTATTCATCAAATCAAATTTAGTTACGAAACTTGAAATTCTATCGTGCAATAACTTTTCCAGCCCTTTAGACAATACTGGGAGTATTGAAATGGGCCGATAATTGCTGAGGCTGTTCCTGTCCCCGCCTTTGTAAAGGAGGTTCTTTTGAAAATTGAATTTTTCGTGGAAATGTGCCCCTAGAAAAAGCTAAGTTATAAATATGGGCAAGAGGCTGTGACGTTAAGTCTGCCGTGTACTTTACTGGCCTTATTTGCAAGTTGTCAATGTCCTGAGCCGAGCTATTTTTAAACGAGCTGAACACAGTTTGCAGCTCAGATGAAGTAGTAGGTTTCAGGTAAAGACTACTGTAGTTTCTGTTAACGGCGTTCGCAGCTTCTGAGTGGTGACAACTGGTATTTAGATTCACGAAAAAGTCATTAAACGTTTCAGCCAAATCATCACCGTGCAAAGTCCGATTGTTTCAGCTTAACGTGAGGACATCTTCATCAGGAGTAGAACGATTAAGGAGCTCATTATTTTCTTCTGCACAATTTCTGGTTTAGAATTATAGTGACTATTAAAAAAATATGCAAATATGTTTCTTTAGCATTACGAAGAAACGAGGTAGTTTGATTTGTGTGTTGTTTGAACGTCTCCCAGTCTTCAGGTTTACGTGTACTTAATAATTTTTTAAATAACCTATTTTTCTTTTTATTTAACTTGAGGCAATGATCCGTAATCCAAGGTTTACGAGATCGCTTCAATTTTTTTATTCTGATGACGGGAAAACATTCATGATATATTTTCGAGAATAAATCAATGAATGAATCGTATGCTTCGTCAGATGTTGTGGTGTCGTACACTTGATTCCAGTTAACGATTTTTAATTTAGCGCGAAAGAAATCAAGTGTACCAGTTTACAAAGTAAAAATATAGGTAGATGGTCACTGACATGTGATGCAACAACTCCGCTTACAGTGTCACTAGGAGTAAGGTTAGTTATGAAGAGGTCTATTACGGTGCTTGTGTGCATGGTGATACGTGTTGGCGTATTAATGACGTTACTGAAACATTGTGAGACTAATACAGTATAAAATTAATACGACACAGATGGATTTGACATATCGATGTTGCAGTCCCCACCTAAAGTAAGTGTTAGATTATTTTGATTCGCATAGTCAAGTAGCGCTTAAAAATATTCCATAAAACAAGGCATATATCCGTCTGGTGGGCGATACACTACAGAAAAGACATGGGTTTTATTTAGACTTGACAGCAAGACTTTCAGCCTAAGACGATGCAAAAGAAAACTTGGGAATATTATCACATTGAAGACCTTTCTTCACATGCATCAATTACCCACCACCTGGTCGGCCATCTCGGTTTACAAAACATGTTGAGTGATTTATGTCTCTGATGACATCACGTTGAGACATGAACCATGTGTCTGTCAGCATTATGATATCGAAACAGAATTGAAAGCCCTCCAAGAGGATATGCAACTGCTCTAATTTGTTTCGCGCAGACTGCATGTATGGATGAAAACACTTCAGTTCTTTTATTGTCTGAGAGGCATATGTGCGATTCACATCGTCAAAGTTTAACGCCATTTTAGAATTAGTGTTCCTTAATCACGTGTAAACCAACCTTATTGGATCTTTTCTAGGTCATTAGAGGCGCGCACATGTTTGACACGCAACTGCTCATTCTTCCGTGCGAGTATTTTCCCATCCTTAGTCCACACAAACTTCCACCCTGAAGAACGTTTCTTTTCAATTGTCATGCCCAGCAAACGCTTCAATGCTGCGCAGTGGTGCTCGTTCACAAACAAAGGTGTGTTAAATGCATTACCCAAATCGGATGTTGAAGGACGAGTCTTTTTGGCTTTTAGCAGAAGGGAGTCACGTTTTTCTGGGTTCCTAAACTGAACTACAATGTTTGAGCAGGTCTGCTCGTTTCCTGCCCTCACTCTGTGTACAATTTCAATGTCATCTGGTGTCAAAGGTTCGCTCACACGTGCTCCTATTTGACGTACAATGTCTTTAAGATTTTACTTTTCTTTCTCATCAACTCCTTTAATCTCAATATTGGACTTCCGAGAGTACTGCTCGCTAGCTGTAAACCTAAGTTTCTGTTCCTCAAGCTCTTGTTTCTTAAAACTGTCAAGATTCTCGGCTGTCGGAGAGTCCCGAAGCAACCTCCAAGCTTTGTTTTGTTTCTTGCGCGTATTTCAACCCACAGTGTTCCACCATGGGATACTTTGTTTGCCGGCCAGTCCAGATGTTTGTGGGATGCACTTAGTTGCAGCATCAGTGAGAAAAGCTGTAAAGTACTCGACGGCTGCATCCATGCTCAAACCACACATATCAGTACAACTTAAGCGAGTAACATTTTAAACTGTTCCCAGTTGGCTTTATCATTGTGCCATTTGGGAACCTGTGGAGGACATTCATTCGCTATTGGTGAGCTCATAAGTATAGGAACGTGGTCACTTCCGTAAGAATTATTAACCCTTTCAGTCACGAATTATGATGTGCTGTATGCAAATGGATCAAATCTGCATGGCATCATTTCAAGGCACTAGGTATTACATTCTTAGAAATAAAATGAAGGAATGTGTTGTTTTGTGTGAGTTACAGTAATTAATGTTAATTAGCGTGTAATTAAATATCTAATTATTCTGACATCAGTAAGATTCAATCCTTGCATAAAAGGAATCAACTATTAGACCCAAAATGTATGCACAGTTTGTTTTTTGATCGTATGCTTTTCGAGCGAACAAAAAAATACTCTTGAAGTCGGTCCTGTAATGTCGCACGTCGAACGATCGTCGAACATGGCAGTGTCTCTAGCAAAGTGATCATTTGCAGCATTAAGCAGCATAATGAAGTTAAATAACTGCTAGTTGTCCACTCAGGAAGCCTGCGCGAATGCGCACAAGTTTCAGGCCGTATGAAGAAACATGCTGTGCGTGATGCCACTCCGAAGTTGATGTGTGCAATTGTACACACCGTGACTGAAAGGGTTAATGACTTTCCATTTGAGTAGGGGTAGACATGATGGAGATGTAGTTGTGTGGTCTACGGACGATTAGATATTGTTGGCGAGGATATAATATAGAGGATCTTTCCGATTCAAGAGACATGCGCCGGAAGAGAAAAGGAACTGTTAAATTAGGCGACCTCGCGCATCGCAGCGAGAGTCACACCATAAAAGACCATTGTGTGCATTAGGTCCCCAGGTACCAGATTAGTTTCTGGGAGCTGGTCTATTAAGGACTCGAATTCATATGTTTAAGGTGGTATTGCGAACGTGTGTAGAGAGAGCAACTGGTGACGAGTTTATTCAAAACAGCCTCTCGAACAGCCACTGCCTCAAGGGACGTTTGGAGAGGCAAGTGCGTACATGCTATTCCTTGCTTAACTGCTATGGCTACACCACCGGATGAAGTCATGGCATCATCCCGGTCATTTTGGAAGATAATGTAAGTGGCTAGAAAGTCCGCGTGTTTGGATTTAGGTGTTTCTTTTACATGCAGCACTTTTAGCGAATATTTATGTAAAAGTTCTTGGACATCGTCGAGGTTTCTAAGGAGTCCTTTGACGTTCGTCAATTTATGCTTCGATATTGGATTTTAGGTAGTGCGGTGTGTACGAAAAGGAAGTGACTGTTGCTTAAGTGGGAAGTTAGAGGTCAAGTCGCAGGGCCGTCGTCAGGCCCTGTTATCGGCGTTTTTGTTTTCTTAGCGCGCTGCAAGAAGCTACGCCGCTCTTTCGGTACCAGGGGTACCGGAGTTGTGTCCATTGCCTCGTGTGAGGCACTGGACGCCCGTGTATGCAAGCTGCTTGTTCGTTTCTCCAACCCCGCCTGGCGAAGCATGGCCGTATGATACCACGGCCCTGGAATCACCTGAATCAGTGGCTTGGTAGGTGGAGCAGAGTTAACTGCTGCCACCACGATGCAGCAGCCACTGCCGATGGCTCACTTTGCGTGGGCCGGTACAGTTGCGGTGGCCGATGCGACGCTGCCCCCTGACGCGCCGCATCAGCATAGGTTGGGCTGTGAAAGACCGAACCCTTTCTGCGTGGATCTTTAAATGAGATCTTCTCTCGGACCTTCAATGAAATGATTCTTTCTTCTTCCAGCTAGGACAAGAACGTGAATATGCAGCATGGTCTCCATCGCAGTTCACACAGTGTGGGGTTTCATTACAAGTGTCCGGGGTGTCACCTGTAATGACACCTGTAATTACAAGTCTTTCGTTACAGGTCGCCTTGGACAGCACATTTGGCGCAGATAGGCCGACCACGGCAGCTCTGACAGCCACGGCAAAATCTCTGACATTGCGAAAACATCGGCGAGGGCTTGGGATGTACGGTGTGATAGTTTTCTTTGTGTACCTAGTCTCTATGCTTTCTGGTAGTTCGCTTGTGGCAAAGGTATCAAGTATTTAGGGGGGATTTGCTGCTTGTTTCTTCGGATGACAATTCCAATTACATTGTTCACTTTCTGGTCCTTCCACACTTCGAGGATTTCATTCGCGGTAAGGACAAGGAAATCTCGTCCGATACGACTCTGCGGGCGGAGTTGATCGATAGATGGGGTGTTAGAGCGATGGGGATGTCGCCAAAAGTTCGGTGGTCTTTCAATTTGTCAAATTGTATATTGTCACGTAGTTCGTAAAGGAAGTCGCCACTAGCCATTTAGTTACCTTATAGCTAGAGCTCCGCGTTTTCGGTTTTATCCGAAAAATCCGATAAGCATTCGCCGGTAAAATATTTGAGAATTCGGATTTATCCGATAAACTCCGATTTCAAGGACTAATATGGCCTGGACCAACACCAACTCGCCCAACTTTTTATTATAGTGGTTCCGTTCTTTATAAAAATGGCAAGTTCTAAGCGCTTATTGATACATCTTGTGGTTTGACCAATTTAAGGTTTACGGCGCGTAGCTGTATTAGGCGCCGCAGCTGTATAGTGCTCCGACTAAGCTTCCTACATCCAGAAGCTTCACAAGAACGTGTAACTCTCCAACCCCGAAACCAAGGCGCTTCACTTCAAAGATCCGTGCCACCTACTCAACAGCGTTCTGGAGAATGGAATCAGGACGAGCTCGTTTAACGTAGTTGAAGGTTTTGTAGTGCACTTTCCTGCTCTGTTGAAGTCGTCGCGGGAGGTACTCCGTAAGTTTGGTCTTGTGTGCTTGGCCATGGGCATGTCCATGAAGTCGCTGAAAACCACATGTCCGTCGAGGTGGTTCTCTTTTTATGAAGCTCTAGAAGATGTTTTGGACTACTGGCGCTCCATTTTGCCTTTCTTGAGAAGTGGCAAAGCCCAGGGAGCGAAGTGTGAGAAGCTCAATTGTGTTATTTCATCGCCTGAATCTGTGCACGACTTGCTCGTTAAGGTGAGGTTTCTCAAGACCAATTCTTGTGCCGCGCTCTCAGTCATTAAGGAACTTGAAGCACAGATTACCCTGGCGCACCAAGTTTATCTCATACTGGGGGTTCGTTTGCACGCACTCATCAGTCAATGGTGTGATCCAATCGAGGTCTTCGTATCAGATGTCAAGACTGCTCGACCTCTTTGACGAGAATGACCGCTTAATGACTGTCGCAGACATTCACGGACACTACGCTGCTGACCCCAAAAGTGGAGACAGACATCTGAGAGGAACCTGTGCGATCAACTAAAGTACAACAGTGAGTCGTGTTGGTATAGTATTCAAATAGTCAATCCAAATGTGAAGCATGAGCTGCCCTGCGCGTTCCAAACCTAGGCGCCTACTTTTCAACTAGTGCTTCTTGAAACTGACGACATGAACCGCTTCCTGTTACTAGCGCTAACATTGAAAGGGCATTTTCAAAGCTGAGAGTCGTCAATCGAAAGGAGCGCGCTTCGATCACTGACAGCAACCTCGCAAAGTATGCTTGCGTGTTTTACCATAAGCTTTAAGCAAAGGTTGTCGTACGCACAAATCGAGGTGTTTAGTGTTCAATTATTTTGTTTGTGCATATAGGTTCTTGTGCATTGAAACGTTCTAGAAAAAAATATGTGCTTCGTGTGTATTGATGTATTGCGTATATTCAGATATGAATTGATCTAAAATTTTGGGGTTTTGAGAATAATGCAAAACTCCGAATTTCGGAGAATTGGGGATTTACAAGAAATAAACTCCGATAAACACCGCATTTCCGCCAAAAATATAAACTCCGATAAACACCTGCCGATTTTCAAGAAATATAAACACCGAAAACAGGGATCCCTACTGATAACAAGCAATAAGAGTTCTGTGATCTATGAAAGGCGACATGGACCTAGCTCGTTTGTCAGAGTTATCACTGTCTTCTACTACATGATAGCGGGAGAATACTTCTTTGGGTCGACTGAGAAAGATACGTCCTTTGATGCGTACCTGCTTTGAGGCGGCACGATCAGTTAACAAAGGAAAAGCTCTATGCACGATAGTCGAATCTGATTCAGCAGCGACGACGGCCACCCACTATGGAGCCCACCATGGAGCCCACCATGGGGAACGGCGAGGTGTTGGCCGTGCGTCTCTCCGACTGCGTGACCCTACTCGTGCTGTATATCGCTCCGAACGGCACGCAAAACGAAGCTGAGCGACACTTGTAGCGTTTTTAGTTTGTCATTTTTCTAAAAAGCTTGAGAAAGAGCTGCAAGACGGACGTAGGACCTAAAGAGGCATAGAGAGAGACCTATTCTTTTGCTCTATGTCCACGGTGTTCTTTCCATCATATAAACAAGTTTCTATCTTTTAGAAAATGAGGCAGTATATTAAGTTCCCTTATCGACCGGAAAACGGTGAAGTGGACAAACTCGTAGGTGCATTAACACGCGTTTACACGAGCATAATTATAGGAGTGAAAACATTGGTCGCCCTGGTAACTTAGCTACCTATTGCAGCAAGTGTCATTTTCAGCCAGAACCGGAAAGCGCGAAAGTTCTCTTGTGATCTAGGAATAAAATAGAAAGCTTACGGAGGCCTTTAGGACGCACAACATCAGCGATGACTTATGCATCAGTGTGCCGTTGATAAATTTGTCTGATGATGAAGTGTCATTTTTACAAAGAAATCTAGATATATGAGATGGTCCGATTTGATGGCGTGACGCGCATGGCTCTTATCAAATATCACATTTTCCTTATTTTTTGAGAAGGTTGGACACACTTCTTGAAACACCCTGTATAGCACTTACTACCCGCGAGAAGTTTGTTGTGGGTTAACTTAGTGGTTATGTTGACGGTTTCGCTAAACTCGCTCAGTTTTTTCCAGGCAATGTGTGTAGCGAGCGAATAGCCTTGTTTTTTAGTGGGTTCAGTTCCAGAAAGCAGAGAGCGCTTTGAGAAAACGAATTCTTTAGTTTTGTGTGCAGCAAAATTGGCAATAATGGGCCTGTTACACACTAGTTTGTATAGTCTCAACCTATGGGCCCGTGCAATGCTATCTGACGAAAGCTGCAGCTGTAGTTTATCCGATGCAAGCGCGATAATTTTTGCTGTTGATCGCTCCCAGTTTTTTAGAGGGCCATCCGCGACGCCAAAGAACAGCAGGTTGTCCCGCCTTGAGTATGTCCCGCCGTTGAACATGAAACTATGTCTTTATGTAATATGTATCCTAATGTTGTTGAAATAGCCAGAAATTCTAAAACAATTCATGAATTTAAACATCTAATAATGAACATGTTTCTTGCTTCGGAAGTGGATGTGTTGTATAAATGTTAATATGTTTGGTTACTGCATTAGTAATGGTACTAAGTGTTACTTTTAGCGAGCATTACTGGTCACTGCATTATTCATTAGGTTCTTATTTTTATTACTGCTTTAGTGATTATGTTTTGCTACTATGTCATTACTGTCATTATATTATTACTGTAAATAGTATTCGTGTTCTTACTGTACTAGTGATTATGTTCTTGTTAAGTGATCACGTTCTAGGGTAATCGGAACTTTCGAATCCGCTGTCTCTGCTGCCACAGCGAGGTAAGGCCTAGTCAGGGGGTTTAAGTCCTCCTTTCGCCTTGCCTCGCGGGCAAACCCTGTATGTGTTATGCCCAAATAAAGTTTACTTTACTTACTTTAAAAAAGAACAATCCTCAGCGACGTAAAGTATTGCGCGCAATGTAGTTGTTTTTGCATTGTGGACACACATTCATGTGTGCGGCAGACGTCTTGCTCTAATCCCTCAGGCAAGATGTTTGTTGTTCCACTGACTGCAAGCGCTCATTAATGCCCGATGCAGTGGTGATTAAAGTGTCGGCAGCTTTAAGCTCGTCGATTGCTTGTGCAGTGTTGCTTTGGTTAGCCTCAATTCGAATGCATCGAGAATTTGTTTCCAACACCATTTCATGTATTTCATCAGTAGGATCAGGATTTTGCTTGACGTCTCCGCAAAACGCCAAAAACAAGGCACAGAAAGGATCAAGCAGGACGATGGCGCATGGAAGCACAACGATGCATCGGTTTTCTGGTAGAAGAGACTTAACAGGTGGTAACGAACTGCAACTAACCTGCTAACCTGCGTAACTATGAATAACAAGCGTAAGTGCCACATTTTGGTTGTGCGTGCATGCCCACTGGTGATAAGATCCGTTGGATGGGCTTTTAAAGGACCGGTTATTGTGAAGTCGATGTAGCTGTTGCTGTGACATTCCGAGGAAAGGCAATCTGTGGGAAATGGTACGTGGCAGCGCTGACCGTCAGCAGCGAGGGCGGTCGTGAGCCACCAACTCACCAGTCAGGCGCGTCGCATGAGGGTCCCTTGTTGAAACCACCACCCATCGAAACCGTGAACGCGGCGCCGTTCGCGCAGCCGGCAAATACAACGAATCCAAGAAGCTGCGTAACGAAGCCTAAGAAGCCTGAGTGCAACGTTTCGGTTGTGCGTCCATGCCCACTTTGAGCTGGTCTGTGTTTGCCTGTTTGTTTGTGCTTCTGTCTTTGCGTTCGAGCACGTGTCGCCAGTGTCAGCTGTGCACAGCCAACTAGTCCCTACTCTGGCTCTTCTAGTCGTTCGCTATTGCTTCTCGAATCCTCTTCCTAAGATCTTTAAGATGTTTCCTTACACTTAGCATTATAGTGCAAACTCAGTTTCGCTATTTCGCGAAGCTATGAGCAGACTTTTGTGGCTGCGTATCCTAAGCACGCCCACATAACTTGATAGTTGTCCTGTCGATCGCCTTGGCATTATATTAAACTTCAAGGGACTGTCTACCATCCTTCATCGCTTTTCTGTTTTGTACCGCAATAGAAAGCGTACCACCTGATGTGTCCAACCTTGCAGCGGTTTCTCTGGAAAGGGAGCAGAAATTTTTGAAACGCGATTTTTGCCGGCTGTCCATAGCCATGGGCACTTGTAAATAGCCCTTGGTGAAGTTAAATTTTGAGGAAAATTTGCATTGACCAGCAAGGGTAGAACGACGTCTATACGTGGTATTGGTTCAACGTCCGCAATCAGGATCTTAGCTCTCTGAAGTCGATGCATAAACGAATCGTGTTGTCAGGTTTCTTGACAACTACGATGGGAGCATAGTATGGTGACTGCGACCTTTCAATTATGCCCAACGTTAGCATCTCTTGGACTTCTTTCTCGACGCTTTCCCGCAGAGCTAGTGGGATGGGATACTGCGGAACATGTATAAGTTTATCGGATGTCAAGCGTAGTGTGCAATCTACTAGGTCAGTCTTTCCTGGAATGTCCGAAAAGATGATATCAAATTCTTTGAATAAATCAAGCACCTCAGAACGCTGTTCAACACTCTGATTCCCTGATAATTTCACATCATCCGCAGTCTGTGTGCGAAATAAGCTAGGATAAGGAATCTCGTATGAGCTTTCTTCGCTTGACATTTCCTCGTTCGCTTGCGGTGGCCCTTGGTCGACTTTGGTTATGACCGACACCTGCTGCACTGGTAAAGGTTCGCGTTCCTCGTACTTTTTTAGCATATTGATGTGGAAAATTTTTCTTTTTCCATTTATCGCGAGAACGTAGTCGACCTCATTCTTGCGCTCGACGACTTCAAATGGACCTTTCCATTGCATGAGCAGTTTGTTGGAATCTCTCGGCAAAAGAAGTAACACTTTATCCCCAACGTTTAGCTTACGAGGACGGCTTTTGCGGTCGTAGTAAGTCTTTTGTTTTGCGCGTGCTTTTTCTAATTCATCATGCGCAAGCTTCCATGTCTCTTCCGGGCGGTTTCGAAGGTCGACCAAGTAGGTATAGGTAGGGCGAATTCAACCTTCGATGTCTTCATTGCTCCACAGCTCCTTGAGTAGCGTCAGTGGTCCTCGCACGTGACGACCGTAAATTAGCTGAAAAGGCGAGAAGCCCAAGCTCGCTTGCGGGACCTCTCTGTAAGCGAAAAGGAGTGGGGCGAGGTACCTGTCCCAGGATTGCGGTTTTTCCTGGCACATCCTCTAAAAGCCTCCAAGGAAGGCTTTTATGTACAAAAACAGGGGATTTGTATAGGATCTAGCGTGGCGCCGATTTTAACTGAGATCTATCTTGCTGATTTAGAGTGTTCACTATCGCGGGCACTTGTTGACGAATGCATTGTACGAGTCTTCAGATATGTCGACGATTTCTTTATTCTTGGTAAGTGTGAATTCAGACAACAACTTAGCGAGGTAGCAGATAACACTCTTCATGTTTTTAAATCCGTTGCCAACAAACTAAATTTTACTTTTGAGCTGCCAGTGAATGCAAGTTTGCAGTTTTTAGATATCAGACTATTTTTCAGGGATGGTGGTCACATGTGCTGGGCTTACCAGCCACGCTCTAAGAAGCCCCTTTTATCGTACGATTCTTGCCATTCAAAGCTTGTTAAGAGGGGAATCGCGATGTCATGTTTGAAGTCTTCTTTAAGTAAGTCATGCCACCACACGGTCCAGGATAGTTTCACCTCCCAAGTGGCCAGACTGCAAGAAGCGGGCTTTCCGGACGTTCTGCTAATGGCCGTAGCAGACAAACTGTTGGAAACCTTTGGTAGATGTACTGTGTCTCCACGGGCGGACACTACTTTAGGAACAGAAAGGCGAGGTTTTGTGGTTTTACCCTATGTCCATAAGCTTTCGCATGGTATCAAGAAGGTGGCCAGGAAATTTGGCGTAGATGTTTTTTGTTCAGCACCATGTAAATTGTCACGGGTATGTGCCCTTACGAGTGTGCAGAGGAGTGGAAGCTGCGGCACGAATCACAAACGCAAGTTTGTAGGATGCAGATCAGAAGTTGTCTATGAGGTCCCATTAAGCTGCGGCAAGGTCTATGTCGGCCAAACTGGAAGATGTTTAAATAAACGCCTTTCGGAGCATTCGTATGCTCTGGCTTCAGCCAGTGGGCAACACTTCGCGGTTCATTGCAGATCCTGCGCTAACTGCATCCCACTTTTTGAAGAAACGAAAGTGCTGGGGCGTGCCAGAGAAAAAAGAACGCGTGAAATTTTGGAAGCGTCAGTGATGTCGAGGCTTGGTCCTGATAAATGCATTAGTGAACCCTCCGTTTATCTGCATAAGAAAGAGTTGGCATTTTTAGCGTAGATAAAGGGCTTTTACTATGGTGTGTGATATTGTCGAGAGAGCTTGTGCGCACGTACGTTTTCTGAAGTGGAAGATTTATGCTTCAATAAATTTCAGTGGTTAGTCTGCGCTTGTCCTGTGTACTACTTCTTCTTGTGTTCCGTCAGTCGTGCAGTTCCTTACCGTTCTAATGTCATACCAACTAGCCCCACAACGCACTTTACTTGAGTTCATTTCTTCTACACGGGGCTCTGTTTTATGTTTTATGTTCCCTTCCCTTCGAAAAACAATGTACGTTGTGCACAAGTTTCATTGCTGCTGTGACCTGTGAGGCCAGGATTCTTGGGTACGGCCTCAGGAAAGGTCAGCGTCCTCCGGTTGTGTCCGCACTGTTCGGGGTATTCGGCTGTTCCCAAGGCCATTGGAAGAGAATCGCTAAGATTCTTAGGAGCGAACACTGGAGACATGTGCGCCTGTTGAAGGAGTGGCTGAGGTTCCTCTGCTTCAGCTGGAAAGGATGCGGTGCCGGAGGTGTTAGAACACTGAAGTTCTTCCAGGACCTGGTGCAAGCTGCGACGGAGTTTCTCTGGTGCAACAAAAGGCGGACTTTGCCAGCGACTACCAAGGTACAGGTAGGCGAAGTGCCGGTGCTTTGTTTGGGGGGCGCGGTGAGTCCTCCAGCTGTTGAAAAGCTACTGAGCAGGGGACCCAAGTACAGTATGGAAATGCCAGTGAAGAAGCACGAGCTACTGGCATCTGTCCACAGCATCGCGGAAAAGGCGCAAGTTGAGGAGAGGGAACGATGCATTTTGGATTGTGTCGACGCAGTGGACTATAACTACAAAGAAAAAGATGGTACCCGCAGATTACTTACGGTTGCAAAATCTATCAGAGACTCAGGCCAGGCAATTTTGCTTGCTCATAAAGATGGAGGCTTTGTAGTAATGCCCCAGAAGTTGTATGATGACAAGGCCACAGCTGCTGTTTCGAAGAACTTTAGGACTGCTGACACAAAAGCAACGAAGGCAAAAAGCAAAGCTCTTGCGGTGCTGGAAAACCTGAAGCTAGATAGATTAAGGAAGGATGTGTCAGGGAATAAGAACCTAGTTCTTTCCATGTTCTTCAGTGCAAAAAGCCACAAATTGGACTGCCCCTTTAGGGCCATTGTTACGGAAACGGGTACGTGGCAGGCCACCCTCAGCCGGTATCTCCAAAAACAGTTGAGAAGGTTGGCACCTGAGGATCCCTACAGGATTGCCAGTTCGGACCGACTTGTGGACATGTTGAAAGACGCGCAACAAGGAGTGACTTCGGGCTTCTCGGTGGACATTGAGGAGTTGTTCTATTCGGTCCCCCACGAGGACCTGTTCGTGTCCGTTCACAACTGCATTGAACGCTCGGGAGTGGTGGACTTTCAAAATACGAGTGGCATTTCGGTAGAAGGTTTTTTGGAGTTACTTCAAGTCTACTTAACTTCAACTATTGTGAGCTTCAAGGAAGGTTTTTATGTACAAAAACAGGGAATTTGTATAGGATCTAGCGTGGCGCCGATTTTAACTGAGATCTATCTTGCTGATTTAGAGTGTTCACTATCGCGGGCACTTGTTGACGAATGCATTGTACGAGTCTTCAGATATGTCGACGATTTCTTTATTCTTGGTAAGTGTGAATTCAGACAACAACCTAGCGGAGGTAGCAGATAACACTCTTCATGTTTTTAAATCCGTTGCCAACAAACTAACTTTTACTTTTGAGCTGCCAGTGAATGCAAGTTTGCAGTTTTTAGATATCAGACTATTTTTCAGGGATGGTGGTCACATGTGCTGGGCTTACCAGCCACGCTCTAAGAAGCCCCTTTTATCATACGATTCTTGCCATTCAAAGCTTGTTAAGAGGGGAATCGCGATGTCATGTTTGAAGTCTTCTTTAAGTAAGTCATGCCACCACACGGTCCAGGATAGTTTCACCTCCCAAGTGGCCAGACTGCAAGAAGCGGGCTTTCCGGACGTTCTGCTAATGGCCGCAGCAGAGAAACTGTTGGAAACCTTTGGTAGATCTACTGTGTTTCCACGGGCGGACACTAGGAACAGAAAGGCGAGGTTTTGTGGTTTTACCCTATGTCCATAAACTTTCGCATGGTAGCAAGAAGGTGGCCAGGAAATTTGGCGTAGATGTTTTTTGTTCAGCACCATGTAAATTGTCACGGGTATGTGCCCTTACCAGTGTGCAGAGGAGTGGAGCTGCGGCACGAATCACAAACGCAAGTTTGTAGGATGCAGATCAGAAGTTGTCTATGAGGTCCGGTTAAGCTGCGGCAAGGTCTATGTCGGCCATACTGGAAGATGTTTAAATAAACGCCTTTCGGAGCATTCGTATGCTGTAGCTTCAGCCAGTGGGCAACACTTGGCGGTTCATTGCAGATCCTGCGCTAACTGTATCCCACTTTTTGAAGAAACGAAAGTGCTGGGGCGTGCCAGAGAAAAAAGAGCGCGTGAAATTTTGGAAGCGTCAGTGATCTCGAGGCTTGGTCCTGATAAATGCATTAGTGAACCCTCCGTTTATCTGCATAAGGAAGAGTTGGCATTTTTAGCGTAGATAAAGGGCTTTTACTATGGTGTGTGATATTGTCGAGAGAGCTTGTGCGCATGTACGTTTTCTGAAGTGGAAGATTTATGCTTCAATAAATTTCAGTTGTTAGTCTGCGCTTGTCCTGTGTAATACTTCTTGTGTTCCGTCAGTCGTGCAGTTCCTTACCGTTCTAATAGTGATAGACATTTTCTAGATCACCGAGAACAGCTCGCATGAGGCGTGCGAAAACAGCCGGAGCTGTCTTTATGCCAAAGGGCATGAACACAAAATGGTATAGTCCAGATATACTGGAAAAGGCTGTTTTTTCCCGGCTGTCTATAGCCATGGGCACTTGCAAATAGCCCTTGGTGAAGTCAAATTTTGAGGAAAATTTGCATTGACCAGCAAGGGTAGAACGACGTCTATACGTGGTATTGGTTCACCGTCCGCAATCAGGATCTTAGCAATCTGAAGTCGATGCATAAACGAATCGTGTTGTCAGGTTTCTTGACAACTACGATGGGAGCATGGTATGGTGACTGCGACCTTTCAATTATGCCCAACGTTAGCATCTCTTGGACTTCTTTCTCGACGCTTTCCCGCAGAGCTAGTGGGATGGGATACTGCGGAACATGTATAGGTTTATCGGATGTCAAGCGTAGTGTGCAATCTACTAGGTCAGTCTTTCCTGGAAGGTCCGAAAAGATGATCTCAAATTCTTTGAATAAATCAAGCACCTCAGAACGCTGTTCAACACTCTGATTCCCTGATAATTTCACATCATCCGCAGTCTGTGTGCGAAATAAGCTAGGATAAGGAATCTCGTGTGAGCTTTCTTCGCTTGACATTTCCTCGTTCGCTTCCGGTGGCCCTTGGTCGACTTTGGTTATGACCGACACCTGCTGCACTGGTAAAGGTTCGCGTTCCTCGTACTTTTTTAGCATATTGATGTCGAAAATTTTTCTTTTCCATTTATAGCGAGAACGTAGTCGACCTCAATCTTGCGCTCGACGACTTCAAATGGACCTTTCCATTGCATGAGCAGTTTGTTGGAATCTGTCGGCAAAAGAAGTAACACTTTATCCCCAACGTTTAGCTTCCGAGGACGGCTTTTTGCGGTCGTAGTAAGTCTTTTGTTTTGCGCGTGCTTTTTCCAATTCATCATGCGCAAGCTTCCATGTCTCTTCCGGGCGGTTTCGAAGGTCGACCAAGTAGGTATAGGTAGTGCGAATTTCACCGTCGATGTCTTCATTGCTCCACATCTCCTTCAGTAGCGTCAGTGGTCCTCGCACGTGACGACCGTAAATTAGCTGAAAAGGCGAGAAGCCCAAGCTCGCTTGCGGCACCTCTCTGTAAGCGAAAAGGAGTGGGGCGAGGTACCTGCCCCAGGATCGCGGTTTTTCCTGGCACATCCTCTTCAGCATCATCTTCAGCGTCCCAATAAACTTCTAGACGAGCCCATTCGCCATGGCATGGTAGGGGGTCGTTCGAAGAAACTTGATGGCAAGAAGACGGCCCACCTCTCCCATGAGTTTCGCTGTGAAACTTGTTCCTTGGTCTGTTACGATCTCCTTCGGTAAACCGACTCGAGAAAAAATCTCAATCAGCCCTTCTGCTACATGCAGAGCATAGATTGTGGGGAGTGCAATGGCATCCGCATATCGCGTGGCAAAGTCGATAAGAGTTAAAATATAACGGTTGCCACGGTCCGACTTCGGTGAGAATGGACCGATTAAATCGACCGCAACACGCTTAAAAGGCGTACTAATGACAGGCATGTTGCCCAGAGGCGCAACACCAATTTTACCTTTTGGTGTCGTTGGCTGACACTTATCGCAGGACTTGACGAACCGTTTCACATCGCCATGTAGATCCGGCCAGTAAAAATCTGCTAGGATCCGATCTGTCGTGCGCCGAATGCCTTGGTGCCCTGCCATAAGGCTTTCATGGCCGACTTCGAGGATATGCCTTCTGAAGATCTTCGGCACGACGAGCTGTGTAAACGTCCTGCCTGTAGCAAGACAGTACTGTCGGTAGAGAAGTCAACCTCTTTCAAGAAAAGAATAACCGTGGCCTTTCGGTAACTTCAAGTCTTTACCGACTTTAGTAAACACGGCTTTCAATGTTTCGTCGTTCTGCTGTTCTTCTGAGAACTGGTCTTTGGTTACGTTACACCACTTTATCTTGGGCACAAACAATGGCGTTATTTCGCTCCCGTGAGGTTTAACTGTGGCGGAAACATAGGAAGGTTACTCCTCAGCTTCCACGCTGCAGTTTGGAGTCGCATTGCCCCTCTGGTCGACTGTAGGAGGCTTCCACATATGATCCGCCTTGTGAGGATCTCTGACAACCGGTAGGTTACCAAGCACCGAATCATAGAGCGGCTTGTCCATACAAAGTGCTGTTATCTCTCCCTTAAAGTATGGGGTATTCACGGGAATATTGGCCTCTGGTACTTCTAAGGCGGAACAATCAATGAGCAAGACTCTGCTACTCTTCCCGGTCAACCGTTGTTTCGGCACCAGGTCTCTTCGTATAATTGCAGTATTGCTGCCCGTATCTCGAAGAACCCTGACTGGTTTACCCAACACTTCGCCTTCAACTACTCGCATTCCTTGCACCAGAAATACTGGTATCCTTTTATCCACATTTGCATTAAGGAGGGTAACGTTTCTTTCCTTTTTTCCCTCCGCCAGTGTTGTCACTCGAAGAAAAATTCCACAGCATATCCACGGGGTGAATGATCATGAGTGGGGCGAAGCTCTCGTACGGCAGGATCTTGGCGGCTGCGTCGTGCAGCTTCACGCCCAGTACATCATCAACGACGTGAGATCGGGCCGGTTTATACTAAAGGGTCGATGAGAGTCATGGCGACTTGCAGCTAACTTTAATTTTACATGTACACTGTCAATTTTTATGAAAGGGAACACGCGAGCGTGTGGCCGGCGAGCTCCGGCGGCTGCTTGTAGCGCCTTCAGGCGTGCGCGAGAGCAACCACGGTCGCTTTTCGCGTCATCTAGTGGCGAATAAAACAACCAGTCATGGGTAAAATGCAACTAGCTGCAAGATTGCAACCCCCTCCCCCTTCAAGCCGATTACGCAAGAGGCCGGGCCAGCGGCGTGTCGTCTGCTGCTTGTAAACTGTGTTTGGCACGCGGGAGCAATCGAAACGCCGAAACTCTGCCGCTTGGCTTTTGGTGAAACGCCGAAGCTCTGCCGCTTGTCATTAAAGAGGAGTGGGAGAAGCTGAGAAGAGACAGGTCCCTAACCGCCGCTCTTTATCAATCCCTACCAGCTAGAATGGCAGCTGTCAGGGCCGCAAACGGTGACGCCACCAGGTACTAACAATTCTCATAATCTGTTTTTACTTTTAATGTTGACGTCAAAAGCAAGACGACGTTTTTCCAGTTTCAATAAACGCATTGAAATTTTTTTCATGTTTCATGCTCACGTCATTTATGTTACTGATAATTATCGATCAAAATCTTTACAACCATGACAAAGCCTTTTATACTTCTCTTTGATGTGCAGTGCCATTTCGCGCTCTCATCACGAACCCAGCGTAAGTCACTATGCATGACTTTAAAGCATCGAGCTCAGACATGCCAGTACATTTTTTAACGACAGGTGACACGTTCTCGGCCAAGTGGGATTCTACTCAGAAAAATGTTTTCCACAGCATTCGATGCGAGATTTGAAAACCGGAAACCAGGAACGAAAGTTCACTTGACTGCACCGCTGTCGCTTAAATCGCTCTAAATCGGCCGAAGTGCAACGCGCGAAAGCCAAGCGGCAGAGCTTCGGCGTTTCGATTGCTCCCGCGTGCCAAACAGTTTACAAGCAGCAGACGACACGCCGCTGGACCGGCCTCTTGCGTAATCGGCTTGAAGGGGGAGGGGGTTGCAATCTTGCAGCTGGCTGCATATTACCCATGACTGGTTGTTTTATTCATCACTAGATGACGCGAAAAGAGATCGTGGTTGCTCTCGCGCACGCCTGAAGGCGCTGCAAGCAGCCGCCGGAGCTCGCGGGCCACACGCTCGCGTGTTCCCTTTCATAAAAATTGACAGTGTACGCTGTGAATTATTTATTGTTTAATCACGCACAGGAGAAATCTCACCAGGCACTACCTTGGAGGTAAACAATGGCTGCTAATGAGGAATGAGAGACAAAAGAAGTCGGCTTTTAGCTAACACTTACACTTCTACTTCTACTAACGTTTCCTACTGGGACATGCCAATGGCTGCTAATGGGGAATGAGAGACAGAAGAAGTCGGCTTTTAGTTAACGCGCACGCTGCGAATTTTTTATTGTTCAACAACGCACAGGAGAAACCTCCAACCGGCACCACCTTGGAGGTCAAGATGTGGTACTAGCGTTAAGACTGCTTGCGCACTACGACGGGGACGAACGGGTGCCGCTTTAAGGAGCTTCGCCCCTAAAAACCGTAACGGTTCTCGTTCACTGCACATGCGGAACTTTTTTTCTTTTTGTGCCTTCATGCTCCAGCACTCATCGCTATTGTGGCCAATTTTCCCACATACTCTACACTTTATTGCTTCTTTAGCTGGGTTCCGACATTCATGTGCTTGATGTCCCAGACGCTTGCATAGCATACACCTTGTCGGTGGTTTCTTTGGAGCATTATCAGGACTCTTGAAATCCTTTGAGTCGTCTGGACCCTTTCGAGGTTGGATAAGCTCTGTGCTTCCATGAAGCGATCAGTAGCGTCAGCTAGCTGGTGGAGTGACTTGCACTCGCGTTCTTTCAAAAATATCGTTAGCTTTGGATGACAACAGCGGAGAAACTGTTCGGCGAGCATATGGTCTCGAAGGCCATCGAATGTTCTGGGCACTTCAGCCATGTCGACCCAGTGGTCGAAGTACCCTGAGAGTCTCGCGGCTGTCTCCCGGTTTGTCCATCTTCAGGTCGTGCCTTGTGAAATTTTTCTTGGTACCCTTGCGCAGTGAATCAAAACCTCAGCAACAAGGCTTTCTTTACCTTCTCATAGTCTAGAGAATCTGTGGCAGTCATTCGGCCAAATTGCTGTCAACGCTTCACCACTCAAACACATGCTCACAGCTAATGCCCACTTCCTCTTGTGGCCAGCCTTGTCCTGTTGCCACGCGTTCAAATCTTTGCTGGTATGCGTGCAAATCATCACGTCGCTCATCGAACAGCGGAAGCAATTTTTGTGGATTCTGTGCTGCAGAGGAGCTACTCGGTTGAGACATAGAAGCTGTTGCATCTACCCTCGGAGCTCCTTCTTGAAGCTTTAGCTTCAGATCAAGGATTTGTCGAGCTCTTTCGTCTGCTTCTTTGCTAGCATCTCTCTCAGCAGCACGTTCATCTCTTTGCCTCGCCTGTTCTGCCTCAACCCACTTACGCAATTCTGCTCCACTCAATCCTAGCTGTGCCCCAACACCAGCTAATCTTTCGGTATCCATGATCAAAATAAGTTATCTGAATGTGCACTCAAGAGACGATAACTTCCTTCGGCGTTTTTACGAGCGAGATCCTGGCAGGCTCGCCAGATTGGGATGTTAGTGTCAGGTTTGGGCCCAGGACCACTCAGCAAGGAACTCAATCGAAACTGTAGTGCACACACACACACACACACACACACACACACACACACACACACACACACACACACACACACACACACACACACACACACACACACACACACACACACACACGAGAATATATTTACAGGAAGACGTAACGCTTAACGAATAACACTTAAAGTAGTAGAAACATGCAGTCCTAGCGGTATTCAATGTCTCTCTAAATTATAAGTGTCTCGTCGTGTTTCGATGTGGCTTCCTGGACGCCAGCGCCGATCGCTCGTGGGCTGTGCGCCGTCTGGCTCGTTGCCGTCCTCAACGTGCGTCGCACCACGCCATGACACGGCCTTCTCCCGCAGCAGCAGCAGTAGAGCATCGGTAGCTGCTTGGTAGCCCCGCAGCAGCTCTCCGCCGCCACGTTCTTCTCAGCAGCGCACCGGGGTCGCGCCAGCCACCCGGAATGGTAGCAGGAAGATCGGCGCACAGCAACGAAACTCGCAGCCCCTCTGGACGGCAGCCAGAACCACGGAACTCGCCTGGTCCCTGGGCCAGTCACCCAGCTGGAGTCCAGATCTCGTTCACCGGTTGTCCAGCTGTCAGGAACGGCAGCCGGAACAGCAGTGGATCGCCTGGTCCCTGGGCCAGTCGCCCAGCCGGAGCCCAGGAACGGTAGAGCGCCTAGACGACGTTGTCTAGTTCCCCGGACCAGACGTTCAGCCGAGAACTGGCTGTCCTTGCATGCGCTGCCTCGAACCACCGCACGCACCACGCGGCACGCAGCACGCTTCGTTTTCTTCATCGCCGCCGCTCGGCGATCACTGAGTTGTTTTTTTTTTCCGCGCCTCTGTGTCATGAGAGCTGCACTATGAAAAAGACCTTTCTTCTAACGCCGAATATTGCGTAAAATATGCGGTGTCGCCATCCTAAACGTAAACTACGGTATTGTTACTGTGTACCATGCCGCGCGTATGCACATTGGCTTGTCGGAGAGAAAAAAGGGAAGAGTAAAAAGGAGTAGCGGCGTCATGCGCGCACCTCTCGTTTCCCGCCGCTCACTGCACGCGCGTGGACGCTGCGACGTATGCTTGGCGCGCCGGCGTACCTTGCGTTACGGTCCGCGCGAGAAACCGGGCATGCGCAGAGCGGCGCAGATACGGCAAGAAGCGGCCGGCTCAGTGCCTAGTTATTTTTGTTGTATGTGCCAATACAAAACAGCACGAATGTGAACCTTCGCGAGTTACAGTTATAATGTGGCGTTTGTGCGAATATTGCGCCGCAGTCGCTGACATGGTTCTACAGCCGGTACTACTTGTACCACGCCACACACAGCACGCCGTCAGTATTCGCTACATTCGACAGGTACGTAGTTATTTTCAGCGGCGTGTTGCGTTCCAGCGGTGTAAGGTGTTTCGAAGTTCCCACATGTGCGCACTTTTGGTGCTCTGCTATTTTGAGATCGCGCTGTTTCCATCACGAAAAGCAGACAAGAGCCGTACCAGTTGTGGAAGCATTTTTTTCTCGTTGAAGTGCTGTAATATTTGTTGCTTCATGCTGTATACTTATGTTTATTAGCTTATTCTGTATCAGCAGTTTAAGAAGGATTTGAGCTTACACGTGTGCGCGCTTTTGCTGCGCTGCAGTTTCGAGTTCTAAATTGTCTTGGTTTTCTTTGACTTTCCGAGCATACAGCGAAAGAGAGCTCAAAAGGTCTCTTTTCGCTCTTTTTAGGCGTGCTTAACTCCAACTTAGAGAAACTTGCTGATGTGCCGCTGTCACCATACGTTATGCAGCAGGCAGGCCCGTAGCCGAAAGTACATAATAAAAATAGGTGGTTTTCTCAGAGCCAAGCTTTTGAGCAAGTGCACCCCCCCACCCCCACGAAAAATATTCCTGGCTACGAGCCCGGCAGCAGGTATGCTTTTTAAGTATTGGATGTTGTACTGTGTAATCGCTTGGTACATATTCTGCTAACCGCAGCATTAGCGACGTTTTTTTTTACGTGTATTGCAGATCGCATGTGCGCTTTTTAATGTTACAGCTCGTAGGGCCACTTTTCCGAAATGCATGTCCGTATGCCTAACTGTTTGATGCGTGTCGATTGCATTAGATGTTGGCTTCAAGTCATGCAGAGCAAGTTAGATGGTTGCAACTTTAAGCTGTCAGTTGAAAAAATTCAATGTTTGTGTACTTAACCTACTTTATCAAAATAAATTTGTATTGCAGCACTGGATGGTTGTATAGCTGCGAAATGTTCACCTCCTTTCTTAGCCCACTAAGCAGACGAACATGCTTTGCGTTTTTTCAAAGCTCCAAAATGTGACGAAAATCCTTGAAACGAAAAACTGATCATACTTGAGGCCACTTAGCATCATTTTGTCTGAGTTGCTTCAGCATATCATACAGGACCTGTGTCAGTACGCACAATCCATTAGCACTAGTTTCATTTTTTCTGGCATTTACTTGCACAATACAGGCTGAAATGAAAATGGAACTGCTTGAACTATTAAGAATGCCATTTCATTGTCAGTGCTCTCAACCCTAGGCAGTTACCTGTGGAACCCAGAGGAGTACCTTCTTCTTGTTGATCTCCACTTATTGGGAGCGGCTGGAGAACTTCACCACAGTATTCTGCATGTTATTCGCCAGTTCTTTTTCCTTTCAAGCGTGTTATGCTGAAAGATGGCAGTCTACTTTTGAATTTGTGCAAAGATGTGTTAAGTCATTCTGGAGAGCATTTTCTTCTCCTTTTTATGGAAAAATGCTGCTAACGTAAGCATTGCTTTTTTTAGTGCTGGTGTCAAGGGATCTTCAAAGATTGTGTCTAGCGCTCTCTGTGGCATCTGCAAACATCCTACAGATTTTCTCGTCTTGAAAACGCCTCCCAATAGTATAGCCTGCTGTATTTATAGTCCTCGCACTTTAAAGCAGCTCTAAGGACACATGGTTATTGTCAGCGGAAATCATCTGTGTCTTTTTTATGTATGAAGACGTTTGCTTGAAAGCAAGATGCGCGTTTACTGTGAGAATTGATCAAAGAAGTTTTCCTCCTATTTGATTGAAACTATTACTTCTATGAGGGGAAGGTTCCCGTGACTTTAGTGTTGAAATATGTGGTGGTAAAAGCCTGGCCGCTGTGATTCACGCCTAAAATTATTGCAGTGCGCCTGTGAGATGGCCGGTAATGGCTTACAAAAACTGCATTTTTAGTAACAAAACCATCTGAGTGTGCATTAATTTGCCATTTAACGCCAACTTTTTGTCCCGAGTGCGTTTTTTGAAGCTCCCAGTTATAATGTCTGTTGCATAGTTAAAGCACCCAACTTCTGTATAATCTCGTTCATGCGCGGTGCTTGTTCTCAGCTTGGACCGAACCGAAACAAAAATCAGGTCTTTACAACAGTTGCATAATCCACATACCCAGGTGTGCATTAGTGTATAACCACGGCCGCTACATAAAAAAAAACAGGTGCGGCCTGCTGCGTGGCGCCGAAACGGCGTCCGGGGCCTAGTCCTCCTTGCGCCCGCACTGGCGCCACCACACTGGTACAGCTGTTCACGGAGAAGCGCTTCGACAGCCGCGTTTGTACGCCCGACACTTACTGCAATCAGGCCGTAGATAACGCGTTTTATAGCTGCACATTACACGTTGAATATTGAAGTCGTTATTAGAACTGCCGATTACCCCACATATGTGAACAGTTTGCCCTAGGAGTACCAGTGTTTTGTAGAGTGGGCCTCAGTACTGTCCACGAATGCTGCCCGTTTGACTCACTTGAAATGAAAAGTGTCACTCAATTACTGATCCCCTTAATGGGCAGGCAGTCGTCGGGCAGATTTCAAGGGCTGACTTATCGGCCCACCGAAACGCACCACGAAAGCACACAAAATGTAAATCTAGGTCCTGTTAGTGCGCCAACAAATGCCGGTTGTGGTCCAACGCAAGAGTTAGAGCCAAGAGTTGACAACACAAACAAAATGTATCCTCAGTTAAGGCAGTACAAGCATCACGCAAACATCCACACTCGGCAGGTATCAATTACAACTCACAACATCACTTAGATGGTGTTTAAAAGAACGGGAACAAACTTACCGTGCTACAAATGCACTCTCATCCATTAGAAACAATCCAAGAACACTTAAAGGTCTTGAATATTCACCAAACGTGTGCAGCCCACAATTCTTCGACCGTTTCTGTAATATTTCTCTTCCAGGAAACACTCAAACGAACTCCAGCTCTGGTCACCGTCATTCGGCGACACTCTTCTAAACAGTGCTCCCACGGGGACATCACTAGATCATCCAAGATCAACTGACCGCACTACACGACTCACACGAAAATCATAACTTCGCCGACTTCGCCATACCTTCCTACCCTCCGTCGTCTCTCGTTTGGATCCTTCCCGCTTTCTCGAACATTCCAAGTGATTGTTCGGCTCGTAGCACGTAGCGCAGCGACAGCTAGGGGAAAGAGATTCGTCTCGCCGGTTTGGCTGCGGAATCGGTCGGTTCCACTTTGATTTCTTGAATTCTCCTGATCTGCGCGGGTGTTAGGCTGTCGCGACCGCGACGGCGTCTTCGGAGGAGAGGGTAGGGGCTCGCCCTGAGCGCCTTTTGATGCTCGTCTTTTTTTTTTGTTGTTGCGCGCCTTGTCGGGGGTAAAGGCTCTGATATACTCCAGCGTAACGTCGACGAGCGCGCGCGCGCGTCATGGCGACGTTACGTCAGCAAAAAACAGCCCTCTATAGTCCGGCGTCGGCTGACCACCGACGCGGCCGACGGCTGCTGGCGCGCTCGGGCGTCGCTCGGCGCCGAATAGATGCTGCTGCATTTCGCGCCGGCCGCGCCGGACTCGCATGCACAGGAACCTGCTTCGCGGGCTGTTTCGTCGGTTCCCGGCAGGTGGCGCGGTCGTTCTTAGCTTTACTGCGCATGCGCTCCTCTAGATGCGATCGTACCGGCGCGTTGGAGCCGGCTCGACTGTAGCGGAGACCGATTTGCGCCTAGCGTAGCGTCGCCGGCTCGGCGTGACGAAACGCAACGTTCTCGCGGGCGCTCGCGTCGGACGTCGGAGTATAACAGAGCCTTAACAGTTGCGCAGTGGCTTGATGCTGTCGTCAGTATGCGGCGGCGCGCGCCTGTTTTAGCGCTTGTTTGCGACAGAAAGAAGTGCTCTGTTACGAATATTACGCTTCCCGACACTGTAGATCGCATGGGAATTCGTGGTACTCCACAGTAGCGTCTTTTCACACGTTCGAGTTGCACAGCGGCACGCAACAGCTTCGCGTCATCACACCTCTAGAAAAAACCGTCTGCCTCACACGCGCGCACCAAGAAACCGTACTCATGCGCAGGAAATATGAGGCAAGCTGCTCACACGCGCGGCCACACGCAAGAAAGACACGAGAAAGCACACGAAAATGCACACGGACACCCATAAATTCTGAGGCGACCACATAGTAACACGAACCGGCGTCTGCCTTGAGGACCGTGCTAGTGGCGCCCTCACCCAAAACAGCTGCCGCTCAGCCGACCCGCGCTCCCCCATTGACGGCGACGCGACGCAGCAGGCCGCACCTGTTTTTTTTTTTATGTAGCGGCCGTGGTATAACTATGTACTCCGTGCCCTGCATGCTATCTCATAGGTTTTTGCAGCAAAGAGAAGTCTTTTTTTACTCAATAATTATTATGGCTTTATGGAGGGGTGTCGGGGGTTTAACGTCCCAATGTGAATCACGTTGGGACTTTCATAAGCACAGTTGAGGGCTTTGACTTTAGAAATTCGGTCAATATGCGACTCGTAAACTTGTACTGACATCATAAGGCTCATGGGCACTCTTGCACTTTGCCTTCATTGGAACGCTATGCCTCAGCTTGGATCAAAACCACTTTTTTGTAAGCAGCGGATAGGTGCCATAGGTTCCATAACCATTGAGCCACTGGGGTGTGGCTGTCATCTGCTCGAGTATCTTCGCTGTTTGTTCCTCATCAGGCGCAACACTATGTAAGCCAGAAGTAGTGAAACCATTGATCACTCTCTATGGTGCCACCACCCCTGTAGCACTTCTGCTTTAGGTCTTTTCATCTTCGGAACTAAAGTTGGCAGATGGTGCCAGTGAGCGTGCGTGCAACTAATCAGCAATGTGGGAAGAGTATGCCGCTGATGATGGTAGATTTTTTCGCAGAAGGCAACTTTGGCCAATGAGGGCTATGTCTCATGATATATTTCTCAACACAAGGTGCCATGTAAGGAGTGTGAGCGCCGATCGCAGCCATGGCGGCGAGTGTGGAACACTCTTTTTTGCCTGTTGGCGTCACCTAGCACGCGGTCTGACTAACACTCCTAGGTTTAAAAGCGCATATATACCCCATAAAGTAGACGAGAGGAGGATGACCGCCGGCGTAGCTCAGTGGTAGAGCATCGGACGCGTTATTGGAAGGCCGCAGGGTCGCTCCCTGCCGGCGGTAAGTTATCTTTTCGTCCACTTTACATTCTTCACATTTATATCCTAATTGCTACCCATAACACCCCCTATACTTTCCTTGGCATTATTGTCTGTTAGTTCTCATTATTATTCAACGGCACATTTATACTTTATATTTTACAGCTGTGTCCCAATTCGTGCATGCAGTTTTTATGGTTTGTCTGAGTGTTAAAGTACCTGTTGGCAGAAAAACAGCAGCGCTGCAACTGTTTAAATCAGGTCCAATGAATTTCATACCATGACATAGCGTGCGCATTGAAGATCCAGAATATGTTTTGTTTACATTACAAATTACCTAATTTGACAAATCTGCTTGGTTTCCTTTCCAGTAGTATGGGTAGACAGTTACCTATACGTAAAAGGGCTGCTAGTCGTCATTTTGGCCTGCAAAGGCTAGAAAACCAGTAAAATGTCGGTGTGCTCATTTAAGAGGCTACACCATATTTTATTTTTATTTATTTTTTATACGAAGTACTCTAAGGACCCAAAAGGGACATTGCATAGGGGGGGGGGGCGATACAAGTGTGAATACAAAAAGCGTGTGAACATATACAGGTGAAAATCAACACGCCCTGTTGAAAATTTATCCACCATGTGGAATGGTGCATTCCACCATCCATCACTATGGTGGATTATGGTGCTGGAAGATGGTGGCACGTGGCGTATGCTGGATGCTGGCGTATAATTCATGCTGCAAAATAACGGAGCGTAAAAGGCCTCTACAGCGTCAGAACCATCGTGCCTAGCTCTCACACATAAATAATTGTATAGAGCGCGATGTATAAAGCATTAGTACACAAAAAGAAGAAAAAGGCCGTAGGAAACTGCAAAATAATTTAAATAACATATCGTTACAGTTGTACAATTTATGATATCATCATTCTCGTCAAACAGTGAACACACCTACATAAGAAAAATTCGATGAAAAAAGGATGAAACACAACCCAGAGGAGGCAACAAAAAATATGTCCGAAAAGGCAAAGCACAATTCTCTAATCACGATGTGGCATTAAACCATTTCAATGTGAAAGATGTGTTTTTTTGCGAAATATGCGAAATATAACGAATGTGGCTGCCAGCCATCTTTTAAAGATGCGGTTTTCCTGTCGAAGTACCATGACGAACGGGCGCGTGTCATTTCTGAAGCGTACCATATCTATAACGGCGGACAGGCATGTGTCAGCCTCCCCTCGAGCTCCGTCCTTCCGAAGGAGTTAACGTTTCTGTCCGATTAAGAATTTTTTGTCCTCTGCGCAGGATAGTAATATTTTTTTCTTTGTTTATTTGCTTTTGGTTTCCTTGACATTGTGGCGGAGTATATATATGCAGACTGGAAGAATAAAAAACACATTTGGTTTTTAGTCAGCGCCGTGGTTTGTGTTCTTTCTTCGTCCCGTCTTTTAGCGCTGTTTCTACAGTTGATGCGGATACGTTTAGGCTACGGGGGCTTTCCTTCCAAAGACGCTACTAGGGCGGCCTGGAATGGTTATGATTCTGTAAGCGACACGATAGAAGAGGGTAAAGAGTTCCATTCTGCAATCGATAATACGAACGGCGAATTTTGATAAACGTTCGTCCGGGCAAATATACGTTTTATAACAGATAGCTGAGGTAGGTTGGTAAGTATTCATTCTAAAAAAATAGGGCGTGCAAACATGGACACAAGATAAGTGTTCGTGCCTTCTTTCTTTTCCTGCCATTGTGCGTCTCTTCAGTTGTTAGTCAGCGTTTCTGGTTTCCTGACTTGCAACAGTATTGAAAGTTGGGCTAGTTGGTACGGCAGCATGTTGGTGTACAGCGCGAGGAACGACGAAGACCGAAAGAACAGAAGGGACACGGACGAGCGCTGACTCGCAACTGAAAAGATTTATTGAAAACCACATGTACGTAAAAGCAGAAAACATACAACACTGCGCAGAAGCGTGAAAAAACCGATGGAAAGAGTAACAGCGAATCACCTAACGGCACACGTGCTGAGAAGATATGCGAGCTCCTTGTCCGTAAGAGACAACGATGCCTCACTTACGCATGCTTCACCCATTCGATTGATGTGAAAGACCTCTATCACTTCTCTAGTGGTCTGGGAACTATGCTTTGACAATATCTTTGCATCGGCAAAGACAGGTGTGCAGCCACACGTGTTGCAATGCGATGCCAGATGCGAAGCGTTAGGATTTTTTAGCGAATTTTTGTGCTCTCTTAAGCGCACATTGATGCATCGGCCGCTTTGGCGCACGTATGACCGCCCACATGTAAGTGGGATCTGATACACAATGCCGCTCTTGCAGGGCACAAATGAGGAAACATGCTTAATTCCACAGTCACTTCTGTCCTTGTCATTTCGCTCCATTTTCTTCCGAACCATTGGGCAAATTCTTGAAAGCGATGGAAAGAGTAACAGCGAATCACCTAACGGCACACGTGCTGAGAAGATATGCGAGCTCCTTGTCCGTAAGAGACAACGATGCCTCACTTACGCATGCGTCACCCATTCGGTTGATGTGAAAGGCTGTCAATAAATCTTTTCAGTTGCGAGTCAGCGCTCGTCCGTGTCCCTTCTGTTCTTTCGGTCTTCGTCGTTCCTCGCGCTGTACACCAACATGTTTCCTGACTTCTTTCTTGTGTCCGTGTTTGCGCGCCCTATTATTTTAGAATGAGTCGGCTTTGTTTTATGAGCTGAATCGCTAAACTGATACATTGCCGAACTGATCTCGCCGAATTGATATACTGGGAGCAGGCAGAAGATTAGCTCGAGCAAATGCGGTGTTACCATAATAAGGGTTATGAAAGAAACGACAACCGCGCAAATTTTCTGTGCGGATACGCTTCCGTACCGAGAATATGAAGACAAGGTTATGGCTTTCTAATCGACGCAATCGTCTGCGAAAAGACGTATTTGAGATGTGAGATTAGTAGCTATGTCATTTATGTAAATTAAAAAAAAGGTAATGGACCAAGGACGGAGCCTTGGGGAACTCCTGAGTTGAGGTCAGCGCGGTTACAAAAGCAATTTTGGAAACTGATCACCAGAAATCTTTTTGTAAGAAATTGCTCAATCCATCGTGTCGAGTTGTAATCAAGTCGTAAGTTTGTAATTTTAAGTTTTAGGCGATTGTGAGGCACCCGGTGAAATGCTTGAGAAAGGTCAATGAAGATGGCGTCTATGTCAATTTGACTGTGCATAGAAGCGTGAACATGTGTGACGAGTTCATACAGTTAAGTTTGACATGAGCGATTTTGACGGAATTCATGTTGGTTATTGAGGAGCAAGTTCTTTTCGTTGAGTAAGTCATAATGTGTGTATACAAAATATGCCCAAGTAATTTGCAACTGTTAGAGAAATTGTCATGTAATTGGTAGGGTCCGCGGTATCACCTGACATGAAAACAGGAATTAAGTCAGATTTCCAATTTTCGGGTAAGCAACCTGTATCCAGCGGCGGTTGAAACATTAAAGATAGCAAAAAGGACGAGTAACGGGACGTAAATTTTTGAAGTTTGCCCCTTCTGCCGTCTGGACCCGGGCTGGTTATTACGGACTAAATGTTAGAAAGCCAGAAAATGTTGGTATGCATGTTTCACCGTGCACTGCATCTTATACAGTCGGCTACAACCCAAGAAAACGTTGCTTCTTAAGTTTTACACACGACCGTATTTTACACACCACCATGTAACGATGGATAACGATGAATATACTTAGTAGCCACCGTAGATTTAATGGCTTAAGCACTACAAAACACAAAATTAGTGCAACGTAGACCTTACCAGCTGTGGTTTATTTTTACAGCGAAATACTGTGGAGTACAAAAACACTGGCTACATTTTTTCTACGCGATATCATTATATAGGCGGCATGCATGCCGTAAACTTGAAATACGGGTCAGAGTTTTTTATAGTAATAGTTTGGCAGCATCAGCTACCAGTGCTTTCACCATAAAAGCTACGGTGATTTTTTTACAGTGTGCCTTTCACCGATCTCGCAATGTTATGCGTACCATGTTACGTTTCATTGGGCGCTGCGTGGTCCTCAGCTTTTTCTCCACTCGCTTTGTTATACCCGACGTTCTAGCCCCATATGTTAGGACTACCAGTATGCAGCGATTGTATAGTTTTCACTTAAATGACAAGGGCAGATCTTCTGACATTATTTGGGAGTGCCTGCCGAATCTGCTTCAGCCCATTCTCGCTCTACGGTGGATTTCATTTACAGCATGTATTCCAGGTTTGCCGTGTGTCGCACATAGAAAATAACCATGAACTGGCAATGATAGGCCAAGCGTTCTTTGCAAATGGTTGACAAGAGAAGCCCAGCAGCTCTGCTGTCACCCAGCCTGGCGCGAAGTATAGTGCAAGCTGCGCTAATTTTTATTCCTAATTTGCTAGGAGTTACTATTCTTGCATTTGCAATGCAACAACAGTAACCTGGTTCATGATGCAAGGTTCCTATCTTTGGGGAGTTCGTTCGGAGTTCGGGCCCCTACAACCGTCCACAGGCCACGCAAAAAGGGTTGCCAGCATTCTTGCTTCGGAATGGTGGCGCAATGCACGCCACTACTAAGACTGCCTTAGGGTTTGCCTGCGCGCAGCGGCAAGCTTTTGAGCGAGTGGACAGGCGCTTTAACTATTGGTGCAGGTTGAGTCTGCGCTCGTTTGCCTTGCCTTTATCTTCATGTCTCATCGCACTGCGCAGTTCGACCAGAATTTTTATTCGCGTTTAGGCTCTCTTGTTAGTAGTTGTCCTAAGTATATATTCCTCCATACACTCCATTGTGCTGGTTTTCAATTCTGAACTCTCTCTTTCGCCAGGCTATTCAGCACAACCCTTGTTTCGGCCAACTTCAATGCTTCCTCGGCTTACTTGCTCAATCATGTTTTGGCAATTCGTTGCTATCGTTACTGAAGAGTGCTGTTGTCTACCAATCGTGCGTTGTTGAAAAGTCAACAATCGTGGGTTGTTGAGCCAGAGAAGTCAAGACTAGTTTTTAGTAGTCAAAGCTAGTAGTTTTTAACGTTTTACATTTTTTTAATGTTCCTTGTGTGGCTGTTTTGACTTGTTTGGCTTTAACGTGTTTGCCGGTAGGTTTTAGGATCAAATGTCTTCTTCAATTGTTTCATATATGTTTCTCTTTTTCGGCAAGCAGTTGTCACGTGATTTTTCATCGCTTCTTTTCATCATGTTATCTTCCTGTTGCTTCGATGCGTGCCTTAAAACAGGCCTTGCGTTCGAAGTAATAAATCAGTTGTGAGTTCAGCGCTGTCCGTGTTCCTTCTTAAGTGTTTACTCTTTTTGTTTGCTGGCAAATCCATCTTTGTATACACACACACACACACACACACACACACACACACACACACACACACACACACACACTATATATATATATATATATATATATATATATATATATATATATATATATATATATATATATATATATATTGTGGGCACCACGCCCACCGACTCTCGAGATAGTGCCACGTGCTGCGCAGAGGCGGTGCGCGTGGCCCAGCTGCGCGGCTTAAAAGGGGCAGCCTGCACGCTGCCCAGGAGAGAGGTGCGTTGACTGCCAGGAAGGACGTATGCTGCCGCCCGCGCTGGCCGATTGCTGCTGCCGGAGACGATGGTCGCCGCCTCGCTGTCTCGTGTCCCTTGACTGACCCCGCCGTATGCAGAATAGCGTTAAATAAATTCTTGTTGTTTGTCGTGAGTTCAAGCCTCTGTCGTCCTTGCCTTAATTACGGACGGGACGCAGCAAGCCCAGTACCCACAGTGGTCGCCCAACGTGGCTTTTGCTCCCGCCCGTAGGAATAGCACGGTGGATTTAAGTCCGGTCCCTTTTCTTGTTCGTTTAGTCTCCGTGTAGCGCATTCTTTTTTTTTCTCTTCATGGCACAGGTAGACGGAATGCATCTCCGGTCCGGGACGATCTTGTCTACCGGCGGCGAGCAGGAATAATTGCACGAGCAGGCTGACCAGATGCTGACACATCAGCTGCACACATTTCAGCGTGTCGCTGAGTTGTGCAACACGGTCATGGACCGCATGGGCACTCGGGCCAGTGAGCCACAGCTCGGACTTCAAGTCAAGCTACCCACGTACACATGGTACGACGACCCGAAATGACTGGCTGACTACCTAGAGGAACTTGACAGGTATGTCAGAGCTAACGGTGCCTCGGAAGTGCACGTGATGGCTCGAATCCTGCCGTTGACTTTACGGGATACCGCAGGACGGTGGTGGAGGCTACAAACGCCTTTCACCACATGGGCAGATTTTGAACAGCGCTTCCGAGAGGAATTTCTGCCCCCTGGGTACGAGCTGCGAGTCCAGCGTGAGCTTGAACTGAGAACCCAGCATCCGGACAGAAGTTTGCTCGAGTACGTCCGGCCGATGCAGGAACTGCATCGCCGAGCAGCACAGACTGCCTCGGAGAGGGACCAATAGCTCGGGTCATTCGACAGAGTCATCCCAGATTCAGGCCATTTCTTTATGGGCGCACATTCGAAACCCTTGAGCATCTCGCACGGGAGGCCCGTGGCGTACAAGACGCCCTGATAGCTGAGAGCAATACGTACCACTGCCAGCTCCGCAATTTGCTCTTGAGCCGTCACTGGCTTAGCGTGCCCCCGTAGCCAGTCCCTCATGCGACCTGACGAGCCCAGGCGCATTCACGGCTGTCTCCTCCCGCGCCCTGGACCCCTTCGCACATGAGCGAGGGCGGCGTGGGGCCCCATTGCAATACCGTATCAGGGGTAAGCTGTTACTGGGAGCAAGTGCAGAGCACTAGCTCCTTACTCGAGCGAGTGCCGGCGACACTGCTTCGGCCGGCGACAACGACAAACTGCTTCGACAAACTGCTTCGGCCGGCGACACTAACACTGGCGGCGTGTCGCAGCCCACGGCCGTCAATGCCAGGAGCGTGGAACGCTGTCCCGGGCCTATAATGGAGGAACATCAAGCTGGTGAGTCAGTCATCGCTCCCTCTGTTTGCCGCATAACGCAGGTACAGTGTCCAGAATCGACGATGAAACTTAAAGCGCTGGGCATTACCGTACCTGCTCTCCTTGATACCGGTTTAGGAGTCTCGTTATTCGGTGACGTGTTGCCGGAGAAGTGTAAAGCTAAAAGATGGAAGTTTCGTAACACGTTCAATTGCGAATGGCATCAAACCACGTATCAAACGCTGAAGGTTGTGTTCGTTTACCGATAAGCTTTAATGGGAAAACGAAGCGCCAGCGATTTGTTCGTTTGCCTGGTCTATTATTGCCAATGCTTCTCGGCCGAGATGTTTTTGCAGACGAGGGGTTCACACTCGACTTTCCGGCAAGGGCTACCGCCTTCATGGACAGTCCGAGACAACACCATTTGCGGAGAAGATGGACTTCGTGCCTGTACCAAGGCATGAGGAAGGCGTGGCGGCCATGCACACCACTCTGCCGTCAGCAGCCATGCAGTCCCTCAGCGACTTCAAGGGAACGAACCACCAACGGAAGCAGCTCGAGGCCGTTCTCGGAAATGTTTACGGAACGTCCTGGGAAGACCGACATCCTAGTGCATCGCATAAATACCGGCGACGCCCGGCCTTGGCGTTGCAACCCGAGACCACTGAGCCAGCACAAGCGAACAGTTCTCGATAAAGCCCTGGACGAAATGATCTACACAGGAGCCGTACGACCCTCCGACAGTCCGTGGGCCTTCCCTGTTGTATTAGCACCATAAAAAGATGGTTCGGCACGTCTTCATGTGGACTACCGCCGGCTCAACGCAGTCACGGTGAGAGATTCCTACCCTTTGCCCGCAATATCGAGCATAACTTATGCGCTGGGAGACGCAAAGTTCTTCACCACTATCGACTGCTCTCGTGGTTATCTAAATTGAGGTTCATCCTGACGATGTCCCTAAAACGGCAGTCACATGCCACAGAGGCTTGTTTGAGTTTCTGTGCATGCCCTTCGGTCTTTCGAATAGTCTCAGTTCCTATCAGCGCATGATGAATATGGTCTTAGACGATGCAAAGTTTAATTATGCACTTTGGTATCTACATGATGTGACGGTGTTTTCGCGCACGTTTGAAGAGCACCTTGAACACTTGCAAACGGTGCAGCAGCGCATGTCAGCAGCCGGTCTAACCGTTCATCCTGGAAAACTGCAGCTCGCTACTAACAAGATCAACCTTCTTGGGTTTGCTGTCGGCTGTTTCATCTAGGGCCTGCTGACTGCTGTCATCGTCGTCGTCACGACCACGTGACATCTGGTAGAGGTGCTGCTTCATGATCCCGACGCCACTGCGGGGTGCTGACCCAAGCCCAAGCCACGACGAGGACGACGGCAAGGAAAACCCGGATAGTCGAAGAAGCCGCAAGTAGAAGGGACTGCAGCCAGAGCACGGGTTTCTTCCCGAAAAAGCCAGGCAGCCGCAGATCCTAACATCGACCGCAGCGACGATGACCGACCCCGTGTAGCCTGCGCCGAGCCTGCTTCGGCTGCCCAAGGAGCCGCCAACCTTCTGCGGATTGTCGTTCGAAGACCCGGAAACCTGGCTTGAAACATACGACCGTGTCGCCGCCTTAAACAACTGGAGCAATGAAGACAAGCTGCGTCACGTCTACTTCTACCTCGAAGACGCGGCAAGAACCTGGTTTGAGAATCGGTAGTCCTCACTGCAGACCTGGGATCTTTTGCGCAGCTCATTCCTGCACACGTTCACAAGCGTCGTCCGCAGGGAAAGGGCAGCTACTTTGCTGGAGACCCGGGTGTAGCTGCCAAACGACAACGTCACCATCTTCATGGAAGAGATGACTCGACTTTTCCGTCAGGCCGACGCTGCGATGGCGGAAGACAAAAAAGTTCGCCTGCTCATGCGGGGTGTCAAACAAGAACTTTTCGCGGGACTTGTCCGCAACCCGCCCACGACGGTCACCGAATTCCTCACCGAGGCTACGACTATTGAAAAGACACTGGACATGCGGACGAAACAGTACAACGCCGCAGTCTGCAACCTATTCCGAAGTGCACTCACTAGCAACCGACGACTTGCGCGAAACCATCCGAGCGATCGTGCGGGAGGAGCTGAGCAAGCTGTTACCTTCGCCGCAGCCTAAAGTGGATTCGTTCGCAGACGTTGCCCGCGAGGAAATCCAAGTCACTGGGTGTTCCTCAGCCGGCACCGCCGCAGCTTCAAGAAATGAGTTATGCTGCTGCAGCCCGACGCAACGTCCCATCTCATCGCCCGCGTCAAGACGCCTCGCCGCCCCAGCAGTTCCGCCGCCAGGCACCACCGCCGCTACCACTGACGTCATACCGCCTGCCAACCGGCCAGCGATGCACGCCGAGGAAGACCGACGTTGGGCGCGCCCCCGACCATCGTCCACTCTACTACCACTGCGGAGGAGCCGGCCACACCTACCGCCACTGCCAGTATCGACAGATGGGACTGCGCGGGTTCGCCATCGACGCCCCGCGTCCACAGCAGAGTGAATGACCACGTGACATCGCCGACTATCTGGCAGGAGCGCAGTGGACCCCCCAAGGACCTTCCCGATCGCCATCGGCAGGCCGCTAGGCCTCTCCCCAACGCCGACGATACACTGGCCCGACCCGGGGCCGGTCACCTAGCCCGCAACCGCAAAACTAAGGGCAGCAACCGATGGAGGTGTGGTTGCTGTACAACGAAATACTGAAGATCCTCCGCCGCCGACGGCAACGCCACGACGAAACCTTCAGGACACGACGAGAACCAGACAGAGCCTTGACGACGAAACATCGCGGACCGAAGTAGACCTGACGACGCAACGCAGAAGCAGCGGAACAAACCGACGTAACCGTGACCCGACGCCACGACCTAACTGCAACGCAAGACGACGAACTAGCGACCTCGACGTTCTTATCGACGGCCACAGCGCCACAGCCGTGGTCGACACCGGAGACGACCATTCTGTCAGCAGTGGACCGTTGGCCAGGAAGCTGAAGGAAGTTAGGACAGCCTGGGAAGGCCCCGAATCCGGACAGCTGGAGGTCACCTCGTAACGCCGGAGGGAATCTGCACAGCGAAACTCACCATTAACAACCGGATTTATCCCGCGAGCTTCATAGTGCTGCAGCATTGCTCGAGAGATGTCATCCTTGGTATGGACTTCTTAGGCCTTCATGTTGCAGTCATCGACCTAAGGGCCAAGTCGATAACACTGTCCACGGAAAAGGCACTACCGCCGCACACTCCACCAAGAAAGCAGGCCTTGAATGTGCTGGAATGCCAGGTCACGATTCCGCCTCGCTCCAGCCTCATCATCTCCGTCGGCACTCAGAAATCACCAGACCTTGAAGGCGTCATTGAACGCGACCAATACCACTTGAGTAACCGCAAAACTTGCGTCGCGAGAGGAGTAGCCGCGCTGCGGGCAAGGAAAGCAACAATTATGCTCAGGAATTTCAGCAACGAATACAAACACGTGAGCAAAGGCGCGACTGTCGCCTACATCGAAGAAATTGCAGAAGCCAGAAATGCTTTCGGCCTCACCGATTCTCCCGAGCCTACTCCGACGAATAAAGCTCCGCGACCAGCTTTCGACGTCAATCCCAGCCTTCCGAAGCACAAACAAGAACAGCTCAAAACCCTGCTTGTGCAATACAGACTGCTTTTCGTCTTCAACAAGAATTCGGCAGACCTCGTGGCAAGACATCGAATTATAACAGATGAAAGTGCCAGACCACTCCGTCAGAGCCCATACAGAGTTTCGACGAGAGAATCCGAGGCCGTGAAGAAACAGGTCGACAAATGCTACGCGACGACATCATCCAGCCGTCGAAGAATCCATGGGCATCCCCCGTGGTGCTAGTGAAGAAGAAGGATGGGACTCTACGTTTTTGCGTCGATTATCGTCGCCTGAACAAAGTCACAAAGAAGGACGTGTATCCCTTTCCCCGGATAGACGACACCCTGGATCGATTACACAACGCAAAGTACTTTTCGTCGATGGACCTCAAGACCGGTTACTGGCAAATAGAAGTCGACGAGAGGGACCGAGAAAAGACTGCCTTTATAAAACCAGACGGCCTGTTCGAGTTCAAGGTCATGCCCTTTGGCCTTTGATCGGCACCTGCGACTTTTCAACGGGTTATGGATACAGTACTGGCCGGCTTAAAATGGCAGGCGTGTCTCGTGTACTTGGACGACGTCCAAGTACACGACGAGACACGACGAACGACGTCATTGTGTTTTACTCAAACCTCGACGAACACCTTCGGCGCCTTGAAGCTGTACTTCAAGCAATCAAGACCTCCGAACTCACCTTGAAGCCTGGAAAGTGCCGATTCGCGTACGAGGAACTCTTGTTTGCACCTTCTTGCTGTGCACCTTCTTTTTCTCTTTCCTCGTCCGTCAGTGCGCTACTTAAATCATGATGAACTCTTGTTCTTGTGTCACGTGATCAGCAAGGATGGTGTTCGCCCGGACCCGCGGAAAACAGCTGCCATCGCTGCTTTCCCGCCGGCCGCCGACAAGAAGGCCGTGCGTCGTTTTCTCAGCCTGTGCGCCTATTACAGACGTTTCGTCAAGGAATTTTCACGGATCTCCGAGCCACTGACGCAACTCACGAATTCAGGCGGGAAACGTCGCAAGTTCAAGCATTTCAAGAATTGAAACGACGCCTGCAGACGCCTCCAATACTTGCGCATTTCGACGAATACGCCGATGCGCAGTGCTGGGCAGTATCGAAGATACATGTATCTTAGATACTATCTTAGATACTTTTTGGGTATCTTGTATCTGTCTCGCGATACGCCTAGTAAAACGAGTATATGTATCTGTATTTCCGATACATTCAATAATGTATCGTGCATCTTAAGATACAAGATACCGCTATCGCAAAACCACCGTGCGAAACAATTATCGCTGGCTGAACTCCGATTCTCAAGCTGGTACTGGCGCCACTAAGCCACCTAAATAAAACTAAAGACAGCGACATAACTTGTCTCTCCGGCAGAGTCCTCTAATGAGAGCAGGCGACGAGGTCTGCGCGCCGCTATTGGTGGAGCAGAGCCATGTGGCAGCGCTCGCGCGGTCACGACAGAAATAAGCGCGCGAACGTCTACGCCCAGCCCACGTAGTCTTTATTGTTGCGATTTTTTCTGTTTATAGCTGTGTCAGTTCCATGACACTTGCCCTGAGTCACGGTCCTGCGCTGCGTACTACAATGAGTGCATAAAATCCTTATGCCGCTTTAGTGTCGTTATTGAGAATTCTCTTGCGTAGTGTTTCGTTACGAAATCTGAAGCATGCAAGAATGGGGTTGCTTTGCGTCTTATGGCTTTCACACACAAGCGATATGAGGGACCTCGTAGATGTGGGTTTGCCTTACATGCGATGACATTGACTTATATGTAATTAGGATTCTAAGAACTAGAGCACCACTGATACCGACGCTAGATCTAACAGAACAAGCCTTTACCTCACAAAAGATATCTCGGTGTACCGTATGTTTTTCTTCTTGATATCTGTATTCAAAGAGTTTTTGAAGTCACAGTTTCATTGTTAGCACGAATACTTTCTTGGCTGTCCTCCTTTTGCAATCCTTACATTACCTAGGTCTCTATATTGTTTGTTCCGATGTGGTCCCTGCAATGTATCTTTTGTAACGTGCTGCCAAAATTGCTTCATTTTTACTTTTAAATATCTGCGTTATCTCTTCTACTGATTACACATTTATTCTTCACTTGAGTTTCCTTTTCTGCCAAGCTAATTTAGAGTACACAGTACCAAATATTATGCTTACCTCTTAATAAAATAGCAAAATTGATTTTGAATTATAATAATGAAAATTCTTAGGAGCCATCATAAAGATGTTATATGAGGGATTCGAGAAAAATTTATACCATAATATTTTGGTGAGCGTCCTAACGAGTCGTTTCAGGCAGTTTTACATAGGCACTGAATTTTCTATTGTCTTACCTTCACTGTTAAGTTGGCAATACTTCATGCTTAATCATCATAGGTATTATGAATTCAGCCTGTATCGTGTTCCTCTACTTATTCCGCTACTCCTAATGTTCCTCCACTGCGCTTGTCCCCGTCCGCTTGTCGTCCATGTACTCTAACGCACAGTCACATCGATCATGAATCACCAACTAGCCCAATCGTTCACTTTGATCCCCTACTTATTCATTGTGAGTGTTTTATAAGGAACTCCCTTGCTATCTGTTTTCCTATTTTAGGCCTCCCATAATTTTTTTTACCATTACTAATCGCCAGATAACCAGAGTTGTAAGTGATAATAGCTCGAATAGCGGCTATGTCCTCGAAGCTTTGTGCAACTCTACTGCCAGGTGCTCTTATTTTTTTATTTTGGTGCGATTGGGTTTAATCCGCGAAAATATGTTAGCACCACTCAGCGCAAGCCGCGCCAAAGTTTGGGAAGCTTCGTGATTCATTCCCATTGTTCTGTTAAAGTTACGCGCAGGTCGTGAATAGTCTAGTTTATTCGGGAGCCTGCGCGAGCACCAGCGACAGCGCTGGAAGGTTTGATTCCTGATGTAGTGAAAGACGACGCGTTCCGCCGATTACTGACGACTGTGATTGCCGTTATCAGTGTGCAAGCGTGCATTGATTGTACTTTCAGTTACTTAATAATATCTGGGGTTTGACGTCCCAACACCACGATATTGTCACGTGGTCGTGACGTCAACGAAGGCAGCAGTCAGCACGTCCGAGATGAAACTCTTTCTTGGGCCGAACTTGTGGCCGAGAAACAGAAAGTCAAACGACAGCAATACACTGATAGCGGCGAACAGAGCGTCAAGAGTCGATCAACTGACAAGCGGTGAAGCGCGTCGGCATTTAAACATGTGCCGTCGAATATTCCAGCGTTATCGCTGGCTGTCGCACAAATTCTAGAATAAGCTCGAGTGTGCGCGTCTTGCGCGCAATCTTAACAAAATGACCTAGAATGATCGCGAAGCTTCTTGAACAATGAGGCGCTGTTCGCGCTGAGCGTTGCTGACAGTCTTTGTGGGCGAAAACCGAATACAGCCAAAGTGATAATAAGAAAAGCACGTGGCAATGCCCCCTCTGAAAAAGCATCGTCCCGATGCTTACGACAGAACACGGGGGGCCAATACATGCAACAATGAATAACAAGAATAAAGCAAGAAAGTACAATAAACAATAAGCAAAAGTACAGTCCTCTGATTCCCTAACGCGCGTAATATGGCTTCAGGCGCACGACATGGACGACTTCAGGTCGCGCACGGCGCCGCTGAGAGTTCGTAATGCCGTCAGAGACAACCTCGCAGTCGAGTGCACCAAGGCGTCGAAGTACCCTGTGTATTCCGAATTATCGTCGAAGAAGCTTCTCACTAAGTCCCCGTCGGCGTATTGGCGTCCATACCCATACACGGTCACCGGGTTGGTATTCTATGTGGCGTCGTCGAAGGTTGTAGCGGCGGCTGTCAGTCGTTTGCTGGTTCTTGATCCGTAGGCGGGCGAGTTGTCGTGCTTGTTCGGCGCGCTGTAGGTAGGTGGTCACGTCGATGTTTTCCTCGTCGGTCACGTTTGGTAACATGGCGTCGAGCGTTCGTTGCCGGGCTCCGTCCGTAGACCAACTTGTATGGCGTCATCAGTGTCGTTTCTTGTACGGCCGTGTTGTACGCGAAGGTCACGTACGGAAGGATGGCGTCCCATGTCTTCTGTTCGACGTCGACATACATGGCCAGCATGTCGGCGATGGTCTTATTTAGACGCTCAGTGAGGTCGTTGGTCTGCGGGTGGTAGGCGGTGGCGCGGCGGTGGGTCGTCTCGCTGTATTTGAAGATCGCCTGAGTTAGGTCCGCAGCAAAGGCGGTACCTCTGCCTGTGATGAGGACTTCTGGGGCGCCATGACGCAAGACGATGTGCTCCACGAAGTACTTGGCTACCTCGGCAGCACTGCCTTTTGGCAAGACCTTTGTCTCGGCGTAACGGGTGAGGTAGCCAGTTGCCACGACGATCCATTTGTTTCCGGTATTGGACGTCGGGAACGGCCCCAGTAAGTCGAGGTGGCTCGATAGGCTGCAGAAGTCCGGCGGGCCTTGTGGGCGGTGTCTTGCGTCTCTGACAGTCCCGGCAGGTCTTTACGTAACGGGTTACTTCAGCGGAAAGGCGCGGCCAGTAGTACTTCTCCTGTATTCTTGCTAGCATGCGAGAAACTACCAGGTGTCCTAGACGTCGGATCGTCGTGCAGAGCCTGGAGGACTTCTGGCCGCAATGTCGAGGAGTACCACGAGAAGGCAATCGGCTCGAAGCGGTGAGAAGTTCTTCTTTAGGAGAACACCGTTGCGCAAAAAAACGATGTCAGTCCCCGCGTGATTACCTTTGGAACAACGGTGGTCCTGCCCTCGAGGTATTCCACAAGGCCCCCGAGTTCTGGGTCGTCGGCACTTATGGTTCCCAAGAAGCAGTCGTCCTCCTTGTCGTCCTGCGGCGGTGGGTCGACGGGGGCGCGAGACAGGCAGTCAGCGTCGGAATGTTTTCTTCCGGACTTGTAAACGACGGTAATGTCGAATTCTTGATGTTGTAGGCTCCACCGTGCGAGCCGACCTGAACGGTCCTTTAAGTTAGCTAGCCAAAACAATGCGTGGTGGTCGCTCACAACTTTGAAGGGCCTGCCGTAGAGGTAGGGGCGAAACTTGGATGTAGCCCAGATGAACGCTAGGCGCTCCTTTTCTGTTGTGGAATAGTTCGTTTCTGCCTTTGATAGCGACCGGCCAGGCATAACTGATGACCGTTTCCTGACCGTCCGTCTTCTGCACAAACACGGCGCCGAGTCCTACGCTACTTGCGTCGGTGTGGATTTCAAATGCGAAGCATTTCTTAGCGAACCTCTGGCACTTTGAGCGTTTCTATCTACGTATCTATCTATCTATTTATCTATCTATCTATCTATCTAGCCGCCTACGTCTGGGTGCTCTCATGATCGCCTCCTTAACTTGGTGTAGACCAAAATTTGCATAGGAGGGTAAGAGGATTTGACGAATATGATTGCCGGGTCATGATATGAATAACTTTGAAAAATTGTCGCGTACGTCGTCAAACCCTTTCCACTAGACAGGTGTGGCACATACCCGTTTACTACGGGCTGCTGTGCACGGGTATGCGCCACAGGTGATTGACAGTTTATATCTACCCAGCAACGGCGAGAACAGACAGTGCTAACTTAAATGTTAGAGCGTTAAGGAAAACCAACATCGGCAGCATTGACTCAACGAATGGAATGAATGAAAATTAGGATCCCAGCAGGAATCGAACCCAAGCATTGTGCGTGGCAATCAGGTATTCTACCACTGAGCCACGCCAGGTCTGTAAACTGGTTTGAAAAAGCAGCCTACGCAGGCGTAATATCAGTGCAACGCCAATTGTGGTTGTGGTGCTGGCTATGTAATTTTGCAAGAAAGCAATAAACGCTACATGATACTCCTACGATGTGTACTCCTACGATACAGGTGTCATATCAGATTAGTGTCTGTAGTTCCAGTGTTGGCTCCGCTTTTATAGCAGTCTAATAAACATTACTTTTGTATTCCTATGATTCAGCAAGCTTTATTGAAGCATTGCTCGACCCCTGAGGAATACATTAACGAAGGTTACATATGATATCCACATCACCGCACCCTAAAGTGCACTTCGTCCACCAGAACGACGCTGTGTCCTCTTCATTTCTTACGAGGCTGGGCGATGGCCTCATGCTGACCGAGGATGATGCCAGATTGATTGACAACCGCTTTGTAGACTAGGCTACTTAGGCCATATGCGCCCAGGTAGTCTACGAATACAACAAACACCATCCAGTGATGTTGGTCTACGTAGCACTATCCAGGCCTACCAGCCTCGACGGCCTATACCTCACCAACGCGAAGGGTGGCTTCAGGTTCCGACATGTCGCCGGCTCTGTCGACAGACAATTTGTCGACAAAATGACCGAGGCATCCACGAATTCCAACAGCTTTACTATACCACATACTTCACTACACATGGACTCCTCGTCATCACGATTACGACCGGATCCTATAACAACTCATTACCAGCTGCTGGTGCTCACTGATCACGGTGATGATGCCCTTGTTCAAGAACTGTCAAGAACTTCCTGCACACATGTACACGGGTTCGTGAAACGTGTGTGCGTTCTCGGGACACGCATAAGCACTACATATCAGCTTACTGCTTCTTGTGTAGGTAATACCCACGTTGCCATTCGCAGCGTTACCCAACCGTAAACAACTGCTTATATAAGACATATGCGGCTCTTCAACATATATATGTGTGCGTATAAAATTTATACAAATCTTTAGCGTCATTTTGTAACTTGTCGTTCAGTAAAAAAAGTTACGCCACAGTCACCTACCCGCCGCATGCTTCGCATAACATCGACTCCCATGGTACGTGGGATCTGCCGAATTTTTTTTGTATCAGCGTATTCATCGAAACGCACTAATATCGGAGGCATCTGAAGGTGTCGTTTCAGTTCTTCAAATGCTTCGATTTGCACCGTTTCCCACTTGAATGGCACGTCGGTCTTCGTGAGGTGAGTTAGCGGTTCGGCGTATCGTGAAAATTCCTTGACGAAGCGCCTGTAGCAGGCGCACTAGCCGAGAAAACGGCGCACGGCTTTCGTGTCGGTGGGTGGTGGGAAGGCAGCGATGGCAGCTGTTTTCCGCAGGTCTGGGAGAACACCATCACTGCTGATAATGTGACCCGAAAAATTCGGCAGATCCCACGTACCGTGCAAGTCGATGTTATGCGAAGCATGAGGCGGGAAGGTAACTGTGGCGTAGTTTTTTTTTTACTGAGCGAAACGTTACGAAATGATGCTAAAGATTGTATAAATTTTATACGCGCACGTATATGCTGAAGAGCCGCATATGTGGTATAAAGCAGTTGTTTAAAGTTGGGTAACGCTGCCAACGGCAACGTGGGTATTACCAACAGCAGACGCGGTAAGCTGATATGTAGTGCTTATACTTGTCCGTTATCATGGAGTAAGCACGCACGTTTCACCAACCCGTGTACATGTGTGGAAGGGGTTCCTAACAGTTCTTGAACAAGAGCATCATCACCTTGATCAGTGAGCACTAGACGCTAGTCATGACTTGTTATCGGATCCGGTCGCGATCGAGGTAGCGAGGGGTCCATGTGTAGTGAAGCATGAATTATAGTAGAGCTCTTAGAAATCGTGGATGCCTCGGTCATATCGTCGACAATCTCAAACTGTCTGTATATAGAGCCGGCGACATGTCGGAATCTGAAGTCACCCATCGCGTTAGTGAAGTTTAGGCCGTTGAGGCTGGTAGGCCTCGATAGGGCTACGTAGACCAACATCAGTGGATGACGCTTTTGGTATTCGTAGGCTACCTGGGCGTATGTGACCTACGTTGCCTAGTCTACAAAGCGGCTATTAATCAATCTGTCATCATCCTCGGTCAGCATGAGACCATCGCCCAGCCTCGTAAGAAATGAAGAGGACACTGCGTCGTTCTGGCGGACTAAGTGCACTTTACGCTGCGATGATGTGAATATAATACGTAACTTTCGTTAATGTATTTCTCCCGGGTCGAGCAATGCTTCAATATAGCTTGCTGAATCATTGGAATACAAATGTAATGCTTATTAGACTGCTATAACAACAGAGCCAACGCTGGAATCACGGACGTTAATCTGACTATGACGCGTGTATTGCAGGACTACATATGCAGTGTTTCTTGCTTTCTTGTAAAACTAGATATCCAGTACCACAACTACAACTGACGTTGCACCGCCATTACGCCTGCATAGGCTGTTTTTCCAAACCAGTTTGTAGACCTGGCTTGGCTTTGTGGTAGACTACCTGATTGCCACGCAGAGTGCTTGGGTTCGATTCCTGCTTGGATTCTGATTTTTATTCTCCCATTCGTCGGGTCAACGCTGCCGGTGTCGGTTTTTCTTAAACGACCCGCATTTAAATTACTAATGTAAGTTCTCGCCGTTCCTGGGTAGATATAAACTGGCAATCACCTGTGGCGCATACCTGTACACCGTGGCCGGTGCTAAACGGGTATGTGCCACACGTGTCTGGAGGAAAGGGTTTGGCGACTCACGCGACAGGATTTTCACGCTATTCATGTCATGACCACACAGTCATATTCGTCAAGTCCTCTTACCCTCCCATGCTAATTTTGGTCTACACCAAGTTAAGGAGGCGATCATGAGGGCACCCAGACGTAGGCGGCTAGATAGATAGATAGATAGATAGATACGTACATAGAAACGCTCAAAGTGCCAGAGGTTCGCTAAGAAATGCTTCGTATTTAAAACAAGAGCTCCTCGTACGCGAAGCGGCACTTTTCACGCTTCAAGGTGAGGCCGGAGGTCTCGATTGCTTCAAGTACTGCTTCAAGGTGCCGGAGGTGTTCGTCGAAGCTTAAGGCAAACACAACGACGTCGTCGAAGTACACGAGGCACGTCTGCCACTTCAAGATAGCCAGCACTGTGTCCATAACACGTTGGAATGTCGCAGGTGCCGAACAAAGACCGAAGGGCATGACCATGAACTCGAACAGGCCGTCTGGCATAAAGGCCGTCTTTTCTCGGTCTCTCTCGTCGACTTCGATTTTCCAGTGCCCGGTCTTGAGGTCCATCGACGAAAAGTACTTCGTGTTGTGAAGTCGATCCAGGGCGTCGTCTAACCGTGGAAGGGGGTACACGTCCTTCTTCGTGATTTTGTTCAGGCGACGATAATCGACGGAGAAACGTAGGGTTCCATCTTTCTTCCTCACTGACACTACGGGAGACGCCCACGGACTCTTGGACGGCTGGATGATGTTGTCGCGTAGCATTTCGTCGACTTGTTTCTTAACGGCGTCCCTTTCTCGCGTCGAAACCCGGTAGGGACTCTGACGGAGTGGTCGAGCATTTTCTTCCGTTACGATACGGTGTTTAGCAAGGGGCGTTTGCGGGACCCGTGATGACGACGAGAAACAGTCCTTGCATTTCTTCAGAAGGCATCGGAGCTGTTGCTGTTGGCGGGCGGCTTGGGTTTACGTCGAAGGATGGCTCAGGCATTACTGTTGTCGTTGTAGCTTCGTCAGAATCTGAAAAGGCAAACGAGTCGCTGACAGCCAAGATTTCTTCGATGTACGCAATCGTCGTGCCCCTGCTTAGGTGTCTGTATTCTTGGCTGAAATTCCTCAGCATCACGCTTCTTTTGCCTTCATACAGCCGAGCAATGCCTCTTGCGACGCAAATGTCACGGTCTAGCAGCAAACGCTGATCGCTTTCGATGACACCTTCGTTGCATTCAGCCGTTTCGGTGCCGACGGGAATTTTGATGCTGGATTTAGGAGGAATGGTGACTTGATCCTCGAGCACGTTCAGGGCATGTTGACATGGGTTCGTATCCGGCGGTGTCGCTTTCTCCGACGATAGGGTTATCGACTTGGTTCTTAGGTCGATGACGGCGCCGTGGTCACTTAGGAAGTCCATTCCAAGTATCACATCCCTGGAGCAGTTTTGTAGGATTACACAGCTCGCAGGATAAGTCCGGTTGTTGATAGTGACTCTCGCTGTGCAGACACCAATCGGCGTTATTAGATGGCCTCCAGCGGTCCGGATCTCGGGGCCTTCCCAAGCAGTCCTAACTTTCTTCAACGTTGCGGCGAACGGCCCACTGATGACGGAATAGTCGGCTCCCGTATCAACGAGAGCGGTGACGTTGTGGCCGTCGATCAGAACGTCGAGGTCACTAGTTCGTCGTCTTGCGTTGCGGTTAGGTCGTGGCGTCGGATCACGGCTGCGTCGGTTTGTTCCGCTGCTTCCGCGTTGCGTCGTCAGGTCTGCTTCCGGTCGCAAAGTTTCGTCTGTAGCGAAGCGATCGAACTTGGTAATGGGTCGTCCTCTCGAACGCCTCCTAGTGGGTCGCCCTCTTCGGCTCTTTTCGAAGAGAACGCAACTCGCGCTGAGAGTCGGCCCGCCTTGACTGTCGCTGTTGAGTATCGTCGCAGCTAATAAACCTCTTTATAATTTGGTGGAGATGCTGCGTTCGATGCCCCTGGCTGTTCGATCCCGTACCCTGCCGCCTACCATGTCTGAAGACGCCTCCCAGCAAACGACCCCGCCCGCACCGACATGTCCCGGTGTCCCTCGTATTCGCGACCCTCCAGTCTTCAGTGGCGCCGTTGGTACCGACGTGGAGGACTGGCTCGCCATTTACGAGCGCGTGAGTGTCCCCAATAAATGGGACGAGGCCGGAAAATTGACTAACCTGGTTTTCTACGTCGCGGGTGTGGCGGGCCTGTGGTACAACAACCACGCATCCGATTTTACGACGTGGTCCGACTTCAAGACCGCCATTATCAACGTGTTCGGCCGACCTGCCGTTCGTAAGCTACAGGCCGAACAGCGCTTACGTGAACGCGCTTACTAGACCGGTGAATCATTCACCAGTTACATTGAAGACGTCCTCGACTTCTGTAAGAAAGCCGACGCCATCATGTCCGATTCTGACAAGATCAGGCACATCATGAAAGCCATCGACGACCACGCATTTACCATGCTGCTCGCCAAGAACCCCAGCACAGTGGCAGAGGTCATAACGCTCTGCCAAAGCTATGAGGAGCTGCGCCGGCAGCGATCGATGACCCGTCGCTCTCCATCACGCGACGCCGAGCTTGCTGGCTTGTCGACCATACCCGACCACTCCGCGTTGCTCGCAGAGATCAAGACCTTCGTGCACGAGGAAATCGCGCGCCAGTTCTCTGTGCTGGACTTTGCTCGCCCTCGGTACGCTCAACAGCAATAGACCACCCTTCTACCTCCCCTCCGTCCAGCAATTGAGCAGGAAATCGCGGAGGTCATGCCCGAGTGCCACCAGCACCATCCGGCTCCTGCACCTTTGAGTTACGCCCAAGTTGTCGCAAGACCGCCGCCATCAATCGCTACGGCTGCCGCACACATTTACGCCGAAGCCTCCACTCGACCTCACTCTTTCGAAGCTGATGTACCGGTAGCCTACACCGACGTCACGCACAGGCCACGACTGCAGCCCACCATGCAGTCCTATCAGTTGCCACCCCGTCAATCCCATCCTGCATCATGGGCGGGCCCTGCCCCAGCGAACCGATGGCGCACACCTGACAACCGCCCCATATGCTTCGCATGCGGTTACGCCGGCCACGTGGCGCGCTATTGCAATCGCGTGCAGCCGCCTAGAGATGTGTCACCTGCCACCATCCAGTCGAACCGGCCGTATTACGACCCACCTACGCCTCCGTCGCCGCCGTCTCGCCCAGCTGCATCTACCCGCCGTTCACCGTCACCACGACGCCGCTCGCTGTCACCGATGCGGCCACGTTCGGTCCCACGCGACCAGGAAAACTAGTCGTCGCAGTCCACGAGGCAAGGGCTGCGACGCTATCGAACTGCGAAAGCCCTCAGCGAAGACCATCGAACGTGATAGACGTTTTACAGCGAAAGCTGTTATGAGATCATTTCACCAGCCGTTTTTGGCGCCGTAGTTGTCCGCCGCCGCCGCCGCCGCCGCCGCCGCTGCCGCCGCCGGTGTCCGTAACCAGTATCGCTCGAAATAAGAAAAAAAACGAAATAAGAAAAAAATTCCAGGATGGAACGAGGTTCGAACCTGGGCCCTCTGCGTGGGAGCCCAGTATTCAACCTCTGAGCCATTCCGGTGCTTGGAACAGCTATGCAAAAAGGTCCTATACAGACTTCATGTCGGGAAGGAACCACATTAGCATATGCAATATAGCGTAGTAGAGAGTAAAATAAGCACAAAGCGTCGCGCAACGCGTCGCACAACGCGAATTCTGTAACCAGGCGTCACGCAATGCTAATTGCGCAATGAGTAGGTTGTTGAATGCTTCCAACCCATTACAAAGGACTCTGCCATAATTCTTCATCGTCGTCAGGCACAGCATCAACAAAGTGCGCATAATGCCTTACATGCGTATAGCAGGTACCACGGCTCTTCGTAGAATGACGAAAAATGGCCCAGTGCCTGCTGCCCTACTTCTCAAACATTACAATGATATATAGCATAGTGGGTTCCTCGCAAGTGCACTTGTAGTGGTTGCCAAGGAAGCCCATAAGCGCATGATCCATTTCCTCGGGGTCTCAGATAAATTACAGTGATTTAGAGCGTAGTGGGTTTCTCGCAAGTGCACTTGTATTGGTTGCCAAGGAAGCTCATAAGCGGATGTTCCATTTCCTCGGGGTCTCAGTAAAATTACAATGATGTAGAGCGTAGTGGGTTCCTCGCAAGTGCACTTGTATTGGTTGCCAATGAAGCCCATCAGGGCATGATCCATTTCCTCGGGGTCTCAGTAAAATTACAATGATTTAGAGCGTAGTGGGTTCCTCGCAAGTGCACTTGTATTGGTTGCCAAAGAATCCCATAAGCGCATGATCCATTTACTTGGGGTCTCAGTAAAGTTCTTCACCCCACCCCGTCTCTCTCCCACGGCAACGTATGTTATAGAGCATGACGGGAGAGGGAATAGCAACTGGGATTCACCAAATGCAAATTACTTGACTGGTGGGCCGTTTAAAGCTTCCAACCCATTACAAAGGGCTGAGCCATAATTCTTCATCATCATCAGTCGTCGCGTCAACAAAGTGCACATAATGCCTTACAGACGTGCGGCTGGTGCCTCGCTTCTCCGCAGAATGACAAATAATGGCTTAGTAGGTGCTTCCCAACTTCACAAAAATTGTGATTTATGGCGTAGTGGGTATCTTTCTAGTGTACTTGTATTGTAGCCCCAAGAGAGCTGACAACGGGCTCTAGAAACGCCGCTCTTCCAGCTTTCGCTGTGACTGTGCTGCGGTTTCAGCGCAGGCCTGACGTTTTTTGTGGACGGTGTTCGCGCATCTGCCCTTATCGATACTTTAGCCGCCGTATCTGTTATGGATGCTAAACTAAGCCGCCTGCTACGAAAAGTGACGACGCCGCTTTCCGGGCTCTCCCTCCGTACAGCCAGCACCCAAAGTATTCACCCGACGGCGGTATGCACAGCCCGTGTCATCATACAGGACGCTCTGTACGCCGTCGAATTCATCATAATTTCTTCATGCTCTCACGACGTCATCCTGGGATGGGATTTTCTCGCCCGCCACGACGCCGTCATTCATTGCGCACCAGCCGAATTAGAGCTCTCACCATTCTCACATTTGACGCTGGCAGACAGTTCATCGGCTGCGACCAAGGTATTCGTCAAAGACGGCATCACAGTTCCTGCGAATTCGTCAACGGCTGTGTCAGTCTATTGCACCGGTCTCTGCGACGCCGTTGCACTTCTTACTCCATCTGACCGCGTTTTCACTAGGAAAGGCTTGCTGGTGCCATTTGCGACCGTGGAAATCACTCAGGGCGACACGGATATTCTTGTTACCAACCCATCCCCGTTCATGGTTACGTTGGTGCGAGGGGAATGTCTCGGCAGAGCGGAACCCCTCGAAGGCGCACAACTTATGGACGCACCGGGTGACAGGCACTGCGCCAGCTCCCGTACGCTCAGTGCTGTTTCCACATCTGATTCGTCATCCGCTGATGTATTTCGTTCCTCGATTGCTGACAACCTTACATTGGTCGAGCGTTCTCAGCTTCTATGCCTGTTGGAAGAATTTCGTTCTTCGTTCGATGTCGCGCAAACTCCTTTCGCCCGCACGTCTGCTGTCACTCATTGCGTCGACACTGGCGCTCAACCACCACTGCGGCAACGTCCATATCGCGTATCTCCAGCAGAGCGTCATGTAATTGACGAGCAAGTAGACGACATGCTTCGCCGCGACGTTATTCGACCCTCAAACAGTCCGTGGGCGTCTCCTATCGTTCTTGTTGCGAAGAAGGACGGCTCTGTGCGGTTCTGTGTGGACTACCGACGACTAAATAAGATCACCTGTAAGGACGTTTATCCCCTACCTCGAATAGACGACGCCATTGACAGCCTGCAAGGAGCAGAATTCTTTTCATCGCTTGATTTGCGCTCAGGGTACTGGCAAGTCCCCATGGCTGATGACGCTCGACCGAAGACAGCCTTTGTCACGCCGGATGGCTTGTACGAATTCAACGTCATGCCGTTTGGGCTGTGTAATGCGCCCGCGACCTTTGAGCGCATGATGGATACCGTTCTGCGCAACTTGAAATGGCACACGTGCCTGTGTTACCTCGACGACGTGGTAGTTTTCGCCCCGGACTTCTCCACGCATCTTCAACGCCTACGGGATGTGTTGACGCGTTTGAGCGACGCCGGGCTACATCTGAATCTAAAAAAGTGCCGATTTGCAGCACGGCAGCTGACAATACTGGGCTACGTCGTGTCCAAGGACGGAATTCTCCCCGATCCAGCCAAGCTTCGGGCCGTGTCAGAGTTCCCCAAATCTACATCGGTCAAAGAACTGCGCAGTTTCGTAGGACTATGCTCCTACTTTCGGCGCTTCATCCGCAACTTCGCGACTATTATATCGCCGCCGACGAAGCTCCTTGGCAGCAACGGGCCCCTCAATTCGTGGTCGTCAGAGTGTGATGACGCTTTCGCAAAGCTCCGTAGTTTGTTGACGTCTCCTCCGATACTACGACCCTACGGCCCCTACAGAAGTACACACGGACGCCAGCGGTGTTGGCCTCGGCGCTGTACTTGCGCAGCGCAAACCTGGGTTCCGGGAATACGTCGTGGCATATGCAAGTCGTACGCTTACTAAAGCTGAGACCAACTATACCGTTACGGAGAAATAATGCCTGGCAATCATTTGGGCCCTTTCGAAGTTCCGACCTTATTTGTATGGTCGCCCATTTGATGTCGTCACCGACCATCATGCAGTATGCTGGTTGTCGTCCTTGAAGGATCCCTCAGGCCGTCTCGCCCGGTGGGCACTTCGCCTGCAAGACTACGACATCCGTGTGCTGTACCGCAACGGACGCCAGCATGCTGACGCCCTGTCCCGCTCTCCCTTGCCTGACGACAATGCCCACAGCTCAGTGTCTCACATAGCTGTAGCTTCAATCGACGTTCACACCATCGCTATCGAACAGCGCAAGGATCAATGGATTGAATCACTGATAGACTTGCTGACCGATCCATCGGCCACACCATCGTCTCGCGCATTGCGTCGTCAAGCCCACCATTTCGCCGTTCGCGACGACCTCCTCCACCGACGCAATTACGACGGCGACGGTCGCCAGTGGCTACTAGTAATACCCCGCAGTCTGCGCTCTCATATATGCGAGTCGTTCCACTCTGAACCGCAGTGTGCACACTCTGGGGTATCGAAAACCTGCCACCGCATTCGCCAACGGTACTTTTGGCGAGGAATGTACCGCTACGTGCAGAAGTTTGTTCGCTCCTGTATCGATTGTCAGCGCCGCAAAACTTCAACGCACCTGTCGCCGGCATGTCTGCAACCTCTACCTTGCCCTGACCGGCCGTTTGGGCGCGTTGGCATCGATTTGTACGGGCCACTTCCTCTGACGTCCGCTGGTAACCGCTGGGCCATCGTCGCTGTAGACTACCTCACGCGATACGCTGAAACTACCGCCCTCCCTGCGGCTACAGCGCGCGATGTGGCCTCCTTCCTGCTCCACCGATTCATGCTGCGTCACGGTCCACCCCAGGAGCTGCTCAGGGATCGAGGCCGTGCCTCCTTGTCGGAAGTCGTCGAAGCCATTCTCAAAGAGTGCAACGTTGTTCACCGCAAAACTACTGCTTACCATCCGCAGACGAATGGCCTCACCGAACGCTTTAACCGCACGCTCGGCGGCATGCTCTCGATGTACGTCGCCGCCGACCACACAAATTGGGATGCCATTCTGCCCTTCGTTACGTACGCCTACAATACCGCCCCTCAGAGCACTACTGGTTTCTCACCCTTTTTTTATTGTATGGCTGGCACCCGTCGCACACAATCGACACATCCTTCCCTACAAGCCGGATCCATCTGATTGTGCGCCTATTTCTCACACAGCCAGGCTTGGTGAAGAGTGTCGCGAGCTTGCAAAGGCCTTTACAACGCACGAACAAGAGCGGCAGAAGAGCCTTCGCGGTGGCACCACCACTTCTGAGTCCACGTTCCTCCCCGGAGCGCTCGTATGGCGCTCGGTCCCTACCACTGCAACCGGCCTTTCTTCAAAACTGCTGCCGAAATACGAAGGCCCCTACCGTATCGTCGAACGCACATCCCCGGTCAACTACCTGATCGAACCCATAGAACCATCTTCGGACATGCGCCGTCGAGGGCGCGACATTGTCAACGTGGAGCGCCTGAAGCCCTACCACGACCCCCTCATAGTGGCAAGTTGCTACGTCGCCAGGCGGCTCCCTTTTCGTACCCGGGGTAATTGTAGCGAAGCGATCGAACTTGGTAATGGGTCTTCCTCTCGAACACCTCCTAGTGGGTCGCCCTCTTCGGCTCTTTTCGAAGAGAACGCAACTCGCGCTGAGAGTCGGCCTGCCTTGACTGTCGCTGTTGAGTATCGTCGCCGCTAATAAACCTCTTTATACGTCTTTAGAACGTGGTTCGACGTGCGGCGCGGGCTCGGAAATTCGTCGCGGCGTCGTCGTCGACGGCGGAGGATCTTCAGCATTTCGTCGTTCAGCAACCGCATCTCCATCGGTTGCTGCCCTTAGTTTTCCGGATATGGGCTAGGCGACCGGTTCCGGTTGGGGCCCGTGTACTGCCGGCGGGGCGGTGACATGTAGCGGCCGGGCGACGGCGAGCGGGAAGGTCGTCGTTCTTGCTACTGTGTTCCGGTGAGGTAGTCGTCGATGTCGCGAGGCCGTTCGCCTGGCTGCGGGCGCGGCGCGTTGACGGCGAATCCGCGTAGCTCCATCTGACGGTACTGCTAGCGGCGGTACGTGTGGCCGGCCTCCCCGCAGTGATAGCAGAGCGGGCGGTTGTCAGGGCCGCGCCACACGTCGGTCTTCCTTGGCAGAACGTAGCGCGGGGCATAGCGCTGGGCGACAGGAGGACGGTAGGGTGTCGTTGGTGGTGGCGGCGGCGTCGGCGGAGAAACTGCTGCGCCGGCGCGGCGTCTTGACGTGGACGAGGAGCGGGGGCGTTGCGTCGGGCTGCAGCAGCGTAGCTCATTGCTTGTGGATCAGGCTGCGCTGGCTCGGGTGCTCCCAGAAATTGCTGAAATTCCAGGCGTACGACGTCGGCGTTTGGGTCCACTTGAGGCTGGGAGAAGGGCAACAATTTACGCAGCTCCTCCCGCACGATAGCTCTGATGCTGTCACGCAGGTCATCAGATTGCAGCGCGTGAACCTCCCCGATGGTCGTCGTAGGAATGTGGCGATTGTACTGTCTCGTATGCATTTGCAGCGTCTTCTCAATCGCTGTTGCTTCCGTCAAGAATTCTTGGACGGTCTTGAGTGGGTTACGCATCAGTCCAGCGAAGAGTTCTTGCTTGACCCCTCGCATGAGGAAGCGGACGTTTTTCTCCTCGAGCATGTCGGGATCAGCGTGGCTGAATAGTCGGTTCATTTCTTCCGTGAAGATGGCCACGTTCTCGTTAGAGTGTTGCGCCCGTGTCTCCAACAAGGCCGCTGCCCTTTCTTTAAGGACGACGCTCGTGAACGTCGCCAAAAATTGCCGCGAAAGAGCCCCCAGGTACGGAGTGCGGACTCCCGATTCTCGTACCAGGTCCTTGCTGCGTCTTCCAAGTAAAAGTACACGTGGCGTAGGTTGTCGTCGGAGGTCCAGTTGTTAAATGTCAAGACCCTTTCAAACGTCTCCGGCCAAGTCTCAGGGTCTTCACATCGTGAACCACGGAATGTCGGCGGCTCCCTGGGCGGCTGCATCACTATCGCTGCAGGGGACACTGCGGCGGTCATTGTGCCTGTTGTCTTCGTCGCCCTGGCTCTAGGCTTGTCCGGTAGGGTTCCGTATTGGGGGTTAGTCCTTTCAGTCTGCGGATGGCTCGACTGTCGCTGACGGTGTCGGTGTCTTCTTCGCGACGTGGGCTGGGTTCACGGTTTGACGGGGGCGTCCGGTACATGAATGAGCAGCACCTTTACGAGATGTCACGTGGTCGTGACGTTGACGAAGGCAGCAGTCAGCATGTCAGAGATGAAACTCTTTATTTGGCCGAACTTGTGGCCGGGGAACTGAGATACTGAACTACAGCAATACACTGATAGCGGCGAACAGAGCGTCGACCGTCGATCAACTGACAAGCGGTGAAGCGCGTCGGCATTAAAACATGTGCCGTCGAATGTTCCAGCGTTATCGCTGGCTGTCGCGCAAATTCTAGAATAAGCTCGAGTGTGCGCGTCTTGCGCGCAATCTTAACAAAACGATCTACAATGATCACGAATCTTCTCGAACAATGAGGCGTGGTTTGCCCTGAGCGTTGCTGGCAGTCTTTGTGGGCGAAAAGCGAATACAGCAAAAGTGATAAGAAACGCACGTGGCAATATGTTATGCTGTGCCCGGCACATTACTCCCTCAGACTTGAAAAATTGGCGTGCGAGGTGGGACCACCGCAGGCCCGTATCCAGGGATTTTTTTTCGGGGAGGGGGCACTTGCTGAAAACATTGATTATTTGAGAAAAACACCTATTTTTTAACCTATTTTATTACCTACTTCACCAAACTTTCGGGAGGGGCGGTGCCGGGCTCCTAAGACCCGTTCTATCAGACTGGCACAGCCGATATCGGGGGCACGTTCTGAATGGTGGCCCAATGTCACCGTTCTATTAGACTGGAACAGCCATTATTGGCGGCACGTTGTCGATGCTGGTCCAACATCGGCGTCCGTCACGGGCCGTTCTTGGGCCAAGAACTGACAGTCGATCGCCGACATCGGCCCACCGTTCTGTGCTGACTGGGATGACTCGTCATTCATGTTTGTCATGCGTTCATGTTATGTCATACCAATTTTGGTGTACATTCGATTAACGAAACGAATTAATTAATTAATATCTGGGGTTTAACGTCCCAAAACCACGATATGATAATGAGAGACGCCGTAGTGGAGGGCTCCGGAAATTTCGACCACCTGGGGTTCTTTAACGTTCACCTAAATCTAAGTACACGGGCCTCAAACATTTCCACCTCCATCGAAAATGCAGCCGCCGCGGCCGGGATTCGATCCCGCGACCTTCGGGTCAGCAGTCGAGCGCCATAACCACTAGACCAACGTGGCGGGGCATTAACGAAACGAAAGGAGCAGGAGAGCACAAAGTCGTAGGCGGCTAGATAGATAGATAGATAGATAGATAGATAGATAGATAGATAGATAGATAGATAGATAGATAGATACGCTCAGATTCGCAGATGTTCGCTAATAAATGCTTCGCATTTAAAATAGAGAGGAAGAGGAAATACATGGTTGATTCCTCCGTCATAGAAATCGGTTTAACATGAAAGTAAAACCTGTCTTTATAGAAGTAGTTGAATGTTTGCTGTGCATTGATATAAGAGACATTGCACAAGGTCTGTCGGTGCATGGCAGCGTTTAGGGTGGATGCACCCATGTTGACGCTTGGTCGCACATCTCCATGATCAATGATTAAACAAATCTTTGTGTTAGCTGCAGTAGTTAACGGTGAGAGCGTAAACAGAGAAAGCGGCGTGACAGCCAGAAGAGTGTCACTGATTCGACGCAGAACTTGGGCTAAGGTCACCATCCCGCGCCATATTCAATGGTTAAGGAACACCGCGGCCGGACAAGAGGGAAAAGCAACGCGCGTCGTGTCTACCCTCTAGCCCGGCCGCGATATTTCTCGGGGCGAGCGTAAGCCGTTAACGCGGTGTTACAGCCAATCTGGCGCGTGTCGCAGAGCGAATTTTAAAATGGATGGGTGCTATGAGCGAGGCCGAGACTTTGGCTGAGGTCGCCACATCGCGGTTTCTTAAGGCGTTGACAAAAATTCCACTTCTCCTATTGAAAACGTGCGGAATGGGACGGACGCGTAGCAACGACACGCTGCAGGAGGTAATCGCGGAGGCCATGGTTATGATGCCTTACTTCACTTTACCGCTCTCATTCGGCGACACCACCCCGCCTACCAAGAACACTGTGAGAGGATAGTGTGAGAGATAAAATGCGGGTTTTAACGCCTTCAGTGTGTGTTTCCGTGACGCGGTGGATAGCGTGCCCGGCATCTGTTGTCACGGACCGAGAGGCCGTGGGTTCGACTCGAGTTGATAGAATTTTTTTCTTTGCCATCTGATCATGTACATTTTCCTACGTCATTTCCGTCACGGAAATACGCCACTGAAGTCTTGGTTTTCCCCGGCCTAATACACTTTTGGGGTTAAAGAAAGCAGTAGATGAAGAAAGCAAGATGAAATTTGCAAAACTAAGCAAAGCACCTACAGTGAGGACTACAGGTTTCCATAAACTCCGCTGTCTCCTTAGCAGCGGGCGTGTAGTGCAAGGTACGCAATTTCTTTCTTTTCTTGACACTTTTATAATTCATGGGTGTCTGCTCTACTTGCTGGCATGCAAGCGCGTTGCCATCTGCTTACAAGTACGTCAAGAAGAAGCCGTCGCACGACGATTTAAAATACCGCAGTGCAGTCTTACCTGCTCTTAAACCTTCACTGGCCTTCACTTCACTTCACTTTATTTTTTTAAAACCTCGTACTGGAGGTATTACATAAGGGGTGGGGATTACACACATTTTTAACAAAATAATGGCTACATACATTGATTCAATCACACCAAATTTCAGTTTTTCCGAAAATGATGATGAGCAGGTGGTTTCGATGATATGGCGGGGCAGGCCGTTCCAGTCAGCTGATGATCGACAAAAGAAAGATGGAGAAAAAGTCGTAGTGCGGCCGCGTGGACGAGTACCTTGCAAGTGGTGCCCTGTGCGCAGCGATGCGCGCGGCGGCGGGGCCAAAATATATGGCGCATGATGAAGCGAGCTGCAGAAAAACTTGTGAAAAAGAATTAATGAATCAATGCGGCGCCGGGATGATAGCGTGTTTAAACGAGACTGTGCTTTCACTAATGATATGCTGATGTTATAGGAATAGGACAATTGAATGAACCTTACTGCGCGATTCTGAATAGCTTCTAGGCTATTGATAAGGCATGCTTGATGAAGTGACCAGATGGGAGAAGCATATTTTAGTTTCGGGAGTATGTGTGACTTATAAGCTAGAAGTTTTACGTGACGTGGTGCATGACGCAGATGGCGTTTTAGGAACCCCATGGTTTGGTTAACCGAGGCAGTAACACGCGCTATATGAGGCGACCAGCTTAAGTTATGTGAAAGGGTGACACCTAGGTACTTAAACGTATCCACTCTTTCTAATGAAGCGTTAGCAATAGTGTAGGGTGTGTATAATGGCTGAAGACGGCGAGTGAAAGATACTACCTTGCATTTGTTGAGGTTGAGGGTCATCAACCAGTGGTTGCACCAATCCTGAATGTTGTTGACATCTTGCAAAACAGCGTGAGGCAGCATTGGTAGTGATTCTACGATAGATGACACAATCATCTGCGAACATTGGGATTTGAGAGGCAACATGTAGAGGGAGGTCATTTATATAAATAAGAAATAGGAGATGGCCTAAGACGCTGCCCTGTGGAACGCCAGATGTTATAGGAAGGGGAGGCGGAAATAGAATTATTGACATGTACTGAATGTGATCGGCTAGCACGAAATTCTTGAATCCAATGGAAAATATCGGGATGTAGATTCAACTGTCAGAGCTCAAGTAACAGCCGTTGGTGGGGCGACTTTACAAATGCTTTTGCGTAATCAAGATAAACGGCATCTACCTGTTTGTTAGTATCGAGGTTGATGGCAAGTCGTGGATGAACATGGCAAGTTGCGCTTCACATGAGAGGCCCTTGCGGAAACCATTGTGAAAAAAGTTGTGCCTGTCAAGAAACTGCATGATTTTCGTGTAGATGACGTGCTCCATTATCTTGCATGGTACACTAGTCAGAGAAATCGGTCGATAGTTAAGATGAGAGTTTTTGTTGCCTGATTTGTAGATTAGAACGACCTGCCCTTCCTTCCAGGCGATCGGGATGCTGCCGGATGATAAAGACTGCAAGAAAATTAATCTGAAATAGGCTGCGCAGATGTTATTTGTGTTTTTTTAATAGTTTCGTATTGATATAAAGCTGCCCCTGAAGTCGATGAAAGTATAAGACTTTCAGTTATGGCCATTATTCCTTGTTCGCTTAATTGTACTGCTGGCATGGCACCCTGTGGGCATTGGTACAGGAGCATCAGGTTCAGTGGTGAATACCGATGAAAAAGCAAGTTTAATTGCATCAGCCCATTCTTGCTCAGGAATCGCAATGTCGTTATGGCCGGTAAGGATAACAGCAGAAGGTGGCTTGGGTTTTAAAATTTGCCAGAAATTTTGGGGGTTGCTCTTGAGTACACAAGGTAAGGTGTCATAAAGTTCAAGAATTCTTTTATTGTATCCGATGTTGACACTTGGAACAAGTTGCGAAATGACGTTGTACTGTATTCCAATGTTAAAGATTTCGAAGGTACATTGTTGAATTAAATGTACCTTTTCTCTTTTTTTCTTTTTGAATGCTGGTTTCAAATGTTGAACTAACCTATGAAAATGTACTCACTTGCTCACCTGTGTTCTGCTGAGTTTGCTGCAATGTGCGCATTGAATGTTCTTTTTTTACTTTCTTTGTGTGAAGATGTGACATTTGTTTTACATTTTTGTATTCACTTTTCAAATTCCTGTACTTGTGCCCAGTTGAGCAACTCCTGTTTTGGCATGTATGCTACCAGTATGAATAAAATAAATAAAATAAAAATGAAATAAATAAAAGAAGGAGTGATTGTCATGAGTATTGCTGTTAAGTAAATTTTCTCGGCTACTAATACTTTTCCCAGGCCGTGGTACAAATTTGTTGCCTTGCCAAACAGTAAAGTCGTTTTTTTTCCTATTTTCAAGATATTTTAGTTTCCTAGTGAACCAAGGTTTATTGCGGTTAGCTTGTACTGAAATAACTGGAATGTGGTTAGTGGCAAGTTCAGTAAACTTTTGTTGGAAGATCAACAGGTTTGCTTGTTGTGTGCGGCTGTGAAAATCGGTGCAAAAAGTCGGGTAAAAAGCGATAAGTTCGTTGTTTATTGCATCGTAGTTGCCTTTGCCGTATAAGCGTTTTTCCCCCACGATTCTCGTTTCAGCAACGTAAAACTAAAGACTGCATGGATTATTTTATGGTCATTAATTTCGCGGAGGTTAGTATAAGATCTAAAACGCTGGCTGAGCCCTGCGCATCGCGTAGTGGTTGCAACACAAGCTGATTTAAATTGAAGTTAAAACAGAGATCGTAGACATCATTATCGTCTTCACTTTGTGATGAAGCGGGATTGCTATTCCAATTTATGTGAGGGAAGTTAAAATCCCCAAAGATCGATATCTGAGCGTTAGTGTATTTTGTCGTGAGTCTGTCTCAGACGCAGCTAAGCTTCTCAGTGAAGTCCGTATCTGTTTGCAGCGGGTGGTAGCATACACCAAGTAAGATAGTATGAGGAGAGGAAGGAAAGAGTAGCCATAGTATTTCAAGGTCACTGGGCGTATGAACAATGGTGCAAGACAAGCTATCACTGAAGGCAATGAGCGCACCACCACCTCTGGAGTTCTGACGATCTTTGCGAAAAACATGAAAGCCGGGTAGGTCACCCATGACCTCTGCGTCGGATACATCGGCAGTAAGCCATGTTTCGCTAAGTATTAAGAAATTATATCCAGATGATAGAGCAACATTACATACGACGTCGCGTTTAGGAAGAAAACTCCGTATGTTAGTAAAAATTGCTAAAATAGTAGTGCTTGACCGTACTGTTGTTATCGAGTGCTGTGATGGCTGGTGGTGATGTGGCGATTGCTATCTGATTTCTTTAACACGCTTGGCTGCGTCATCGTAGATATGCTTCGCGGATCCTATGTACAGGTTTTTATAAGGCAGAGAAAAGGCGACAGCTTTCTCCTTCGCAAAAACAAGGAGGTGTTTCCGGGCATCTTATACTGAGCGGGAGTAGTCCTGACCAATTCTCTAGTTACTGCTGTTCCGCTTGCGTCCATTAGACAGGACTTTTTCTTCGGTTTTAAAGCGAGCGAATTTCGCAATTATTGGGCGGTTACGGCTAGTACTATGGCGGCTGAGACGATGCCCACGCTCAACCTCCTCGGGATCCACACTTAAGCCCAACTGATCTGAGCAAAAGCGAATACATTTTTTTTCTATCTGAGAGGCATATTCCGAAGCGCCGTGGTCGGGAATGCCGAAGAAGAATAAATTGCTGTGGCGGGCTCGATTTTAGGCGCCATCAATGCGCGCTTCGATGTCTGAGACTGCCTGGGTTGTGTCGGCGGCAGCAGACCTGATGGTTTCGACCTGTCGTTGCAGGGGTTCGATGCGCTAACAGTGGCTCTCAATGGTATTGATACTGGACTTTCGACGAAGGGTGAAAGAGAAGAAGGAAGAAGTGGAGTTGGATTCTGGGATAAGCCTTCCGCGACCATCCATCATCCCGCCTTGCAAAATAAACATCTCTCACCGTAACGGAATTGGTGGAGAGTGCTGGGTAACGCATTGGAGCCCCGAGAAAGTACGGTGGAAGACAAACTACTGGAGCTTCGCCGAAGCCGCAGACTCGCAAGACTTCCGCCACTGCAAACCATGATGAACACTGACGGTGACATCCCGCCGCCTCAGCCTAGCACCCCTGGACAACACTGCAGAGAGCCACGCCCGTTCTCTGGGAAACCTGGAGAGGACGTCGAGGAATGGCTCAAGCACTACCGGCGGGTGAGTCTTTATAACCACTGGGACACTGCCAGCCAGCGGAACAATGTACCACTTTTCCTTGAGGAAACCGCGTTGATGTGGTACGAGAATCATGAGGAGAATTTGACAACGTGGGCAAATTTCGTCGACGAGATCAAGAAGTGCTTTGGCGACCCGACCATGAAAAAGGAGCGGGCCGAGCAGACGCTGAGCCAACGTGCTCAAGTCCCAGGCCAGACGTGTACCATGTACATAGATGAAGTCCTCAAGTTATGCAAAAGTGTGGACCCAGTCATGACTGATGAGGATAAGGTGGGGCATCTCCTCAAGGGAAATGCTGAGGATATCTATCACTACCTCATCGGCAAGGATGACTTGCAGTCGGCGAATGACATCATCCGACACTGCCGGACGTTCGAGGCCCATAAAGCTCCGCGTATTTCGGCAAAGTTCGGTCGACTCCCCAACGTCACCACTGTCGCGAGCATCGACGTGGGCCCTCCGTCCGCTGATCTGGCGTCAACTATAAGACAAATAGTACGCGAAGAACTCGATCGACGGAACGCTGCTGCTACTTCGATAGCACATGTACGCGGTGCTTTCACGCCGTGCGCCCCCTGCCTGTATCCATCAATGCTGCTTGCTTCGACGACGCAAGGACGCCGGTACAGTGGCGTCGTCATACTCATATTTATGAGCTGCCAAACGACGGCATCAGGAGGTCACCCACCGACATCACAGCGTGGCAAGATCATCCCGCTGACTGCCTTCAGCAGCGTGTTGTGCGTGAAGCGCCTGTGTTTCCACTGTGGCGTTCGTGGACATATAGCCCGCTTCTGCCCGGAGCGACGTCGCGCGCCTCTACCGCAGTATGAACGACCCCCTGCATCCTCACGTCGCACAAGTACACGTGGTGACTATCGCTGGCCACAGAACAGCTACTACCGAAACGACATCCAACACAGCTACCGCAGCGATTCGCCTGCTTCTGTGCGGAGTGTGACGCCACCAACCTCCCGCCAGCGACGATCACCATCACCAGGTCGTCGGCGTCTCACCAGTCCTCCGCCGGGAAACTAGACGCCGCGGCCGATGGAGGTGAGGTCGCCGGACATTTTTCACTGCACGAAGATATGCCTCCGCCAGTTTCCATGTTGCAGAATAAGGTCCGTGTTCTTATAGACGGTGTTCCCACTTCAGCTTTAGCCGACACGGGAGCAACTGTTTCCGTTATGAGCAGCGATTTTAAGACTCAACTCGGTCAGAAAGTGATGTTCTCTTGGGGAACCAACACAACGTTTCGTGCAGTGAGTGGGGAACCATTGCGCCCAGTGGGAGTGTGCACTGCAACTGTTACTTCTGGCGCAAAATTGTTCCAGGCAGAGTTCGCAGTTCTTGGGAATTCTTCTCATGACGTTAGTCTGGGGATCGACTTTCTGAAAGAATGCGGAGCCACCGTGGACTGCGCTGCCGGCGAAGTTTTACTGTCTGCTTTTTGTGAGGAGGCCACGCGCGGCCAACAGGCAATTGCAGTCGTTGATGACATAATTCTGCCGGCGCAGTCCATAGTTGGAGTGTCTGTTGACGTTTGTGGTGTCGCAGCGGATAAAATTGATGTTATTGTTGACCCGATCCAGCTGAGCTGTGCAAAGAAGGATGTGTTGGTACCGCGTTGTGTGATTTCTGCGAGCAGTGGAAAATCCGCCCTATAGATGATCAACTCCTCTTTCGAGCCGGTTATACTACCTAGTGGAATGCGGCTGGCTGTGTTTGAAGTAGACCCAAGAAGTGACGTCAACATCGTGGTCATTAGCGACGACAACAAAGATGCATCCCATGTGGCCCGCCCCAGTGATGACATATTTATGGGCATGGTGAACAAGTCGCTATCGCCAGAGAAGAGACAAGCGTTAGTTAGGATTCTTCTCTCCAACCATGCATCCCTCTTTGATTTCGCGCTGAATGGCCACGGAGTTTCTGCACCACCTTCACGCACTCGCCATGTGATTGACACTGGTTCCGCCCATCCCATCCGCCAGAGACCGTACAGGGTATCTCCGTCTGAGCGTAAAATTATTGCTGAGCAGGTGCAAGAAATGTTAGCAAAGAGAGTGATTCAGGAGTCATCTAGCCTCTGGGCGGCGCCTATTATACTTGTAAAGAAGAAGGATGGTTCCTGGAGATTTTGTGTAGATTACCGGCGGCTGAACTCTGTCACAAAAAAAGACGTATATCCGCTTCCCCGAATTGACGATGTTATCGATTGTCTGCACTCTGCTTCGTATTTTTCTTCTGTAGACCTGAGATCTGGATATTGGCAAATTCCCATGCACTCTGCCGACAAGGAAAAAACAGGGTTTACAACTCCAGACGGTCTATTTGAGTTTAATGGCATGCCATTTGGTTTATGTAATGCTCCTGCCACATTTGAGCGCTTTATGGACACAGTTCTCCGTGGCTTAAAATGGGAAATATGCCTTTGTTATCTTGATGATGTCGTAGTTTTTGGCCGCACCTTTGAGGAACACAATCGTCGACTTGACGTTGTTCTCACGTGCCTTGAGAAAGCAGCACTTACCTTGAATTCAAAGGAATGCCATTTTGGTGATCGTCAGACTATAGTTCTTGGACATCTCGTAGACAAGCACGGCGTTCGACCTGATCCCCATAAAGTCACCGCAGTCAGCAGCTTCCCTCAACCACGCTCGCTACGAGAACTTCGAAGCTTCTTGGGCCTGTGTTCATATTCCCGGCGTTTTGTTCCTAACTTCGCTGATTTCGCTCAACCCCTTACTCATCTGCTCAACAAAGCCGTGCCTTACCAGTGGACGAAAGAATGCGAGTCATCGTGTTCTCAGCTGAAGTTTCTACTCACTTCCGGGCCTATTCTTCGCCATTTTGACGCATCAGCCCCAACTGAGGTGCACAGTGACGCCAGTGGAATTGGTATCGGCGCAGTCTTAATTCAGCGTCACGGAGCTGTCGAACACGTCATTGCCTATCCAAGCCGTTGTTTGAGTAATGCTGAGCGCAATTACGCCGTTACAGAGCAAGAATGTCTGGCGGTCGTCTTTGCCGTGCACAAGCTTCGCCCGTACATCTATGGCCGCCGATTCGCTATCGTCACAGACCACCACTCACTCTGTTGGCTCACTGGTCTCCGTGATCCTTCCGGCCGTCTTGCATGTTCGGCCTTACGTTTGCAAGAATATGACTTTGATGTGTGCTTCAAGAGTGGCCTCCGTCACGCGGACGCTGACTGCCTGTCGCGACTTCCCCTTCCCACGACTGAATTTGACGCCGACAATTTAGACTATTGTCTGGCAGCTCTTGACTCACCGTTTCCAAATTTGGCCACCTTCCATGCTGAACAACGCAAAGACCATAGTCTGGCTCCTTTTCTATCATCTGCCACCAATAAGCCGCATCAGTCCCCTTTCGTTATACGGGATGACATTCTTTACAAGCGAAATTTTGCTGCACAGGGGGCCCGCCTACTTTTCGTTGTCCCAAAGGCTTTGCGACCCAACGTGCTGCAAGCTATGCACGACGACCCAACATCCGGACATATGGGATTTGCCAGGACCTATCGCCGCACACTGGAACGTTTTTACTGGCCACGCATGCGTCAAGATACAGCTAAATACGTTGCGAGTTCTGAGCATTGCCAACGATACAAACGTCCAACCAGTGCGCCGCCGGGACTTCTCCATCCCATACCGCCTCCGTGTTTCCCCATTGAGGTCGTCGGTATTGACTTGATGGGCCCTTTTCCGCGATCGATCACTGGGAACCGCTGGATTATAATCTGTGTTGACCACCTCACTCATTATGCTGAAACCGCAGCCATCGCTGCCGCAATGGCCGATCACGTTTCGGACTTCATGCTACGCTACATCATCCTCCGGCATGGGTCGCCTCGCGCGATTATCAGCGACCGTGGCCGTCAGTTCGTCGCCGACGTCGTTGAAGAGCTCCTCCGCCGGTCTGCTTCCCAGTTTCGTCACGCCACTTTGTACCATCCTCCGACCAACGGACTGACTGAGCGCGTCCACAGGACGCTTGTTAACATTTTTTCACTCGGGGACAGCGCAACACACGAGGACAAAGGAGAAGGAAACGGACAAAACGGCGCTGACTCAATAAAATATCAGTTTCGAGTCAGTGCCGTGTTGTCCGTTTCCTTCTCTTTTGTCCTCGTGTGTTGCGCTGTCCCCGAGTGAAAAAAATGAATCCCAACCAACTGGCCCAACTTACCGTTTGCTGCGCTCGTTAACATGCTTGCTATGTACGTTGACTCCAAGCACAAGAACTGGGACGCTATTTTACCTTTTATGACTTACGCTTACAACACTGTGCTGCATGAGACCACCGGCTTTAGCCCGTTTTACCTTCTCTACATCCGCCCGCCACGCACTACTCTTGACACCATTCTCCCGTTTTCGGATCAGGAAACGCCACCTCTTGCAGAGACCCTCTGTCACGCAGAGGAAGCAAGGCGCATCGCACGTCTCCGGACTTTCGCATCCCAAGACCGTTCGAAGGCCCGCTACGATAAGCGACATCGACATGTCTCGTACAGTGAAGGAGATATGGTGTGGCTGTGGACTCCATACCGCAAGCGTGGCTTGTATCAAAAGTTTCTGGCCCGCTACACAGGTCCCTTCGTCGTTTTGTCACGCCTTAGCGACGTTACGTACGTCGTCTCACGGCTCACATCAACCGGCCGTCGCTCCAGAAGAACTGACGTCGTGCATGTCGCCCGTTTGAAGTCATATCACGCGCGACACTGATTGACTCGCCCGGTGGGCATCGTCTGCAACGGGGGAACTGATACTGGACTTTCGACGAAGGGTGAAAGAGAAGAAGGAAGAAGTGGAGTTGGATTCTGGGATAAGCCTTCCGCGACCATCCATCATCCCGCCTTGTAAAATAAACATCTCTCACCGTAACAGTATTGATTCTTCTGCTATGTTCAGCTATCGTGCTGTTAGTTTCGGCGAGTTCACTTTTTAAACCCTTCAATTGATTATTAGCTGTGATTGGCCTGCTGACAGTTTTTTTTTTCAATTCGGTTAGTATAGCGTTAGATTCCGGGCCGGGGTTAGTTTGAATGTCGCCCGACAGCAATAGCAAGGCACGAGAGACATGAATACACTCTACAATAATATAATATAATAATAATAATTTTTATTTCTGCCTCAAGAAATACATGGACAGGGGAGCTGCAGAAAAAGCTGTAATAGACAGCTTGACAGAGCCACAGCCCCTAAATACGAGGCAACAGCGAAGGCAGTTGAAAAGGCAGTTGAAAGCAAAAACCGTCGCATACACAAAGCTTCATGTTACAAAAAAAACAAACGAACAGGAAAAACAAAAACAACAAAAACACTGCATATCAAAGCAGACAAGAAAATGAGCAGACAGAGTGTTATCTACACTTTCTACACACAGCATCAATTTCTTCCTCAAAGTAATAATAATATTAATTGTAATAACAATAATAACACATTCCGAAGATCATCATGTATCAAATAAGAGCACAAATAAAAATACAGATACAGAGGAAGGAGAGATACCGTATTTGAATTTTACGAAACATAGAATATATGTGGGGGTACATCCTTATACATAGAACGAAGTTTTTTATGGGTACAGGCAAACAGGTCAATGTTTGCAGATGTGTACGCGTTTAGAAGGCAGGGAAGTGTATGTTGGAGGCGCTCTGTCCCGGTATTTATACGTGCTGTTGGCACTAACCAGCTTTCGGGTTGCCTAAAAGGGTAACTCGTTTTCTTTTCTTCCAAATTGGCGAGATGTCGGATGTAATTTATATTACGTTTTGTTTCTACTTTAAAACGAATGCTTAGCCTGTATTGGTATAAATGGAAGATTTTGATTATGCCAGTCTCAAGAAATAGCTCTCTGCTGGGTGTCCCATATTTCGCATTAAAGATATGACGATATCGATAATAAACTCAGGGGGCTCGGCAGCCGTACCAAAAACAAGTCGCTCGATTTCTTAGCGTAACGACTCAAAGGTCGACTAACCTGCACGTTGAAAAGTAGCACCTTAGGGAACTGTCTCGTGGCACGGCCGCCGTGCTGCTCCTTTATAGCAGAAGTGGCAATTGATGTTGCTGACGTAGGCGGCCCAGGTGGCAATGGTGATAAAATCCGTGTCAGGGGCAGCTACCTTATCACATGGAAAAGCAGCCGATATGCGGCCAAGACCAAGGCACACAGGTCGAGGGCGCGTGCGGGACGGCCAGTATGGTAGCAGGCATGGCTGCGCAGATCACTGCGATGGCGACGACCTGCATGTTGAAAAGTAGCAGCTTAGGCAACTGTCTCGTGGCACAGCCGCCGAGCTCACCTATTACTGTTTCTCAATACCGGATCACCCGACAGGCTTACAGCAGCAATAACGATTGTAGCAATATCATATGCAGCTTTTCTGGACACCAGCGGCCTAGTTCGCGTGAACGACACCACGTGGCGTATCGACCTTAAAGAATTCAAAAGTCCCGCCATGACGTATGCAGTGACGCGGCACTAAATAAAAGAGAATCAAAAGAAACAGTACACACGCCCCGAGACTGTCGCTTCACCTCAGTGCGCAGAAAAGAGAGCGCTGTGTGTCGGCGTTATCTCGACGGCGACGACTGGCAATGAATCGGCAGTTTTTCTAGACGTGCCACACCCAATGTCTGGCCGTTATAGATACGCCCGCGATGCATCAAGAGAATCGTGCTTTTATTTGTTTATTTAGTTTCTTGCGCTGCCGATACCGGTGGGATATTGAAGCAGCATGCTGCTTTCCGAGTTTCTTTTTTCAGCTAGCGGGAACCATTATGTTTGGGTACGAACAGGATATTGCGGTTGCATAATAACCAAATTTCCTTTGGTGTACCACTTGGGTGATGCTTGTTTGCTCCTTGCGTTACCTCAAATTAGAACTGGATAAGTTTGAGAACGCTAGGAATGAGAGTAAAAAAAAGAAATTAAAGATAGTCTTTATTTGTTTTCATTTAGTTCTGATTGAAATGTGTCTGCCACCGCAAGCTTGGCGCCGTCAAAGCGGGTGTGCAAAAATGATACAGTCGTTGAAAGATGATCTTGTACACCGGAAAATGTGAACTTGGTTAGTTTTTTTGTTAGGAATGAACGTATAGTAGAACATATACGACTGACGTGTTGTGTAATAATCTCTAGATCTGCCGTCTATCCCGCTAAAAAAGGCACTTATTTATCATAATTGCATTTCTTCTTTCTCTTTCTTTTTTTTTCCCTTTTTTTCTCCCGGCCGACCGACTCATATGCTCGAGATGATTGTCTTGAATCCTGTTGGCGCAGATACACCAATAGGTTACTCTAATGGGCTGGAAGTTCTCCTGAAGCTCTCCTTTCATGTTCTGTAGGCGCAGTCTTTTTCAACTTTGCACTACGTAAGCACAAGGTCGATCATGAATCACCTACTGGCCCAATCGTCCACTTTGTTCAGCACAAAGAAATTCAGAAGAGCGAATTTTGGCGTTTTTGCGCTGACAACAACGATTGTTAATGCAACATAATATAGTAACTATTCCTACAATCTCTCAAAATCACTTCTTTATTCTGTATCACTCCTGATGTAGAATACAAAATGCATTTGACTTGCTCAGCAACGGGTCACAAGACACATCAGAGAAAAGCGAACCCTTTAATTCCCCCTTCTTTCGTTCACCCAGCATACGAAAATTTCTTCAGTTGTGAGTGGAGCTCCTTCTGTTGCCACGAAGATGTGCAGGCGTTCCAAAGGAAATCTTAAGCCTTTCTTTCCAGGAGGTTCCATTAAGAGAACAATGGTGTTTATGCGCACAGGAATTTTGATTAGTAGTTTTTCGCTCGTAGCAATGACTGAAAAATATCAGTCTTCAGCCAGATAAAACATAGCGAAATCTGCTTTTTCCCTTAATATCTACTGCTTTTCAAGCAGTAGTCTTCTTCCTCTGAAAGCCCAACGGAAAATGACCCATGTCGAATAGAATGATTACAGCTCCGCTCGAGGGTCTTCAAAACCGGAGCTTTTTTTTGTACTTCATGATGCAAAATATCAGCCGCGTATTGAATCCTGAAATCTTCTGGCTTGATAGGAATGTCAAAGCTGCGAAGACATTCCTGGTTGGGATTCTTTTTTGGCTCAAACGTGTAGGCCCACCTTGAAAGTCCCTTCCACTGTATCGGGTAGTTTTGTCTCTATTGTAGATAAGGAAATCATAGTAAAATAGATAGTAAGAAATATATAATTCAATATTAAATTTTACTGCAACATAAAAGATGCAACAGAAATACGCGCGAAAGCGACTAAGAAAAATTAATAATATTTCAGAAGACACGATAACTGGCATGTAGCCTCGACTTTAATAATAGGGATATCTGCACACAGGTGTGAAGTCTGGTTAATGCGCATCAATAGCACAGTGCTATCATAGATGCATGCGTTTTAGAAAACACCCTCTAGAAATGGTATTCCCTCTCAGCTTTCTCTGAGTGGAAATAGCTCAAAGAATTGAATTCCTGTCAATCTGATAACGTGTTTTTTTTTCTTAGATTAGGCCCTAAATGTGCCCTAAATGGTGGCTCTGCGCTGTACAGCGCACACGTGTTCTGTACAGCGCAGAGCCACCATTTAGGGCAGATTTTGTAGTGACGCGGAAATTACCTCCTTGATAGTGAGAAAGTTCAAATATGTATACACAATAACCTTCTCAATATTTACTTATGGACAAATATTTGGGATCGTGGAACATGAGGTGAGCATTAGTGAGGTCACGCCTTTTTAGAGTAAATACTTACTCTATCACTATATATATTCGCGATGTGCTTTCTTAAAGGGACTGACAACCGATCGAAATGTGTCACAAGACCCTGGCTGTGAATTACAGTGACATAAACGAGCTTTTTTTTTCACCATATGATTAGGATTTGCATTGTTAACTTGCGCTTTGAAAGTCACAGCGGCATGTCGCGTTGCCTGACGGGCAAGCCTTCATAGTGCACGAATGAGATGTGCAGAATGCTGTACGCAGTCCGCTGCTATTTACTAAAGAAAAAAAATGCGTTTAAAATTAATCCGCACGTTATTAGGCATTCTCGATTTATTCTGTGCTTATAAAAGAGTAAAAGGAGTTGACGTTGAGAGGTGGCGTTGCCTTCGCGACTACTAGTGAACGCATGCCGAGCAACGGCGCATGCGCGTGGCGCTTTCTACATTGAATGAACTTCCATGTAGCACACATCAAAAACCGGAAAAAAGGCATTCCATACCGCTGGGGCTGTGGCATAGGCTTCGCAAGACACTGACCTACGTAGGCGGTGTCACGGCTGAAACGTTCGTAAAGGCATCTTTCTTTTTTCAGTGAGTACCACCCGCAAGGCATTCTCTACACACACACACACACACACACACACACACACACACACACACACACACACACACACACACACACACACACACACACACACACACACACACACACACACACACATTTTATATATATATTGTGGGCATTTATCAGGCCCTTCTTCATCTGTACATTATCATCATCGCATGGTGTTCTTCATCATCTTCGCTTGTGGGGATATATCTTGAGCTTGTTCTGTGCCTCGGATGTGTTCGGTTCCCTAAGGCTCGAAGGCTTATTAAAGGCGTGTCAACTGCGACGTCACAAGTGGTGGAGGGTGCTCATCGGTTCCCCGTCCTCTCCTCGCCCGCTTTACCTCCTGGAGCTTCGTTCAGGTCGCCGTTTGTGCCAGTTGTCCACCAGCATGCCGCAGGACGAACCCTCAGGCACTTCTTCATCTACCTCTGCCGCTACGGCTCCCGCGGCTTCTCCACCTTGGATCGTCAGCGGGCCCCATCGCGATCCCCATTTATTCGCTGGACTTCGCAATGAAGATGTGGAGGATTGGCTCGACCAATACTACATCGTGAGTGCTGCGAACCATTGGGACGATCCGCACAAGCTCCGCCACGTCTCCTTCTACCTCACAGGCGTGGCGAAGACTTGGTTTTTCAACCATCAGATCGACTTTCCCGACTGGACCACTTTCAAAGAGCGTCTCCGACAAGTGTTTGGCACTCCAGCGATTCGATCCGCCCTTGCGAAGAGAACACTGGACACTCGCAAAAAAGAACTGGGCGAGTCTTATACCTCGTATATAGAGGATGTACTTTCCCTTTGCTGTCGCGTCAACGCTTCCATGGGAGAGTCAGACAAAGTGCGTCATCTCCTGAAAGGCATCGCGACTGTCGCCTTCAATGCTTTGGCGATAAAGGACCCGGTTACAGTCGCTGATATTGTTGCTACGTGCCAACGTCTGGACGAGCTCGAATCCGCACGGTTGCAGCCGGACACCCCACATAACAACCCGACTGCCGATCCCTCGTTGCGCGCGATGGTCCGCGCCATCATACGAGAAGAACTGCAGTCGCTCGGCTTTTCAACAGGTGCGGTCCCTTCTCCCGCCTCCAGTACCAGTTTGCGTGACGTCGTTAAGGAGGAGTTGGCGGCTATGACTGGTGCTGCGTATACAGATCATCTCATCCCAAGGCCACAACCAACATACGCGCAAGTCGCCGCAAATACCCCGGCCACCGTTCCATCGATGCCACCGAAGGCGACGCCAGCCCACCTGGCTTCAATATCCCCCAGCGGACATAACCAGCCCTACTATCCACCATGGCGCCCAAAGCGACCTACCTGCTACTACTGCGGCTATCGTGGACACATCGCCCGCTTCTGTCGCAAGCGTCAGCAAGACGAGCGTCGTGGGTTTGACACTTACGAACGGGACGACTTTTCCTCTGGGTCCACTTTCCAGCGCCGTCCTTCTGCAACGCTTCCCGGCCGCTCTCCCTCTCCACCTGCAATGTTCGAGACGGCTCCGAGCTACCGTCCTGCCAGGCGCCGCTCGCCGTCACCCCTTCGTCGCTCGACGTCACCACTTCGACCAGCCTCTCAGTTCGCCGACCGTCACCCGGAAAACTAAATTATGCAGCTTTTGGAGGAAAGCTGCATCTAGCGAAATGAGAGAAATTCCTCCAGCACGTCCACATAATGTCATCTCTGTTTTGGTAGAAGGCATAGAAGTGGAAGCATTAATAGACACTGGTGCTAGTTTGTCAGTTATTCACGGTGGTTTGTGTTCGCGTCTCCGGAAAGTTACTACTCCCTACGATGGACCTACGCTGCTCGCTGCTCAAAGGCACGCCATTCGACCTTCCGCCAGGTGCACTGTTCGTGTCTACGTTGATGGTGTTCTGCATTATATACAATTCGCAGTGCTTAGTTCGTGTGCCCACCAGCTCATATTAGGATGGGATTTTCTGTCAACGGCGTCCGCTACCATCTGCTGCCGGCAACGTGTTCTCCACATGACTGATACCGCCTATTCGCTCCACGCAGATGACACACCATTTCGCTTTCTTGCTGCAGAAGACACCGAGCTACCTCCCCGCAGTCAGCGAATTGTTGCCATCACGTCTGATACCATTGACCACGGTGACCTGCTCGTACAACCATCTGCACGCTGTCTCACCATAGGGATAGCCTTTCCATCAGGGCTGGTGCGTTTCGACGATGGCTCCGGATTCGTTTGTGCAACAAACCCGACATCCGAAAAAATTCTGATTCCTAAGGGCATAACGTTGGCTTGCATCGCTATAACAGAGCCTTTTTCTGTTGTTCCTCTTCAAGCGGCTTCCCCTGAAGATCACTCTGTTGGACAATCCATATCCATCTCCACCCTTGAAGCTACCATCAGCTCCGACCTGACCTCTTCGCAGTCACAACAGTTGATCGCCTTGCTAACCAAGCATCAAGCTTCGTTCGACGCGCATTCCCCTGTATTAGGACAGACAGGCGTCACTACGCATCGGATCGAGACTGATGGTAGGTCCATCGTTCGTCGCCGACCATACCGCGTATCTCTCGCCGAGCGGAAGGTCATCGAAGAAAACGTTGACGACATGTTGCGACGGAAGATAACACGCCCCTCGACTAGTCCTTGGTCATCTCCTGTCGTACTAGTTCGAAAAAAAGATGGTTCTGTACGATTCTGCGTGGATTACCGGGCGCTAAATAAGATCACGCGCAAGGACGTATACCCTATGCCACGTATAGACGATGCATTGGATTCGCTACAGGGGGCCCAGTACTTCTCGAGTCTCGATCTACGTTCGGGATACTGGCAGATACCGATGCATGAGGACGATAAAGAAAAAACGGCGTTTTCGACCCCAGATGGGCTTTACGAGTTCAATGTAATGCCCTTCGGCCTCTGCAATGCTCCCGCAACATTCGAGCGCATGATCGACACTGTTCTGCGTGGCCTCAAGTGGAAGACTTGCCTGTGCTATTTGGATGATATTGTTGTTTTCTCGTCAACATTCTCTCAACACCTACAACGTTTGGAGGAAGTGCTGACGTGCCTTGCTAACGCTGGCCTTCAGCTGAACACGAAAAAGTGTCATTTTGCCAGCAAGACAATTAAGGTCTTAGGCCACATTGTGAGTAAGGACGGCATCCGTCCTGATCCCGATAAGGTTTCCGCGGTTCTTCACTTCCCTCGTCCCGAAAGGAGCAAAGATTTACGCAGTTTCCTTGGCCTCGCTTCCTACTTCCGCCGATTCATACGAGACTTTGCTTCAATAGCAGCACCTTTGCACAAATTACTCGGTTCTGGTGTTCCCTTTGTCTGGTCTCCCGAATGTGAATCGGCGTTCAGCCATCTGAAAAACGCCCTCACGTCCGAACCTGTACTTCGCCATTTTGGTGAAACGGCACCTACACTCCTGCATACTGACGCTAGTGGCCACGGCATCGGTGCTATTCTCCTGCAGCGAGATCAGTCATCGCGTGAGAGGGTCGTCGCGTATGCAAGCCGCGTACTGACCAACGCTCAGAAGAATTACACCATCACTGAGCAGGAGTGCCTAGCTGTCGTTTGGTCGGTGCAGAAGTTTCGACCTTATCTACATGGCCGTCATTTTACCATCGTTACAGACCACCATGCTCTATGTTGGCTTTCAACACTCAAGAACTTATCAGGTCGCCTTGGTCGCTGGATTATCCGTCTGCAAGAATACCATTTCACTATTATCTACAAGTGTGGTAAAAAGCACCAGGACGCAGATGCGCTTTCTCGCTGCCCACTTCCTACGGCACCGTGCACTGGTTCTGCTACTAACTTCAGCGATGAATGTTCGGACGGTCCTTCCACGCATGTCTCTTCCTTAGCCGCTCTTGACGAGATCTTTCCTGACGACCATGGCTCGATGATGTCTCATCAACTCGCTGACTCTTACTGTCGACGCATCATAGACCGCCTTCAGGGAAATTCGCGGCCGCCTAATGCCCGCCTTCGTCGACAGCTCACGCAGTTCAAGCTTGATAACCACATCCTTTACCGTCACATCTATCACCCAGACGGTCAACGCTGGGTGCCCGTTCTGCCTCGCTCTCTTAGAGCTGATATTCTTAAAGCCTGCCACGACGACATGACTGCTGGTCACCTTGGCTTCCAGAAAACGTACGACCGCATTAAAGGTCGCTTCTATTGGCCTGGCCTATCCACCAGTGTAGCGAAGTACGTCACTTCCTGCAACCTTTGTCAGCGCCGAAAACTCCCGACATCACCTCAAAGCGGCGAGCTGCAACCACTTCCGTGTCCGTCGGCACCATTCGAAGTCGTTGGCATTGATCTGTATGGTCCTCTTCCCACGACTCCCACGGTCATCGCTGGATAGTGACAGCTGTCGACCACTTGACACGTTACGCCGAAACAACCTGCGTGACTTCGGCGTCGGCTTCTGAAGTGGCTGCATTTATGCTTAAAGCCCTAATCCTGCGTCACGGTGCTCCTCGGGTCATTCTGAGCGACCGTGGCAAAACTTTCCTTTCGCAAATTGTTGAGGAATTGCTCCAAGCCTCCGGTACCACGCACAAGAAAACCTCCAGCTATCACCCCCAAACCAACGGGCTAACTGAGCGATTTCATCGCACACTCTCCGACATGATAGCCATGTACATTGAGCCATACCACACAAACTGGGACGCAATTTTGCCATTTGTAACTTCTGCGTATAATACCGGCGTACAACGCACAACTGGCTACTCGCCATTCTACCTTGTCTATGGCCGATCACCAACTTCCCTTCTTGACGTCTCTTTCTTGTCCGCCCCTGTCACTCCATCTGCATCTTCCTGTGAACAATATGTGTCCCGCATCCTTCACTGTCGCCAGCTCGCCCGAGTGAACACTGAGGCAAGACAACAGCACCGCAAGAGTCTCCATGACGCGTCTCACAGTGCTGTGTTCTTCCACCCCGGCGACGAGGTGCTACTCCGGACACCAGTTCGCACTCCTGGCTTGTGTGACAAATTTCAATTTCGGTTTCTTGGCCCATACACAGTCTTGGAGCAGACATCTCCCGTTAATTATCGCGTCGAACCTGTTATTGCTCCAACTGACCGGCGCCGCCGCGGTACCGAGATTGTGCATGTATCTTAAAAGCGAGTGAATGCGAGCCAGTTGGTAAGAATCCATGGTTAAAAAAACAGCGCGAAGAAGACGCGGACAAGAAAGAACACAGGCCATTCACTGTGCTAAGTGTGGCTGCCAACCTCGTTTTAAGGAGACCCGTGTGCTGCGCACATACAAGGACCAGACAGCACGTGAAATCTACGAGGCTTTCGCAATGAAATGTAAAGATGATGCATGTGTAAGCGAGCCGTCTATTAATCTAACAGACAAGGAGTGTTGCTATCTCCATAACTAATCACCTATGACTAAACGACATTGTGCCGCTGGACGCATGCGCCGCTAGAAGCTCTCTTATGTTTCCCTTCCCCATTTTTTCTGTATCTGTGTATATGTTGCGCGGTTTAACAATAAACCATCAGTTGGCAGTCAGCGCTAGTCCTGTGTTCTTTCTTGTCCGCGTCTTCTTCGCGCTGTTTTTTTAACCATGTGCATGTATCTCGCATGAAGCCTTTTAACAGGCGTTCTCCGTACCTTTAAGTTGCGGCCAGGATGGCCGCTTGCCCGCGGGGGAAATTAGTGTGGGCATTTATCAGGCCCTTCTTCATCTGTACATTATCATCGCATGGTGTTCATCATCTTCGCTTGTGGGGATATATCTTGAGCTTGTTCTGTGCCTCGGATGTGTTCGGTTCCCTAAGGCTCGAAGGCTTATTAAAGGCGTGTCAACTGCGACGTCATAATATATATATATATATATATATATATATATATATATATATATATATATATATATATATATATATATATATATATATATATATATAGTGCATTACCGACCACGTTAGTCATAAACCTGAGGCGAACAAGCAAGACGAGCTTGATCTGTTCATTAGTTTGATGAACCGTAATTAGGCTTGGCTCGGGAACACAGTGCGGAGGGCAATCTAGTGAGCATCGAATACTTGGCTCATTGAATCGGTAAGCAGAACTGTAAAGCGAAAAGCGCTTGTTAGTTTTGAAGTCTTCTTCCTCGCTGTTTTCATTCACTCTGTTGTACTACATTGCTGCTAACATGGGTACCTGTTGTGGGGTCTGAGGCGATAAACCGCCGCCGCTCTCGGAACACATGGAGACAGTTCACGCGGTCAGGCAACAAAAATGTAGGTTTATTAAAACTCTTCTTTACATATATGGCGAGCTCGCCGGCCGAATTAGTAACACGTAACACGCTAACAATGAATACTGGGAAACATATAACGCACACTCAAGAGAATGTAAGCCATGCAATACAATGTAACATAAGACATAGATAAGACATAAAATAAGACAACATAATACAATACAAATGCAGCGCCGCAGATGCACGACTCACCACGAGGGTCCGAGGGCAGCGAGCCGCGGTACCGTCCCCGGACCCACCGCGATGAGACGTCCATCCGCGCGCGCTGCCACACCTAAAAAGAGAGATTCCCTGCTGTTTCTATGCGCCGGCCTAAATTCGCGGCGGCGATGCCGGCGCCACCGCGCTAAACTCGGGTTACAGACAGGGCATCACTGACCTTGGACGAACGCCTCGGCTTACGCCGAGCACGTGCGTTCCAAACACAGCGGCCGCGCCCAAGTTACGGCAGTCGCCTTTACAGGGGGTGATATAGCACCCCCACATCCCCCCAACCTTAAATCAAAACCATATCCCGGAAAACTTAAAACCAAAACAGCTACACAAGCTCTACGAAAGAACATGTGGCGTAAGTGTCCCTACAGAATGTCCGTGCACCGCGACAAAGCCGCTGGTCGACACCGCTGCGCTGGCTTGACCTCAGTCCCGCAACCGCAAAGGCAACGTGGTCGTCGGCGCGAGAGAGCTTCGCTCGCCGACAGGTCTTCTGGTTGCGGGCAGCACTCAACGAGGGCGCTGATTTGAAGGCAGCTACGCAGGTCACGGGATGTCGGCCATCGGTGAAGGCGATGTGCAGCAGACAGCCAGCCGCGGGTTACAACTCCCGCTGCGTACACGCTCGAAAGAACGGGGCAGTCCGGCTGGCAATGACATCGGCGGTGACTGAGCGACAAATGCAAGTGAACGGTTGCTTTTTCTTTGTTTAATCGTGCACGCAAGCTAAAATAAGGGAAGCTGAGTGCAACAACTCGACGCCGCGATCCAGCGGGTTGTGTCTCACGTGCAACAGGCAGCTAAGCAAAGCCTTAGGCCTAACGGCTCGCTCGACACAACCGGCATCCAAAACAAGCACTCGCACAGGCGCAGAAGAGGCAGCCGCGAGGAGACAACAGCTCTGTGAGGTGGCCCTAAGCGCTCGCTGCACACAGCAGCTTACCGAGCGATCGGCGTCCACCGTCCCGGACGATGTCACGACGCCCCTGCGTCGAGCCGCAATGCAAGCAGCAACATTTTCTTCGTTCAGCGAACTGGGAGCGCGGAAAATACACAACGGACGAAGCGAGGAACCACACACGCGCTCGTCTTGTGTGGTTCCTCGCTTCGTCCGTTGTGTATTTTCCGCGCTCCCAGTTCGCTGAACGAAGAAAATGAATTACCAACTGGCCCACCTTTCGATCCTCCTGCAAGCAGCAACGACACCCGTGGCCCCTGGCCACCCGGCTACGCAAGCCGCGACTCCCAGAGTCAAAGAGACAGAAGAAAACTATTTACAGAAAAACTCGGACCACCTACCAGGCTTCTGTACTCACTCGCTTCGGGCTTGCCTACCATCCACGTTCTCTGTGCTTCGCTCTCCCAGGATGTGGACCATGTGACTCGTACCGACACTCAACGACCTTCTTAAAAATAAAAATGAATCACTTGCGAACAGATAAAAACTTAGCGTGCCGACAAGTTCGAAAACGCCACAGCAACCGATCTCATCGCGCTCTCGAAAAAGCACGCCGCCGACGCTAGCGATGAAAATCCCCTCTAGGCTTACTTTACCCGGCTGCACAAATGTTGCTCCGAACCGCGAAAACCGTCGTCCGATGTTCCAAGGGCGCCACGTTGGGCAGCCAGTGTGGGGTTTCAGCGATAAAACCGCCGCCGCTCTTAGAACACACGGACACAGTTCACGCGGTCGGGCAACAAAAACGGAGGTTTATTAACACTGTTCTTTGCGAGCTCCCCGGCCGAATTAGTAACACGTAACACTTAACACGCTAACAATGAATACTGGGAAACATACAGCGCACACTTAAGACAAATATAAGACATGCAATACAATATAACATAAGACAAAGATAAGACATAAAATAAGACAACATAATACAATACAAATGCGGCGCCGCAGATGCACGACTCACCACGAGGGTCCGAGGGCAGCGAGCCGCGGTACCGTCCCCGGACCCACCGCGATGAGACGTCCATCCGCGCGCGCTGCCATACCTCAAAAGAGAGATTCCCTGCTGTTTCTATGCGCCGGCCTAAATTCGCGGCGGCGATGCCGGCGCCACCGCGCTAAACTCGGGTTACAGACAAGGCATCACTGACCTTGGACGAACGCCTCGGCTTACGCCGAGCACGTGCGTTCCAAACACAGCGGCCGTGCCCAAGTTACGGCAGTCGCCTTTACAGGGGGTGATATCGCACCCCCACACTGTTAAGGGAAAGTCATCAGTAAAGACAACATGCATGTGTCCATGCCTGGACTTCCCTCTTAGTTACTCCCTGTTATTACTCTTTCAACGGCGTGAAGTGGCGTTGCGGCAACAAAGGCAGTGTGTAATCGGCTAATATTCCCTATGAAATTATCTATGCTTTTCAGGAAAGCAGCGTACACTAAAGAACGTGTTGAAAGGGTGTCGTTTCGCCTCACAAAAACAGTCCTGACATCGTGCATGCCTCTCGATTGCGTTATCGCCGCGCGCCCGGCACTTCCAGGTCACAAATAGCATGCACGTTATGAGCGTGAGGCAGCATTCTCCATAGGAAAGTGGCGAGTCCCGAGAATTCAAGCAAGGAAACGCAAGCCAGCAGCAAAGCAGCCGGTTGAAGATCTCTCCGTCGTTGCTATGGCAACGGCGCGCGCGGCCGCGCTCGCTTCCGAGCCTGCGTGCCCGTTTCGCCGTCTGTTCCGTGTACACCTGTCCCCGCCGCCGGCCTGCGCCAGTCAGCGAGGGGGGGGGGGGGTGTTGGGTAAAGGGAGGGGGCACTTGCTGAAGGCCTTGACAGTTTGAGAGAAACACCTATTCTCATTATTCTTGTCAGTAAAACACCACCTCCGTCAAACTTTTGGGAGGGGAGGCGGGCCCTTGGGACATACCCCCTAGCTACGTGCCTGGCCTCTGGACTCCTAGGTGGCCCCGGTCGGTTGAGGTTAACTAAAATCTGGATTCCTTTTCTTCGTTATTAAGTAATGGGTTGTGTGGTAATAAAAAAATAAAACATTAGAAGTTTACTTGCTCCATTTCCAAAAGCGAAACCGAAACTGCAGCAAATATCTTGGTTAATCTTGCAATGCTCCAGCGAAAAAAACAAACAACTAAATCTTCAACAGCGTTGTACTAGTAATAATAATTGCTGGAGTTCTACGTGCCCAAACCATAATATGTTTATGAGGCATGCCGTAGAGGAGGGCTGCGGAAATTTCGACCACTTCAGGTTCGCAACGTGTAACGTGCATCTAAAACCAAGTACACGAGCCTCTAGCATTTTCGCCTTGTTCAAAAATGCTGGAGCCGCCGTCAAACCTGTGCCCTTTGGGTCAGCGGCCAAGCACCGTAACCGCTGTACCACCGCGGCAAACATAAGCAATTCTGAGAGAGACAAAAAAAAGAAAAAAAACCGCATTGGGATTCGAACCAAGGCCCCAGCGATTGCGCGCAAACTGCCAGCATGGATGATCAACCCATTCAGCCACAGCGCGCGGCGGCTAGACCGTGATACGATAGCTATTATAAAGATACTACGGTCAAACTCTCCTTGCAACGCTCCTTGCAAGTGTCCCCACCTTCCAAAGAGCAGGAACGGAATGCAAAAGTAAAAACAGCTGCTTTCTGTTTGTAAAAATTGCTGTAGACCATAATTCGATGTTTCACAGCGCAAGGAACGAGGACGACATTGGGAAAACACACACAGCGCTGAACTTAAAGCTGACTATATTTTCAAACTTACAGCAATATATATGCGCTCTTCACCAGGAAAGAAAAAAGAATAGAGCAAATGAAGCATACAAAAAATTCCAGAAAAAATCGTAGAAGCCCAAACAATTTTGAAACGTGGTAAAAAGTGCACGAGTGCAGCTTCGCTTGCTCTTTCGAGCAACGCAAGTGAATTTCTCGTAATCGTAAAATATATGTGATATCGATGATGGGTTGTTGTTTCCTGCGTAACGAGCGACTACAATTTTTTGTACACCAGGCCTGCAATTGTAGCGTGACCAAAATCACGTAATATCGCACATCTACTTATGTGACTACAATCACGTAACAACTAGCCACGTGACTAAAAATCACGTAAAATCAAGTAATTAGTCTCGCCACTAAAATCCCGTAACGTCAGGTAACTATTGACGTGACGTGTTGGCGCCAAAAACTTCGGAACAACCGGGTGGCGCGGGGCAACCTCAGCGTCCGCACTGGACTCTAATAAAGATGTACTTTCTCTCTCACGTGACTAAGATCCCATCACGTAACTACTAGTGACGCGACATTTCCCCTTCAGAACCACGCAACAAGTGCGTGGTCTGGGGAACCGACCGAAACCTGAGAAGAATAGATTATCCAAGCCTAGCCATATCCTATAATACTATACTAGCAAAAACTTTGCACCTCTAGCAATAGCTTGGTATTACTAGCAAAACCTTAGAAGAAGCTAGGTCGAACGCTAGCTCCGCTTTCAGTTCCAGCCTTACGCAACCAGTACATGCTGCGCACATTTTCATTTACAGATGTTTAAAATGGCATCTCATTGTGGTACGTTGAGGTGGGCTGCGGGTGCGTGCGAAAAGCTGCTGAATCACAGGATTTTCGTTTTGTAACTGGCAGCACCAGTCCCTGGATTTCCCGAAAGCTTTGATCCACACACGTCATATCACATGGACCTATCCGATGCAGCGCACAGTGCTATGTGATGTTAAAGGAGAAGGCATGCTGGTTTTTTTCTGTTCACGTAGGGCGATAGATACGACAAGAGATGAATAAAAATCCCAGTTTCACCGCAAGGACGATGCAATGAGTGCGATAGCAACAAATGAAGTAAAGCTGCAGGCAGCTAACTCAGATGCAGTCTCGCGTAACTCTACAAAATGGTGCTGTAAGAGAACACAGCCACTCCAGGTAGGAAAGGGGATTTCGCACAGTCTCTTCGAGTTGAGAGCGCAGCATACAGAAGAGTATATGAGCCGTCCGCTGATGCTTGTCGAGATAGCGATTTTGATTTCATTTAAGTTAGGGCGAAATCATTGCACTGCTGTTTGAAAAAGAACAAATAATTTTTCCTATTCTTTGATTGGCTTAACTATCTGTTGGTTTCATTAGTAGTGTCTAACAAAAAAAAAGAACCCCTCGAAAAATTCCCCTTCGTTCGTTAAGATTACGACAAACACTTGCGTTAGCCCTAAAGTAAAAAGCAACTGCAAAAACGTCTAACTTTGTCATTTAATTATTATGCCTCGCTTGTCTAAGCTTAGTTCGCTTCCTTTACGTTGCTGAATTGTAGGTAACTGAGGTAACCGAAACGAAAGGTCTTTTTTGTTTCGGCGGCGACATCCTGTGCGAAGCTGCAGAACTAAGTCACTGGCTGAAAAAAAAAATGTGATCCGTCGCCAGGAATCGAACCTATGACGGCGTGGCTATGCCGCGCTCTGAACTTAAGCGATCAGCTCGCTCGGCCACGGTGGATGCCTTGTCGCTGGTGGTAAGCAAGGGTTTATCAATTTACCACAAACATTGGAACGACCGCGCTTCATAAAACGCGTTCAGGAACAATGTTATGCCAATTGCGGCAAGTTGAGATTGACTTCAAACGAAAGCTGATCGTCAGGACTACATGTGATTTCCTGACCATTACCATACCTTGCTTAGTTTTACGACAGTGACCGTGTTTGTCTCGAGAAACAGGCCACATTTTTCGCCGTCTCCATAGAATCCCATTGTACAATCTTTAACTGCTCTGGGAACAAAATTGAAGCTTACTGCAACAGGATCGCTGCAGTCTTCTCGTCCGTTTAGGTTCCCAGAAGCGCTCTGTGGTCTGCGTTTCTCAACATTCACCCTCTACACTTAATTATTCGGGAAAAACTCGCCAGTTCCATTGAAAACGCGCTAGCTTCGCGCCGGGGCCGCCAGGGGCGCTGGCTGTGATGTGTCCACTAAAGCTGGATATGATATATATTTTTTGTGACGCGTCGTGTATAGATGGAGCACATGAAACTGCAATGACTTCTCATTATCTGATGAAACAACTTCACAGCGCTGAAAGACGAGGACAGACGAAAACGATCAGACAACATCAGCACTGTATCAGGAAAACGGGGTATTGGTTAATATAGTGTTTCTCGAATCCCCATCCTCATATCCATAAGATGTTTGGTTATACTTTCCACAATTATAACGCAAACACAGTTTGGCTATTTTGCTAATTCTTAAGCAGAATGTTTGTTAGTGCACTTCCTGGGCACCGCCAGATTATTTTACGTCTATCCTAACATCGTCTTGACACAACAGTAAACTAAATGTAATGTAGATATGCAAATAGTAGCCATGACGCAGAAACTTTCAATTAGAATAAATCACAGAATGTATTTCCGCAGCGCGTTACAAAAGGCGTATTGCAGTAAACAGACGGGGGTGGCAGGAGAATTTCGAAGTCTCAACACAATTTCAGCTAACGTTGCCATTTAGAGGTACGGATTTCCAATATTCATATATGGCTCACTTTCGAAGGGGATTTGACTTAACATGTCGAGAAAAATACCGATAATCACTTCAAGCATAAATGAAATCTGGACGCAGATTCTGAAATATAGTTTTTGTTCCACAGCAATAGTTCAACACATGGTGACCGGATCGGGTGCTTCATGGAAACAATAATGCTTAAGGCCAGTCACGTGTGTGTAGGTCATGAACATACTTAATAAAACTATTAAAAACATGGCTGATCCCTCTGTCATAGGAATCGGTATGACACGAAAGTAAAACGTGTGTAGCGAAGCGATCGAACTTAGTAATGGGTCGTCCTCTCGAACACCTCCTAGTGGGTCGCCCTCTTCGGCTCTTTTCGAAGAGAACGTAACTCGCGCTGAGAGTCGGCCCCGCCTTGACTGTCGCTGTTGAGTATCGTCGCCGCTAATAAACCTCTTTATAATTTGGTGGAGAGTGCTGAGCCTTCACAACAACTTCGGCCCTCGTTCGATGCCCCTGGCTCTTCGATCCCGTACCCTGCCGCCTACCATGTCTCAAGACGCCTCCCAGCAAACGACCCCGCCCGCACCGACATGTCCCGGTGTCCCTCGTATTCGCGACCCTCCAGTCTTCACTGGCGCCGATGGTACCGACGTGGAGGACTGGCTCGCCATTTACGAGCGCGTGAGTGTCCCCAATAAATGGGACGAGGCCGGAAAATTGACTAACCTGGTTTTCTACGTCGCGGGTGTGGCGGGCCTGTGGTACAACAACCACGCATCCGATTTTACGACGTGGTCCGACTTCAAGACCGCCATTATCAACGTGTTCGGCCGACCTGCCGTTCGTAAGCTCCAGGCCGAACAGCGCTTACGTGAACGCGCTCAGCAGACCGGTGAATCATTCACCAGTTACATTGAAGACGTCCTCGACTTCTGTAAGAAAGCCGACGCCACCATGTCCGATTCTGACAAGATCAGACACATCATGAAAGGCATCGACGACGACGCCTTCACCATGCTGCTCGCCAGGAACCCCAGCACAGTGGCAGAGGTCATAACACTCTGCCAAAGCTATGAGGAGCTGCGCCGGCAGCGGTCGATGACCCGTCGCTCTCCATCACGCGACGCCGAGCTTGCTGGCTTGTCGACCATACCCGACCACTCCGCGTTGCTCGCAGAGATCAAGACCTTCGTGCGCGAGGAAATCGCGCGCCAGTTCTCTCTGCTGGACTTTGCTCGCCCTCGGTACGCTCAACAGCCGTCGACCACCCTTCTGCCTCCCCTCCGTCGAGCAATTGAGCAGGAAATCGCGGTGGTCATGCCCGAGTACCACCAGCACCATCCGGCTCCTGCACCTTTGAGTTACGCCCAGGTTGTCGCAAGACCGCCCCCATCAATCGCTACGGCTGCCCCACACACTTACGACGAAGCCTGCACTCGACCTCACTCTTTCGAAGCTGATGTACCGGTAGCCTACGCCGACGTCACGCACAGGCCACGACTGCAGCCCACCATGCAGTCCTATCAGTTGCCGCCCCGTCAATCCCGTCCTGCACCATGGGCGGGCCCTGCCCCAGCGAACCGATGGCGCACACCTGACAACCGCCCCATATGCTTCGCATGCGGTTACGCCGGCCACGTGGCGCGCTATTGCAATCGCGTGCAGCCGCCTAGAGTCGCGTCGCCTGCCACCAGCCAGTCGAACCGGCCGTATTACGACCCACCTACGCCTCCGTCGCCGCCCTCTCGCCCAGCTGCATCTACCCGCCGTTCACCGTCACCACGACGCCGCTCGCTGTCACCGATGCGGCCACGTTCGGTCCCACGCGACCAGGAAAACTAGGGCTGCGACGCTATCGAACTGCGAAAGCCCTCAGCGAAGACCATCGAACGTGATAGACGTTTTTGTGGACGGTGTTCGCGCATCTGCCCTTATCGATACTGGAGCCGCCGTATCTGTTATGGATGCTAAACTAAGCCGCCTGCTACGAAAAGTGACGACGCCGCTTTCCGGGCTCTCCCTCCGTACAGCCAGCACCCAAAGTATTCACCCGACGGCGGTATGCACAGCCCGTGTCATCATTCAGGACGCTCTGTACGCCGTCGAATTCATCATAATTTCTTCATGCTCTCACGACGTCATCCTGGGATGGGATTTCCTCGCCCGCCACGACGCCGTCATTCATTGCGCACCAGCCGAATTAGAGCTCTCACCATTCTCACATTTGACGCTGGCAGACAGTTCATCGGCTGCGACCAAGGTATTCGTCAAAGACGACATCACAGTTCCTGCGAATTCGTCAACGGCTGTGTCAGTCTATTGCACCGGTCTCTGCGACGCCGTTGCACTGCTTTCTCCATGTGACCGCGTTTTCACCAGGAAAGGCTTGCTGGTGCCATTTGCGACCGTGGAAATCACTCAGGGCGACACGGATATTTTCGGGACCAACCCATGCCCGTTCATGGTTACGTTGGTGCGAGGGGAATGTCTCGGCAGAGCGGAACCCCTCGAAGACGCACAACTTATGGACGCACCGGGTGACACGCACTGCGCCCGCTCCCGTACGCTCAGTGCTGTTTCCACATCTGATTCTTCATCCGCTGATGTATTTCGTTCCTCGATTGCTGACAACCTTACCTCGGTCGAGCGCTCCCAGCTCCTATGCCTGTTGGAAGAATTTCGTTCTTCGTTCGATGTCGCGCAAACTCCTCTCGGCCGCACGTCTGCTGTCACCCATTGCATCGATACTGGCGCTCAACCTCCACTGCGGCAACGTCCATATCGCGTATCTCCAGCAGAGCGTCGTGTAATTAACGAGCAAGTCGACGACATGCTTCGCCGCGACGTTATTCGACCCTCAAACAGTCCGTGGGCGTCTCCTGTCGTTCTTGTTGCGAAGAAGGACGGCTCTGTGCGGTTCTGTGTAGACTACCGACGACTCAATAAGATCACCCGTAAGGACGTTTATCCCCTACCTCGAATAGACGACGCCATCGACAGCCTGCAAGGAGCAGAATTCTTTTCATCGCTTGATTTGCGCTCAGGGTACTGGCAAGTCCCCATGGCTGATGCCGCTCGACCGAAGACAGCCTTTGTCACGCCGGATGGCTTGTACGAATTCAACGTCATGCCGTTTGGGCTGTGTAATGCGCCCGCGACCTTTGAGCGCATGATGGATACCGTTCTGCGCAACTTGAAATGGCACACGTGCCTGTGTTACCTCGACGACGTGGTAGTTTTCGCCCCGGACTTCTCCACGCATCTTCAACGCCTACGGGATGTGCTGACGCGTTTGAGCGACGCCGGGCTACAACTGAATCTAAAGAAGTGCCGATTTGCAGCACGGCAGCTGACAATACTGGGCTACGTCGTGTCCAAGGACGGAATTCTCCCCGATCCAGCCAAGCTTCGGGCCGTGTCAGAGTTCCCCAAACCTACGTCGGTCAAAGAACTGCGCAGTTTCGTAGGACTATGCTCCTACTTTCGGCGCTTCATCCGCAACTTCGCGACTATTATATCGCCGCTGACGAAGCTCCTCGGCAGCAACGGGCCCCTCAATTCGTGGTCGTCAGAGTGCGATGACGCTTTCGCAAAGCTCCATAGTTTGTTGACGTCTCCTCCGATACTACGCCACTACGACCCTACGGCCCCTACAGAAGTACACACGGACGCCAGCGGTGTTGGCCTCGGTGCTGTCCTTGCGCAGCGCAAACCTGGGTTCCCGGAATACGTCGTGGCATATGCAAGTCGTACGCTTACTAAAGCTGAGACCAACTATACCGTTACGGAGAAAGAATGCCTGGCAATCATTTGGGCCCTTACGAAGTTCCGACCTTATTTGTATGGTCGCCCATTTGATGTCGTCACCGACCATCATGCACTATGCTGGTTGTCGTCCTTGAAGGATCCCTCAGGCCGTCTCGCGCGGTGGGCACTTCGCCTGCAAGACTACGACATCCGTGTGCTGTACCGCAACGGACGCCAGCATGCTGACGCCGACGCCCTGTCCCGCTCTCCCTTGCCTGACGACAATGCCCACAGCTCAGTGTCTCACATAGCTGTAGCTTCAATCGACGTTCACACCATCGCTACCGAACAGCGCAAGGATCAATGGATTGCCTCACTGATAAACTTGCTGACCGATCCATCGGCCACACCATCCTCTCGCGCATTGCGTCGTCAAGCCCACCATTTCGCCGTTCGCGACGACCTCCTCCACCGACGCAATTACGACGGCGACGGTCGCCAGTGGCTACTAGTAATACCCCGCAGTCTGCGTTCTCACATATGCGAGTCGTTCCACTCTGATCCGCAGTGTGCACACTCTGGGGTATCGAAAACGTACCACCGCATTCGCCAACGGTACTTTTGGCGAGGAATGTACCGCTACGTGCAGAAGTTTGTTCGCTCCTGCATCGATTGTCAGCGCCGCAAAACTTCAACGCACCTGTCGCCGGCAGGTCTGCAACCTCTACCTTGCCCTGACCGGCCGTTTGGGCGCGTTGGCATCGATTTGTACGGGCCACTTCCTCTGACGTCCGCTGGTAACCGCTGGGCCATCGTCGCTGTAGACTACCTCACGCGATACGCTGAAACTGCCGCCCTCCCTGCGGCTACAGCGCGCGATGTGGCCTCCTTCCTGCTCCACCGATTCATGCTGCGTCACGGTCCACCCCAAGAGCTGCTCAGTGATCGAGGCCGTGTCTTCTTGTCGGAAGTCGTCGAAGCCATTCTCAAAGAGTGCAACGTTGTTCACCGCAAAACTACTGCTTACCATCCGCAGACGAATGGCCTCACCGAACGCTTTAATCGCACGCTCGGCGACATGCTCTCGATGTACGTCGCCGCCGACCACACAAATTGGGATGCCATTTTGCCCTTCGTTACGTACGCCTACAATACCGCCCCTCAGAGCACTACTCGTTTCTCACCCTTTTTCTTATTGTATGGCAGGCACCCGTCGCACACAATCGACACAATCCTTCCCTACAAGCCGGATCCATCTGATTGTGCGCCTATTTCTGACACAGCCAGGCTTGCTGAAGAGTGTCGCGAGCTTGCAAAGGCCTTTACAACGAACGAACAAGAGCGGCAGAAGAGCCTTCGCGGTGGCACCACCACTTCTGAGTCCACGTTCCTCCCCGGAGCGCTCGTATGGCTCTCGGTCCCTACCACTGCAACCGGCCTCTCTTCAAAACTACTGCCGAAATACGAAGGCCCCTACCGTATCGTCGAACGCACATCCCCGGTCAACTACCTGATCGAACCCATAGAACCATCTTCGGACATGCGCCGTCGAGGGCGCGACATTGTCAACGTGGAGCGCCTGAAGCCCTACCACGACCCCCTCATAGTGACAAGTTGCTAGGTCGCCAGGCGGCTCCCTTTTCGTACCCGGGGTAATTGTAGCGAAGCGATCGAACTTAGTAATGGGTCGTCCTCTCGAACACCTCCTAGTGGGTCGCCCTCTTCGTCTCTTTTCGAAGAGAACGTAACTCGCGCTGAGAGTCGGCCCCGCCTTGACTGTCGCTGTTGAGTATCGTCGCCGCTAATAAACCTCTTTATACGTGTATTCACAGACGTAGTTGAGCGTTTGTTGTGCATTGTTTCGCCCGGATGGGGAAGGAATGAATGCTATAGCAACAAGTTGTAATGTCACGCGAAAAACGGCAAGCAGCTCGGAACTTGCAACGCGCTGCTGAAGCAGAAAGGACGCACAGAACGAACACACATAGGATGAGCGCGAAATAAAAACTGTCACAGCTCGACAGTCAAAGCGCGCTGGTCAAATACAAAGGAGGACGCACGAAACGAACACACAAGTATACACAGGATGAGCGCGAACTGTCACAGTTGTAACTTATTTGCTTGTGAGCAGCGCGCTCCTTTCGCAAAAGCGGCCGCTGCAATGAGCGAAGTGACCTTCGTGCTCTTTCTAGCTTCAACGCAAACGTGGGGTGAGAGCGCAAGACGTAGAAGATAAGCGCGCGCCTAGAGGCACGCGCTCATCTCAACGCGTGGGGGACGACCTTTAAAGCGCGCTCTTAGAACCATTCGCGCCATCTCGCTAGTGATAACGAAAACACGCTGACGCACCCCGATCTCTGAGTACCGCCACCGGCAAGTGGTGTATATAAATAGCACGCCGCTAGTATGACGAAGAGTGTGCCGTCTGTGGCGGAGTCGTTTCGCACTGTGCGCTGGGGATCGAGGGGCCGTAAGTTCGACTCCCGGTGGTGGAACTTTTTACAGTTTTTCTTTGCCATATGTTAGTCTTTATATTTTACAACGTCATATCCGTGACGGAAATGCGTCAGTGGAACCGTGATGGACCGCGGCATAAACCACTTTCGTGTTAAAAAAATATGGGACGAAGGCAGTCATGTGCGGGCCGGGCCGCATGCGGCCAGCAGGTCGCGTGTTTGAGCCCCTGGTATAAAATAAGTTTAATCCTCCTCCCCTTCGGTGTGCACAGTTACGTGCATATGAAGGGAGTTGAGTTGTCGATCGCAGCAACATCTGCAGCGTCCGAGTGACTATTCTCACGTTACTGAAGTTGCTGCTTGGTTTGCTGCCATTTTCACTTTTCGTTGGACAAGGTCCTTCCTTGTAGATGTAGATGAAAGGGCAAGGAAGCGAGTTGACAGGGCTAGGAATATTGCTTTTTACCCAAACAACAGTGCTAGTGTTTAAGCGCGGCGTTGCCGAATCAAACATCTCAGCCATTTGTTGCACCTTAGATAAGAGCGTGTGTTCAGAAAAATTCGGCAGATCCCACGCCATGTGGGAATCGGTTTCATGCGAACGAATCAGCGAGTAGTTGTCTATGCTGTAATATTTGGCTCTCAGCTGAGCTTTACGAGGACGACGCAGCGAGCGATGGAAAGAAAAATGATAGGTGTAACCTTAAGAGACAGGAAGAGAGCAGAATGGGTCAGGGAACAAACGGGGGTTAAGGATATCCTAGTTGAAATCAAGAAGAAGAAATGGATATGGGCCGGGCACGTAGCACGTCGGCAGGATAACTGGTGGTCGTTAAGGGTAACTGACTGGATTCCAAGAGATGGCAAACGCGTGAGGGGGAGACAGAAAATTAGGTGGGTAGATGAGATTAAGAAGTGTGTAGGTATAACGTTGCAGCAGAAAGCACAGGACCGGGTTGATTGGCGGAACATGGGAGAGGCCTTTGCCCTGCAGTGGGCGTAGACAGGCTGATGATGATGATGATGATGAAGCTTTACGAGATGGATCGACGTGTAGCAGTTGTTTGCACATCGTGGCCTTGCCAGGGACGTCGATTACACTGGCGTTTAATGCGTAACTTATGGTCTGAAGTAACGTCAGCACTCATTTTAGAGCACAGACCTGAGCATCCTGAGTATTATCGCAACGAAGTGCACTTTACGATGCGATGATGTGAATATCATACGCAACTTTCGTTAGCGTATTCCTCCGAGCTCGAGCAACTCTTGAATATAGCTTGCTGAATCAAGAAAATACAAATGCAATGTTATTTCGACTTCTATGGAAGCGGAGCCAACACTGGAAGCACAATTGACGTTAACCCAGCATGACGAATGTATCTTAGGAGTACATATGTAATGTTTATTGCTTTGTTATAAAACTAGATAGCCAGCACTGCAACCACCATTGACGCTGCACTGACATTACGCCTGCATAGGGTATTTTAAATGCGAAGCATTTCTTTGCGAACCTCTGGTACTTTCAACGTTTCTATCTACGTATCTATCTATCTATCTATCTATCTATCTATCTATCTATCTATCCAACTAACCGCCTACGTCTGGGTGCTCTCATGATCGCCTCCTTAACTTGGTGTAGACCAAACTTTGCATGGGAGGGTAAGAGGATTTGACGAATATGATTGCCGGGTCATGACATGAATAACTTTAAAATCCTGTCGCGTACGTCGTCAAACACTTTCCACTAGACACGTGTGGCACATACCCGTTTACCATGGCCCGCGGCGTACGGGTATGTGCCACAGGTGATTGACAGTTTATATCTACCCAGAGAACAGACATTGGTTACTTATATGCTAAAACGCTAAGGAAAACCAACATCGGCAGCGCTGAATCAACGAATGGAAATAAGGAAAATTAGGATCCCAGGAGGAATCGAACCCAAGCATTCTGCGTGGCAATCAGGTATTTTACCACTGAGCCACGCCAGGTCTATAAACTGGTTTGGAAAAAACAGCCTACGCAGGCGTAATATCGGTGCAACGTCAATTGTGGTTGTGGTGCTGCCTATCTAATTTTACAAAAAAGCAATAAACACTACATGATACTCCTACGATATCTACTACTCCTACGATAGAGGCGTCATATCAGATTAACGTTTGTAGTTCCAGTGTTGACTCCGCTTTTATAGCAGTCTAATAAAGATTACGTTTGTATTCCTATGATTCAGCAAGCTCTATTGAAGCATTTCTCGACCCTGGAGCAATACATTAACGAAAGTTACATATGATATCCACATCACCGCACCGTAAAGTGCACTTCGTCCACCATAACGGCGCAGTGTCCTCTTCATTTCTTACGAGGCTGGGCGCTGGCCTCATGCTGACCGAGGATGATGCCAGATTGATTGACAGCCGCTTTGTAGACTAGGCTACGCAGGCCACAAACGCCCAGGTAGTCTACAAATACGACAAACACCATCCACTGATTTTGGTCTACGTAGCACTATCCAGGCCTACCAGCCTCGACGGCCTATACCTCACCAACGCGATGGGTAGCTTCAGGTTCCGACATGTCACCGGCTCTCGACAGACAATTTGTCGACGAAATGACCGAGGCATCCACGAATTCCAACAGATCTACCCTACCACATACATCACTACACATGGAACCCTCGTCACCACGATCACGACCGGATCCTATAACAAGTCATGACCAGCTGCTGGTGCTCACTTATCACGGTGATGATGCGCTTGTTCAAGAACTGTCAAGAACTTCTTGCACACATGTACACGGGTTCGTGAAACGTGCGTGCGTTATCGGGACACGTATACGCACTACATATCAGCTTACCGCTTGTTGGTAATACCCACGTTGCATACCCAACCGTAAACAACTGGTTATATAACACATATGCGGCTCTTCAACATATATATGTGTGCGTATAAAATTTATACAAATCTTTAGCGTCATTTGGTAACGTGCCGCTCAGTAAAAAAAAGGTACGCCACAGTCCCCTACCCACCGCATGCGTCGCATAACATCGACTCCCACGGTACGTGGGATCTGCCGAATTTTTTTCAAAGCAGTTTCAAGAAGTGGCATGGCTCTGTGGTAGAATACCTGACTGCCACGCAGAATGCTTGTGTTCGATTCCTTCTGGGATACAGATTTTCATTCTTTACATTCCCCGAAGTCGGTTCTTCTCAACGCTCTCGCATTTTAATTGCGAATGTCTCAAAACGGCAAGTTGGGCGAGTTTGTTTGTGTGAGCGCTTGTATGTGTACGTGTCTTTCAGTCCTCAGTCTGGGTCGCGCTGCTCTCAGCAAACTATGCGAATGTCTGTTCTCGGCGTTCCTGGGAAGATATTGTTACGCGTACGAACGGGGTTTATTGAGATGCGACGCAGCGGTAGCCTCAGCGGCCTTGAGTTCGCACCGAGGTTGTCGCTATCGCCAGGCACGTCTTCTTCCTCTTCACCTCTCTCGTGCCCAGACCCACTACACACAGGTGCACATACCCAAACTACGATTGTAACATCTCTCCGCGCGCAGACGAAGCCCACCGGGCGAGTCAAACAGTCTCTCTAGGAATGAACGGCTTTAAACGGGCAATATGCGTAAGTTCAGTCTTTGCAGCACGTCGGCCATTGGCGTGGAGGCGAGCAACGCGGTAAGTCACTTCGCTTATGCGGTCGAGGACAACATAGGGTCCAACGTAGTGTGCCAGCAGTTTTTCACATAATCCACGTTTTCTCACTGGTGTCCAAAGCCACACGAAGTCACCGGGTTCATATGTCACGCGTCGGCGTCGGCGGTCGAACCGCAACTTCGAGCGTTCTTGCGAAGCAAGAGTGCGCAAATGAGCGAGACGTCGGGCCTCTTCCGCACGGCACATAGTCTTGGAAATGCAGAGATCATCGTGGTCTAAAAATGGCAAAATCGTGTCGAGTGTATAGCGTGGCGGTCTAGCATAAAGAAGAAAGAAGGGACTGTAGCTGGTAGTTTCATGCTGTGCGGTGTTGAATGCATAAGTAACGAAAGGCAGAACATCGTCCCAGTTTTTGTGATCTGATGCGACGTACATAGACAGCATGTTCGTGAGAGTTCTGTTTGTGCGTTCAGTAAGACCGTTCGTTTGAGGGTGATAGGGCGTAGAGTGCCGAAAACTTGAAGCACATAGACGAAGCATCTCTTCGACCACGTCTGCCGTGAACTGGCGTCCACGATCACTAATAACGACTTTGGGAGGGCCGTGCCGGAGAATGACAAAGTGTAGCATGAAGAGGCACACGTCACGCGCAGTAGCCGATGGTATAGCGGTCGTCTCGCAGTATCGTGTCAGATGATCGGTGCACACGACGATCCAACGATTTCCGTTGGAGGAGTGCGGGAAGGGACCAAGAAGGTCAATTCCAACTTGCTCAAACGGAGTTCTTGGTGGCGGCAAAGGGTGTAGTCGACCAGGAGGAGTACTTGTAGGACGCTTGCGACGTTGACATTCGTTGCAGCTAGACACGTATTGTTGCGTGGTCTGATGCATCTTGGGCCAGTAAAACCTTTCTTTAAGGCGGTAGAGAGTCCTCGCTGCTCCTAAATGACCGGATGTTGGATCATCATGCATGGCTCTCAAAATGGAAACGCGGAGACTCTTCGGGACTACCAGAAGATATCGCGAACCTGTAGCAGAATAGTTCTTCTTGTATAGTAGCCCGTCGCGTATGCAGAAACGAGTGGCCGATGATTTTCGTCCGTTAGCAAGAAGTTGCTGTAAAGTACTGTCCTTCTCCTGCTCAGTCCTAAATGTGTTCTTGTCAGGAAAGCCTGGCTCCAACGATGCGATGTACCCGTCGAAGTTGTCCGCGTCACAGACCGTCGTGGGAAGCGGCAGCCGCGAAAGGCAGTCTGCATCAGCGTGCCGGCGACCACTTTTATATGAAACCGTGAAGTCGTACTCCTGTAGACCAAGTGTCCAACGTGCAAGTCGACCGGATGGATCGCGCAGATTTACCAGCCAGCACAGAGAATGATGGTCGGTCACGACGGTGAAGGGGCGTCCGTATAGGTATGACCGGAAGCGTTGTACTGCGAAGACCACAGCAAGACACTCCTGTTCCGTAACGGTGTAGTTACGCTCAGACTTGCTTAGGGAGCGGCTCGCATACGCCACGACATGTTCTTTGGTATCGACGCGTTGAACCAAAACAGCACCGACACCAACGCCGCTAGCGTCCGAGTGCACTTCTGTGGGAGCCATAGGGTCGAAGTGTCGGAGAATCGGATGGGACGTCAATCGGAACTTGAGTTCACAAAAAGCGGACGCACATTCCGGGGTCCATTCGAACCGTACGCCTTTTTGAAGCAGGCACGTCAGAGGGTGCACGATGTTAGCGAATGCAGGAATAGAGCGACGGAAGTACGAACATAGTCCCAGAAAACTCCGTAGTTCTTTGACTGAGCGTGGCTGGTTGAAGGCTTCCACTGCAGCCGTCTTCGCTGGATCAGGTCGTATGCCTTCTTTGTCTACTAAGTGGCCTAGAACGAGTGTTTGGCGCTCTCCAAAATGACATTTCTTTGAGTTTAACACCAAACGTGCTTTGCTTAGACAATCGAGCACAAGGTCGAGGCGTGTGTTGTGCTCACGGAACGTGCGCCCAAAGATCACTACATCGTCTAAATAACACATGCAGATTTCCCATTTCAAACCGCGCAAGATGTTGTCCATGAAGCGCTCGAACGTGGCTGGCGCATTACACAGTCCGAACGGCATCACATTAAATTCGAAAAGTCCGTCCGGTGTTACAAATGCCGTTTTTAACACGAAAGTGTTTTATGCCGGGGTCCACCACGGCTCCACTGACGCATTTCCGTCACGGATATGACGTTGTAAAATATAACGACTAACATATGACAAAGAAAGAACTATAAGAAAATGTTCCGTCACCGGGAGTCGAACTTACGACCTCTCGATCGCCAGCGCGCAGCGCGAAACGACTCCGCCACAGACGGCACGTTCTCTGCCGAGCTAACGGCGAGCTATTTATGTACACCATTTGCCGGTGGCGGTACTCAGAGATCGGCGCTACTGCGTATTTTCATTATCAAGAGCGAGATGGCACGAGGGGCTCGAAGAGCGCGTCTTAAAAGTTGTCCCCCACGCGGATTAGCGCGCGCCTCGACAGGGCGTGGTCGTTCGTGCGGGCGCTTATCTCGTGATCTCGGTGGTTTGTACGTCTTGCGCTCTGCCTGCAAGTTTCCGTTGAGAGCACGAAGGTCACCTCACTCACTGCAGCGGCCGCTTTTGCGAAAGGAGCGTGCTGCTCACACAGAAATAATTACAACTGTGACAGTTCGCGCTCACCCTGTGTATGTTCGTTCTGCGCGTCCTTTCTGCTTGAGCAGCGCATTGCAAGTTTCGAGCGGCTTGCCGTTCTTCGAGTAACATTACAATTTGATGCTGTATCATTCATTCCTTCGCGCTTGGGGCGAAAGCATGCACAACAAACGCTCAACTACGTCTGTGAAAACACGTTTCACTTTCGTGTTATACCGATTCCTATGACAGAGGGATCAGCCATGTTTTTTTCCTTATCTTCCTTGTGCATTGGTATCTGCCAATAGCCTGACCGCAAATCGACAGATGAAAAGTAAGAAGCCGATGAAAGGCAATCTATAGCGTCATCGATCCGTGGAAGAGGATATACATCCTTTTTGGTGATAGCGTTGAGGCGACGGTAATCAACGCAAAATCGCCATGAGCCGTCTTTCTTCTTAACCAGGATTACTGGGGCTGCCCACGGACTGCACGACGGCTGGATAACATTTTCTTTAGCATGTCTTGAACTTGTTCATGTATAACCTTGCGCTCCGAAGGTGACACACGGTATGGCTTCTGACGGATAGGGTGATTACATCCCGTATCAATGCGGTGCTGTATGCGAGAAGGAGGAAATGATGGTGGATCCTCCTTCTGGGCAAAGTCGAAAACTCCGGAGTGTTTCGTGAGAATACTCGCCAGTTCATGACGCTGGTTAGTGCTAAGCTCTTTGTTGATCATAGCCATAATTGAGGAGTCTATGGCGTGCACAGTATCAGAATCGGACTCATCCGCGGAATCGCGGCTCTCTGCAAGGTTGGCAAGAGAAAATACTTGCTGTTCGCGAATCGCCGCAAGCTTCAGACCCTTCGGCAGTGTCGTGGGTTCATCGGAACAGTTGATGGTCCATAAGCTAGTGCGCCCTTGAACAACTGACAGCGTACAATAAGGTATCAGAACATTTTTCTTCATGCAACTCAGGTGAATCGGTTCCACGGTAGCGTCAAATGTCTTGTCGGTTGTGGGGGAACATGCGACTGGGACACACTTTGCTGACAACGGCGGAACAACTGTATCTATGCATACGTAAAGGGCACTTTCGTGACAAGGCAGGTGTTCCATAAACGCAGACGGAACGCCCGAATCTACGGTAATTTCTCCCGTTCGGCAATCAACATTAGCACCGCACAGCTTCAGGAAATCCAGGCCCAGTATTACGTCATGCGTTGCGTGAGGCAGAACTGCGAACTCTGCGTTATATATATGACCACCCAAGCTAACTTCCACACTGCACACACCAACAGGATGTAGGAGGTCGCCACTCACTCCGCGAAACGTATCGGTACGGTCCCAGCAGAACATCACTTTTCGACCAAGGAGGCGCTTGAACGCGAAACTCATAACGGAAATGGTTGCTCCTGTGTCCACTAAGGCCATAGTTGAAACGTTGTCTATCCACACACACGTTATTCTTGAACATACAAACTGACGGAGGTATTTCTGTCGAAATCGTAGAATGTCCAGCGACCTCACCTCCAACGGCCGCGTCGACTAGTTTTCCGGAGGGGGCGACGGGTATCGGCGCCGAGGAGACGGCGAACGACTTATGCGAGGAGCAGGCGGTGGTGTTAAGCTGCGATCGGAGGCCGGAGAGGGGTTTCGCAACATCCCTGGTCTTTGGTTGGCCGAGCTTCCCGTGAACATGTAGGCACTTGATGCACGAGGTCGGTCAGATGTCGTCGAGCGGTCGTACCTCGGTGGCTGGCGGCGATGGCAGTACCTCGCAATGTGGCCCTCGACGCCGCAGCTGTAGCACACGGGCAGAGGTCGTGCAAAGAAATGCTGTTGAGAACGCTCCGCCGTGAAGGGTCGTCTCACCGGATGCGGAGGCTCAGCAGCCTGGACTGTAGCTGTCTGTCGCTGTGTGCCGCGGCCGGGACGAAAGCGTTGCGCATGTTGCTGTTCAAATGCGAATGTGTCTGGATGCGGCCACATTCTTCCTGGTTCAGTGGGGTCCGCAACGCACACTGACGGTGGCAAAGGAGCACATGGTGCTACTGGCGTCGAGTAATGCGGAGAGTAGGTGACGTCGTGTTGCCGCAGTTCTTCACGCACGATTTGGCGAATAGTTAAAGCAAGGTCGGCGGGCGGACTTACATCGACGCTGGCGACAGTTGTGACAATATAAACTGTCAATCACCTGTGATGCATACCGGCTTACCGTGGCCCATGATAAACGGGTATGTGCCACACGTGTCTGGAGGAAAGGGTTTGAAGACTCACGCGACAGGATTTTCACGTTATTCATGTCATGACCAGGCATTCATATTTGTAAAAGTCTCTTACCCTCCCATGCCAATTTTGGTCTGCACCAAGCTAAGGAGACGATCACGGGATCACCCAGACGTAGGCGGCTACATAGATAGGTAGATAGATACGTATATGGGAACGCTCAAAGTGCCTAGGGTTTGCTAAGAAATGCTTCGCATTTAAAAGCCGAAACCTGTTTTTTTAAATGCGAAGCATTTCTTAGTGAACCTCCGGCACTTTGAGCGTTTCTATCTACGTATCTATCTATCTATCTATCTATCTATCTAGCCGCCTACGTCTGGATGCTCTCATGATCGCCTCCTTAACTTGGTGTAGACCAAAATTTGCATAGGAAGGTAAGAGGATTTGACGAATATGATTGCCGGGTCATGATATGAATAACGTTAAAAAATTGTCGCGTACGTCGTCAAACCCTTTCCACTCGACACCTGCGGCACATACCCGTTTACCACGGGCCGCGGTGTACGGGTATGCGCCACAGGTGATTGACAGTTTATATCTACCCAGGAACGGCGAGAACAGACATTGGTTACTTAAATGCGAGGGCGTTAAGAAAAACCAACATCGGCAGCGTTGACTCAACGAATGGAAAGAATGAAAATTAGGATCCCAGCAGGAATCGAACCCAAGCATTCTGCGTGGCAATCAGGTATTCTACCACTGAGCCACGCCAGGTCTGTAAACTGGTTTGAAAAAGCAGCCTACGCAGGCGTAATATCAGTGCAACGCCAATTGTGGTTGTGGTGCTGGCTATGTAATTTTGCAAGAAAGCAATAAACGCTACATGATACTCCTACGATGTGTACTCCTACGATACAGCTGTCAAATCAGATTAGTGTCTGTAGTTCCAGTGTTGACTCCGCTTTTATAGCAGTATAATAAACATTACGCTTGTATTCCTATGATTCAGCAAGCTATATTGAAGCATTGCTCGACCCCGGAGGAATACATTAACGAAGGTTACATATGATATCCACATCACCGCACCGTAAAGTGCACTTCGTCGACCAGAACGACGCTGTGTCCTCTTCATTTCTTACGAGGCTGGGCGATGGCCTCATGCTGACCGAGGATGATGCCAGATTGATTGACAACCGCTTTGTAGACTAGGCTACTTAGGCCATATGCGCCCAGGTAGTCTACGAATACGACAAACACCATCCACAGATACTGGTCTACGTAGCACTATCCAGGCCTACCAGCCTCGACGGCCTATACCTCACCAACGCGAAGGGTGGCTTCAGGTTCCGACAGGTCGGGGGCTCTGTCGACAGACAATTTGTCGACAAAATGACCGAGGCATCCACGAATTCCAACAGCTTTACTATACAACATGCTTCACTACACATGGACTCCTCGTCATCACGATTACGACCGGATCCTATAACAACTCATTACCAGCTGCTGGTGCTCACTGATCACGGTGATGATGCCCTTGTTCAAGAACTGTCAAGAACTTCCTGCACACATGTACACGGGTTCGTGAAACGTGTGTGCGTTCTCGGGACACGTATAAGCACTACATATCAGCTTACTGCTTCTGGTGTAGGTAATACCCACGTTGCCATTCGCAGCGTTACCCAACCGTAAACAACTGCTTATATAAGACATATGCGGCTCTTCAACATATATATGTGTGCGTATAAAATTTATACAAATCTTTAGCGTCATTTTGTAACTTGTCGTTCAGTAAAAAAGGTTACGCCACAGTCATCTACCCGCCGCATGCTTCGCATAACATCGACTCCCACGGTACGTGGGATCTGCCGAATTTTTTTAATGGGAAGAATTTCTTAGCGAGCCAATGGCACTTTGGCCATTTCTATCTATCTATCTATCTATCTATCTATCTATCTATCTATCTATCTATCTATCTATCTATCTATCTATCTATCTATCTATCTATCTATCTATCTATCTATCTATCTATCTATCCGCTTACGTCTGGTCACTCTCCAGGTCGCCTGCTTTACTTGGTATATACCAAATTAGCATAGGAGGGTGCCAGTGTGTGACGAACGTCACTGACAGGTCATGACATGAATAATATTGTCACGGGGTCGTGACGTGGAGGAAGACCGCAGGCTACCTGTCCGAGATGAAAGTCTTTATTTGGCCGAACTTGTGACCGAGAAACGGAAAGGTAATTTACAGCAATGAGCACTGTATGCACTGACAGCGGCGAACAGAGCGTCGACCGTCGATCAACCGACAAGCGGTGAAGCGCGTCGGCATTTAAACATGTGCCGTCGAATATTCCAGCGTTATCGCTCGCTGTCGTGCAAATTCTAGAATACGTTCGAGTGTGCGCGTCTTGCGCCCAACCTTAAGAAAACGATCTACAATGATCGCGATGGTTTTCGAACAATGAGGCACGGTTCGCGCTGAGCGTTGCTGACAGTCTTTGTGGCCGAAAACCGAATACAGCAAAAGTGACAAAGACACACACGTGGCAAGATGACATTCATGTCACGCACGTCATGGAACCGTTTCTCACAGTCACGTGTGGCGCATGCCAGCCAACCACGGCCCGTGCAATGATGGTATGCGCTACAGGAGATTGATTCACTGTTTATGTGAACCGAGGAACAGCTATAGAATAGATATTGCGAATCGTAATGCGATAGCGGTAAGCAGCCCGTGTGAAAGAAAATCCGGTGCCAGCGTCGGCTGCGTAAGAATCACGATTATAGACTCACGAATAAGAATCACGATTATAGACGGAATCGAACCCAGGTTTTTGGCGTAGGTGTGAAGTATTCTACCGCCGAGCCGCGCAAGTGCTTGAAACTGTTTATGAAAGAGGCCCTTTACAGGCGTCATGATAATTGTTTTTATAGTGTTGGATATAGGCTTTCATAGAAGGCACTGAACAATACATATTTCCTCCGATGAGTCAGCAACGTATAGTCAAGCGTTACGCGACCCCGGAAAAATACGCTAACGATCGCTAGTTATGACATCGCCATCGTCGCATGATAGAGTGCAGTTCGTTTTGACAAAACTGGCGTCTGTCTCTATCATGCATGGTGATGTTACATCGGACCGTAATCTACCTTTTAGGTGGCAGTGGGGTGAACGTGCCTGTAAGCCCACAAACTGCGCACTATTCAGTTTACACCGACATCAATCCAACTCTCAACGCTAGGCTCAAATGAAAAATAAATAAATAAATAAATAAATAAATTGTATCGAGGCCTTGGAACTCTAGAGTGGGTCGTCCTCCACAACACCTTCTAGAGGGTCGCCGTCTTCATTGGTGGATGTGCTGGGTGCTATCTCGACGACGTCGTCGTTTTCACCCCGGTCTTCTCCACGCATCTTCAATGCCTGCCGTATGTTTTGACGTGTTTGAGCGACGCCAGGCTACAACTGAATCTGAAGAAGTGCCGATTTGCAGCGCGGCAGCTGACAATACTAGGATACGTCGTGTCCCAGGACGCAATTCTCCCCTATCTAGCCAAGCATCGGGCCATGACAGAGTTCCCCAAACCTACGTCCGTCAAAGAACTGCGCAGTTTCGTAGGACTATGCTTCTACTTTCGGCGCTTCATAGGAAAGTTCGCGACAATCATATGGCCGCTAACGAAGCTCCTTCGCAGCAACGGGCCCCTCAGTTCATGGTCTTCAGAGTGCGACGACGCCTTCGCAAAGCTCCGTCGTTTGTTGACGTCTCCCACCATACTACGCCACTACGACCCTACGGCCCCTACAGTGGTGGACACGGACGCCAGCGGTGTTGGCCTAGGCGCTGCCCTTGCGCAACGATAACCTGGGTTCCGGGTATATGTCGTGGCATATGCAACTCGTACGCTCAATAAAGCCGAGGCCAATTGCACCGTAACGGAGAAAGAATGCCTGGGAATCATCTGGGCCCTTACGAAGTTCCGACATTATTTGCATGGACGTCCATTTGATGTCATCACCGACCATCATGCACTGTGCTGGTTGTCGTCATTGAAAGATCCCTCAGGCCATCTCGCCCGTTAGCCACTTTTTCTGCAAGACTACGGCATCCGCGTGCTCTACCGCAACGGACGCCAGCATGCTGACGCCGACGCCCTGCCACGCTCTCCCTTGCCTGATGACAATGCGCACAGCTCAGTGTCTCATCTTCCAGTTTCTTCCATCGACATTCACACCATCGCTACCGAACAGCGAAAGGATCAATGGATTGCCTCATTGATAGACTTGCTGACTGATTCGTCGGCCACATCATACACTCACGCGTTGCGTCGTCAAGCCTACCATTTCGCCGTTCGCGACGACCTCGTCCACCGACGCAATTACAATGGCGACGGCCGCCAGTGGCTAGTAGTCATTCCGTGTAGCTTGCGTTCTGACATACGCGAGTCGTTCCACTCTGATCCGCAGTGTGTGTACTCTGGGGTATCGAAAACTTACCACCGCATACGCCAATGGTACATTTGGCGTGGCGAGGGATGTACCGCTACGTGCAGAAGTTAGTTCGCTCCTGCATCGACCGTCAGCGCCACAATACCTCAACGCAGCTGTCGCCGGCAGGTCTCCAACCTCCACCGTGCCCTGACCGGCCGTTTGGGCCGTTGGCATCGATTTAAATGAGCCACATCCTCTAACGTCGGCTGGTAACCGCTGGGCCATCTCGCCGTTGACCGCTTCTCGCGATACGCCGAAAGTGCCGCTCTCCCAGTGGCCACAGCGCGCGACGTTGCCTCCTTCCGGCTCCGCCGATTCATGCTGCGTCACGATCCACCCCAGTAGCTACTCAGTGATCGAGGCCGTGTCTTCTTCTCGGAAGTCATCGAAGTCATTCTCAAAGAGTTCAATGTTGTTCACTGCAAAACTACTGCTTACCACCCGCAGCCGAATGGCTTCACCGAACGCTTTAACGGTACGCTCGGCGACATGCTCTGCGTGTACGTCGCCGCCGATCACACCAAATGGTATATCATTCTGCCTTTCGTCACCTACGCTTAAAATACGGCTCCTCAGAGCACTACTGGTTTTCCCCCTTTTCCTATTGTGTGGCAGGCACCCGTCGCACACAATCGACACAACCGTTCCATACAAGCCGGATCGATTTGAGTGTGCGCCTATTTTGCACGGCCAGACTTGCTCAAGAGTGTCGCGAGCTTGCGAAGACCTCTAATACACATGACCAAGAGCGGCAGAGGAGCATTCGCGGTGACACAACGCCTTCGGAGCCCACGTTCCTCCCTGGAGCGCTCGTTTAGCTCTCGATCCCTACCACGGCAACTGGCCTCTCTTGAAAACTACTGCCCAAATACGAAGGCCCCTACCATGTCGTCGAATGCAGATCCCCTGTAAGCTACCTCATCGAACCCTTTGAACCACCTTCGGACATTCGCCGTCGGGGGCGCCACATTGTCAACGTGGAGCGCCTCAAGGCCAGCCATGAACCGCTCATAGTGACACGCTTTGAGGTCGCCAGGCGGCTCCCCTTTCGAACCCGGAGTAATTGTAGCGCAGCCTTGGAACTTACGGTGGGTCGTCTTCTCCAGCACCTTCTAGTTGGTTGCCCTCTTCGTCTCCTTTCGGAGAGAACGCATCTCATGCTGAGAGTCGGCCCCCGCCTTGACTGTCGCTGTCGTTCATCGTCGCCGAATGCCCGCCAATAAACGCCTTTACAAAAAAAAATTCGGCAGATCCCACGCCTTGCGGTTATCGGATTCATGCGAAGCAGTCGGCGAATTACTGTCTATGCTGCAGTTTTTTTGGCGTTGCGCCAAGCCTTGCGAGGTACATCGACGTGCTTTTCTAAGTGTACTAGTTGTGTGCACAATGTGGGCTTACCAGGAACATTGACGAGACTGCCGTTTAAAAGGCATTTTATGTTCTGATATAACGTCAGCGCTCACGTTAGGGCACATACGTTAGTATTATCGAAACGAGCTGTGCTTTAATGTATGATGTGAATATGATACGTAACTTTCGTAACTGCATTCCTCCGGGGTCGAGCAACACGTGAATATAGCTTGATGAATAATAGGAATATAAATGTAATGCTTACTAGAGTGCTATAGACGCGGAGGCAACACTTGAACTACAACAGACGTTAACCCGTTCTAAAAAGAGACAGGGCGTGCAAACACGGACACAAGAAAGAGATCAGGACACCACAAACGCCGACTAACAACTGAAGAGACGCACAACGGCTGAAAAGAAAGAAGGCACGAAAACTTATCTGCGCATGCCCATGCAACCGGCGAACCTATCAATCCGGCACGCGTGGCGGTCTACGTGGAAGATAACTGTTAAGGCATTTGATTTCATCTTTATGCAAGTTAATCGACGGTTGGCTCACGCATGCGCTACCACTATTCTCGATATGCAATGCTTCAATCATCAGGCGCGTTTCCTCATTTCTATGCCGGTACAACACTGCGCATTCATCGAATTTTGGCGTGCACTTACAATCTCGACAATGTAAAGATAGATTAGAAGGTGAGCCTCCTGTTAGCGATCTCTTATGTTCCAACAATCTCTGGTTAATGCATCGGCCCGTCTGTCCTACGTAGAAGCGGCCGCAGCTGAAAGCGACCTTATACACCACACTCGTACGGCAATCAGTGAATTTGTTGGTGTGTTTTACGAAACAATTATCGGTCCGCTTCTTGTCTTTTACTCGCTCATTCTTCCTCTGCACAGCGGCACAAATCTTACCTAGCTTATTGGCAGCCGTGAAAACAACATTAACGCCGTATCTACTTCCTACTTTCTTTAGCCTGTGAGATATGCAATGAATGTACGGAATACCTACGACACGTTTCTTCCTGTCGCTTTCTGCAACCGTGCTCGGACTTAACACAATAGACTTCTTTAAACGCTCAGCGACCGTGGCCACTGCATCACGAGGATACCCTACATCGAAAAGACGCGTAACCTGTGCGCTAAAGCTATCACTCATTTTGTGCTCACACGACTTGGTGAGGGTTGACTTAAGGCAAGACATGGCGATGCCGTTTTTTACAACCTTCGAGTGCTTCGACGAAAAATTTAACAGCGGTTTGGAAGATCTAGGAGAATACTGCCAGCACACGTGGTTCTTCTGGAACGTTAAGGAAATGTCTAGAAATTGTATTCCATTATTCTGAGGCACCTCTTTAGTAAAGCTCACCCCTCCTCCATTTAATTCAAATTTTTTTTCAAATTTTTCGCTCACGGAAGTTACCACCTTTTCAAAGTCCTCATCACTACAAAAAATCAAGTAGTCGTCCACATAACGAAAAACCTTAATAACCGAATTACCTAAGGCGCCTTCCAAAAGATTGTCAATCTTGCTAAGGTACAAATCACTAAGAACCGGAGCAACCTTAGAACCAATACATATCCCTGATTTCTGCACATAAACGCCTTCCTTCCAACCTACCAGCGTCGACTTTAAATACATGGAAAGGATTTCTAGAAATGCCCCGGTAGAAACACCACATTTATCGGTGAAAACCGTCTGGTCGCCTTGTTCGTTAATACATTCATTAACACATTTTAATAAGTCCTTATGCGGCAAAGAATAATATAGGTCTTCAATATCCATACTAAAAGCTTTACAACAGCCGGGGTTCTCCTCTGAGAGGAACTGAACTAGCGCCTGAGAATTACGCATACGAAAATGGTCTGAAAAACTCAAAGAGGTTAAGCAGTTCTGCAAATAACTAGATACAGCGACTTGCCAGGTGCCTACCTCTGAAACGATTGCTCGAAACGGAATCTCGTTCTTATGTGTTTTGGCTGAAAAAAACAATTCTAAAGTAAGTGATTTAGCCTTCTTGACATTACAAGCTATTCTCTCAAGATTATGTCTTAACAAAAGGTCGACAGCACGTTGCCTAACTACCGATGGCTTAAGTTTTACCGTCCTAAAATTCTTTTCTATGGCTGTTAATGCTTTTTCTGAGAACAAACTGTCCGGCATAATTACAAAATACCCTTCCTTATCTGAAATTACTGGCCTGAGTTTCTTCTCGACACAGTAATTAACCAAAGGCCGGATAGGATCAGAACACTTGAAATGCATATTAGAACCCTTGATGCTAGCAACGCAGTCTGAAATGCAGTGGGAACGCTCTTCTTCAGAAACAAGTCTAGTGATTGTACGCGGCAAACTTAAAACGTCTATTGGTTTCAGGTTCGGCTTAAAACAGTATTTAGGACCTAAGGCTAGGGTTTTGCAGTCACTATCATCTAAGGCAGCTCCTCCAAGGACTAGCAAGTTATTTTGTGGTGAAACAGTAGAAATAATCTTCCTCTTACATGGTTGAAGTTCTCGAAGTTTTACCCTCCATATTAATTCCGCATGCTGGTTAGCTACCCTCATCCAGTCGGCGTATATCGGCTTCTGGCGGCGGTCGTCACGTGAAGTCGAGCAACGGACCTTGAGGCATTCCTGGTAAAATCTCACTTGACGCCATGATTCCGCGGTCAATATGGCACATATCCTTCTGGCATGTCCGGTAGATGGTGGCATGTCCGCCCTGTCTCTTTTTAGAATGAATACGTACCAACTAGCTCAGCTCTCTGTTATTCTAAGTTAACCCGTTATGATGCCTGTATCAGAGGAGTACATATGTAACGTTTACTGCTTTGTTAGAATATTACATAGCAGCACTGCAACAGCAACTGACGTTGCACCAACATTACGCCTGCAAAGGGTCTTTTTGCAACGCAGGTACAAGACCTGGCGTGGTTCTGTCACGCAGAATGCTTGGGCTCGATTCCTGCTGGGATCCGGATTGCGTTCGTCGGGTCAACGCTGTTTGCATAACGTTCTCGCATTTAAAATACCATTGCCTGTTTTCGCCGCTTCTTGTACATAGAAACTCTCAATCACCTGTGGCGCATACCCGTAGACCGCAGCCCGTCTTATACGGGTATGTGCCACCCGTGCCTGGAGGAAAGGGATTGATAACGTACGCGTTATTTTCATTTTATTCATGTCATGACCAGACAGTCATATTCGTTAAATCACCTTACCCTCCCATGCCAATTTTGGTCTTCACCAAGTTAAGAAGGCGACCACAAGATCACCCGAACGTAGGCGAACAGATAGTCGATAGACTGATAGAAACGCTTAAAGCGTCTTTGGCTCGCTAAGCTATGCGCTGCATTCAATAAACGAGGACAGCATTGCCAGGCACTTGTTGGCTGCTTCGTATTAAATCGATTCCCTCAATACGTGGGCTGTGCCGGAGTTTGTTTAGGGTTTATACAAACGGAAACACTTTCGCTTATTTTTATTGGACCTCATATTTCACTGTTGTCGTTTCTCTACGTCTTGTAGCGCCCTTCTGTGTTTTGCTCAACAAGCTGAACGAAACAGTCTGTGGGCTAGCCACCACACTGGCACAGTGGTTGCTGTGCTCGGCCTCTTAACCTAAGGTCGCCAGTTCGATCACGCATGCGGCTGGCGCAGGTGCTAGAGATGTGAGTGCACGTTATGGAAGCGCATGGGAGCGATATCATCCAGAGCCGTTCATTACGGCGTCTCTCAAAGCCTAAACTGTTTTGGCACGTTAAAGTTATAAACCAACCGAAACAGATGACCTGACTGAAAAAACCATGACGCGGTCGTGTTTTTTACCTTGGTTCCACCTACCAAACAAATACGTGGGGTACTACATGAACTACAAAACCCTGCTTCAGCCTTTTAACAGAGAAGCTGTTTAGCAAATCATTTCTTGTCCGGCGAACCAAAAGACTATCATAAACGGGTATGTGCCACTGTAATTGGGTAAATAGCACTACTCACCACTGGTGCACTAAAAGTGAAGAATGTAACAGTTAGCCCAACAAATGGTTGCGAAGCGACGGTGGTCCCGAAGCGACGGAAGGCCTGCACCAACGACGACGTGCCCGTAGATCTATTAGAGGTGCGAACGCTTGGTTTCAGCGCGAGGTTCTGCTTCTGCAGTTTCGACATTCGTGTCGTGTCTGTGACCGTCTGTGGTTTAACACGAACCTCTCTGCTCTGACAATCACCGTAGACACAACCTAGCATCACCTAGCTAAAGACTAGCAACGACCTAGAGGCAACCTAGAAACAACCTGCATCACCTAGCGGCTGCGAGAAGACCGCCGACGCGATGGAAGGCCTTCGCCAACGACGACGTGCCCGTAGGTCTATGAGAGGTGCGAACGCTTGGTTTCCGCGCGAGTTTGTCTCTGGTTGGACATCCATATCGTGTCTGTGACTAAGAGGTACGAAGGCTTGGTTTCATCACGGGTTTCTGTCTCTGGAGCCTGGAAATCCGTGTCGTGTCTGTGACTGTCTGTACTTTAACTCGAACTTCTCTGCGCAAAGAATCAACGTAGAAACAACCTAGCATCACCGAGCTAAAGCCTAGAAGCAACCTGGAAACAGCCTACATTACCTAGCTAAGGACTAGAAAGAGCCTAGAAACAACCAGATTAGTCTACAGAATCGTCCACTTTCACTGTTTCCAGCCTTGCGCGGCTTAGTGCAAGCTTCGGCAATTTTTTTATAGCGATCGTCAAATATATCGATTAATCAATTATTCGATGAAAAAAACCTTAATCGAAATTCATTAATCGATTAATGACCCAACTGGTGAACGACAAATAATCAATCAATTAAAACAATAATGGTCCGTTCCTTCTAGGTACCAGCGAATACACAGAAACATGTAGACAAGAAGACGTTACGCACGGACGAACGCTGGTGCATCAGGAAGTTGAAAACGGAGGTACCCCGTTTTCAAGCTCATGATGCACCAACCGGCCGAAGAGCTAGCGCTTATGTACAGACGGGTTCACTGTTAAAGGGAACACTTGCGTGCAGGGAATGTTTGGATTTCGCTCTCTTGCAAGAACATAGTGGCTTATATTTGCGTAAAACTACTGGTGGTTGACTGTTATGCCTCGTTTTGACAGACTCATGCAGTGCATGAACAATGTTTCCTTATCCACTTGCTGTTAGAGGGCCAGCAAAATGAAAGGTGGTCATAGGAGTGTTCCCTTTAACAGTGGACGGCACTGTACCTACTACGTAATGTATGGGGTGCAAAGGAAGGACAGCACAAAAACATGGTTGATCCCTCCTTCATAGGAATTGGTACAACGTAAAAGTAAAACGTGTCCATACAGAAGTAGTTGAATGTTTACTGCACATAGGTATAAGAGAGCTTGCACAATGTCTATCGGTGTTTGGCAGCTATGGCACCGTTTGACGTGGATGCACGCACGTTGACGCTTGGTGGTACATCTTCATGATATGATATTGTGATGTCCTTCAGCTGCTGCCATTGTTCACAAAGGGGGCGGAGGATCCCTCAAGCCGTCATTACGGCTTTTCCCTCCGCCTCCTGTTGCAGTGTAATGTGACGAAGCAAATACAGCAATCAATCAATACCGATGACTAACGTCCATGAGCAATAATTAAACAAACCCTTGTGTAGCTTTAGTAGTTGTGATGAGAGCGTAATCAGAAAAGGCGGTGTGAGACCCAGAAGAGCGTCGCTGATTAAACGCAGAACTTGGGCTAAGGTCACCATCCTGTGGCATGTTAAAGAGCTATTGCACACCATGGCCGGGCTAGAGGGAAACGCAACGCACGCCGTGTCTCCTCTGTAGCCAGGCCCCGATTTTTCTCGGGGCGAGCATAAGCGGGGAACACGGTGTTACTGCTAGGCGAGGATGGCGCGCGTCGCAGATTTATTGTGGGCATAGAATGGATGGATGCTATTAGCGAGGCCGACGCTTGGGGTAAGGTCGCCAGCTGGCGGTGTGTTAAGGCGTTGACAAAATGCATTTCTCCTATTGGAAAAGCGCAGGATGGGATTGAGGCGTAGCAACGACGCGTTAGTGGAGCTGATCTCGGATGCCATCGTCATTGTGCATTACTTCACTTTACCGCTTCCAGAGGGCGACACCACCTCGACGATCTGTGAGATGAAAGTCTGAGATATAAAATGCGCGTTTGTAAAGCCTCCGGAATGTGTAACCGTGGCACAGTGAAGAGCGTTCCCGGCATCTGTTGTCGCAGACTGAGAGGTTGTGGAATCCTCTCGCGTTGATGGAACCTCTTTTCTTTGCCATCTGAGCGTGTGCAATTTTTCGTGACGGAAATACGTTACTGATGTATTGGTGGACGCCGGCATAAAACACATTTGTGTTAAAACTTGGACGACACTTGTGCGTCGCTTTAAAGAGTGGAAAGAACGCGTAATCGGGGCCCGTGCGCATTGCCTTCTAAATTGCTAGCCTCGCTTCGGTTCTCTCTGGATGCCTCAACCATGGCGCAAGGAAACCAACGTCTGTGCTCGTAACATTGGCTATGGCACGCTATCCTAGAATGCCTACTACGAAATAATTATTACTTTTGCGACTGAGCGAAGGGCGCACTACGTGTCCATATGGCAAAACGCGAACCTACGCAGCTTCTCACTTTGTTGATGCTTTTGCTGATCATGATGATTAAATATGTCTGAGGGCTTTGTAATTGGTGGGTTTTTAAAACACCCGCTCTTTGCGCAATCCACATTTTTTGATGATTGGCGCTATTCTACGCTTCTGTCACGCAATATTACATGCATTAAGGAGACTCTTTCCACTACATGGCATTCATATAGTGTTGTTTTTTTTCTCATAACCCTTACAGATGCCACCTATGAAGAACTGTCTATAAATGCGTCATATTCACACAGCAATATTTCGAAGCAATCGATATTCTATTTTAACAAAAACAGTGCTATAATACGTTGACTAATGTGTGTTATACTAATTTATCCTAATGAAATTGTAAATAATTATCTACTTATCCTGAAGCCATTCATGCTCCGTTTTGCATAAATATAATGAAATCTCAGACTAGAAATACAGTGCAAATTCGTTTTCGGTTATGCTGATTTTGAGCAAAGAAAAATCATACTTTTGTCCTGGCTCGCGGGATGCGGCACGTCGAACTACTCGTCGAACATGGTAGCGCCTTCAGCAAAGTGACTATATTCAACAGTACGCTGCAAAATGCACTCAAATGAAGACACATTTATTAAGCAGGAGGTTCAATTCATCAAAAGGTCAATATATCTTGCGCTTTCTTAGCCACTAGTCTACACAACTAGCAAAAACAAGTGGTGTACACAACTGTGTACAAAGTGTCCCAAACGGTTAAGCACTTCCAAGAAATGGCGTAGTTCTTTGTTAGAGCAGCCGTTTGCCATGCAGAAAGCCTGGGCTCAATTCTCACTCCAATCAAACATTTTATTATTTATTTTATGTCCATATTTCTCGATATTTTGCTCCCGGAAAACGTTGATTTTCCGCCCAGAACCGCCGACGCCGACACCGCAATTTTTGCGAAAGTAGCTCTTTTAGGCTATCGCGTTAAAACGACGAGTTGTGCTAACAATCAAATCATAATTAAGAGCACTCCTTGAATATTTTAGCAGGAATAACAAACATACAGTAGGCAAAGATATCTCCTGTCACATGTTCTGTTGCATTTAGCATCGGCACCAGTGGTGCGATAGTTGTTAGAATTTTAGGGGCGAAGCTCCTTTGGGTGTGGGTCTGTCTCTCCTCTGTGGTATGTAGTAGTAGTAGTAGGCAGCCACCTCTAGTTCTTGGAGTGTTCACTAGATAGCGCTGTCGTAGCCACCTCTAGTTCTCAGAAAGATCCCTAGATGGCGCGGAGGCGCTCGCAGCGTTGCAGATGCGTGCTCTAGTCCCACCCCCCTCTCTCTCTCCTCGCGAAGCCGACGCACCGCACTCGCTGCGTTGTAGATGCGTGCTCTTGTCCCCCCCCTCTCTCACCTCGCGACGCCGACGCTCCGCGCTTGCTGCGTTGCAGATGCGTGCTCTAGTTCCCCCCCCCCCCCTCTCTCGCTTCGCGAGGCCGACGCAGGCAGCGTCTGCTAGCGAGTATCTTGATTGAAAATACCGACTGCTCGCGCTGCACAACCGTTCACTGACCACCCCGTATATATAGGCACTGGATTTTGACCTCCAAGGTAGTGCCTGTGTGAGATTTCTTCTGTGCGTGGTTAAACAATAAACATTCACAGCGTGCATGTAAAATTAATGTCAGGTGCAAGTCGCCATGACTCTCATCGACCCTTTAGTATAAAGGCGCCCGTTCTCACGTCCTTGATGATGTACTGGGCAGAATTCACGGAAGATTCACATATGGCGCGTGTCATTGGTGGAAGGCAATTGTTCGATTTAGTGTGGCGACGCACGCTAGGGGGACCATTGTAATGAAGGGACCACGTAAACGAACAGTAAAATAAAAGTTTGATGTTCAATATATACACGGTGTTTCTCACGTGTTTACTTCATCATATACTGGGCGAATTACTCGGAGTATTCACGGTTTACCGATTATTCCCTCCGGAGCTTCGCCCCACTCATCATCATTCATCCCGCAGATATGTGTGAATTTTTTTCACATAAGTCCATCTCATCGTATATAAGTCAAACTTACATCCACGTGACCTTTCAAATCACTGATGTATAAAAGCCGGAGAACGCGAAACAACCACCTTTTTCGGACTTGGTAACAAAATAGAAACTTCGATAACGACACTATAGCGGCATCAGAAATTGCTCGACAGACGCCGCACGCATTGGAGTATGAAGCACAGTGCAATGGCTACGAGCAAGTGTCATGTGCTCGACTACTGTCCTGAAAGTCGCAGTATTAAATCCCGGCCTCGCGGCCACATTTCGATGGAGACGGAATGCGCGAGGCCGTTGTACTTAGATTTACGTGGACGTTCAATAACACCAGATGGTGAATATTTCCGGAGCCCTCCACTACGGCATCCGCCATAATCATATCGAGGTTTTGGGGCGTAATCTCCAACAATTATTATTATAAGGAAGTGTCGTGGCACCAACACAACTGAAAACAAAAATATATCGAGATAACAAAATGCCGGCTGCACGTAGAAGTTCGCGCGCCTGTTTTGTCGAGATGACGCGAGTGCCACCACGTGACTCTGCTCCAATACAGTAAAACTTCACTTGCACGAACTTGAAGGCATCTCGGGAATTACTTCCTTAAATTGAAAGTTAGCTGAACTAGAGCAGCTTTGTTATAGCTTGTTCTCACAAGCTGCAGGAAGCATCAGGTGTTGAAGTGAATCTTCGACCCATTTATTTGTCGATGCCCCTCATTTTTCATTCTAAAAAGACAGGGCGTGCAAACACGGACACAAGAAAGAAGTCAGGACACCACAAACGCCGACTAACAACTGAAGAGACGCACAACGGCTGAAAAGAAAGAAGGCACGAAAACTTATCTGCGCATGCTCATGCAACAGGCGAACCTATCAATCCGGCACGCGTGGCGGTCTACGTGGAAGATAACTGTTAAGACATTTGATTTCATATTTATGCAAGTTAATCGACGGTTGGCTCACGCATGCGCTACCACTATTCTCGATATGCCATGCTTCAATCATCAGGCGCGTTTCTTCATTTCTTCATCAGGTGCGTCTCTTCCGTTGTTAGTCGGCGTTTGTGGTGTCCTGACTTCTTTCTTGTGTCCGTGTTTGCACGCCCTGTCTTTTTAGAATGAATACTTACCAACTAGCTCAGCTCTCTGTTAGCCCCTCATTTTAAAGTGTAGTTATGCTTACTGAGCATCCCGTGACGAATTCAGTAATCTTTTGCTGCACTTGGGCGCTTTAGACTGCCCTGGTCACGAATTGAATTATCCAGAGAGATGCACTTCCGTTTGGCACACATAATAAGCAGCATGAGCTAAGGTTGCAGCTGCCGCTGCCGCTATGACTCTGGGTGGCTTTGAAATATATAGGCGGCCAATCGAGGTAGGGCTAATTAGGTCCCACGTTTTGTTACGTGGTGATGAAGCGCGATTGTCAACGTAAAATCGAGGCCTCCCAGATTGGCTCCGGTGGCGCGCCGTCGGCGGTGCCCGATCGCCAAGGCTATGGTAAAACTATCTACAAAATGTGCGGTTGTACTTGTTGAAGTGATCAACATGACTTGAGAGGCATTGGAAAGTTCTGCTTACTGAATTTATTCGTAGAACTGAAATGCGCCATGTACTGAATTTCGGTAAACTGAATGGAGATAGCATTAGGTACAATGGCGCTTCCGTGGGGGACTTAAAAAGTTCGTACAACTGAATAGTTCGTTTAACTGACGTTCGCTCGAGTGGTATATTAGTGTAATAGTGACGCGTAGGCCTCACCGCCTGCCCTCACTAGGGCGGAAAGGTAAGTAATCTGACACGTCCGATGCTCTACCATAGAGCATCTAGCGCGTTATCCGCAGCTAACAGGTTCGGCTCCTTTTCCAACCACTCCCTCTGTCCATGCTGACAGCAAGTTATCTTTCGTCCACTTTACTTTTTTCAAAGATGTGTAATAATTACTCCAATACAGTCAAAAGAGTACAATTATGTCACCTATACCCTACTTGTCTTGATTACGTGTTGGTTTTTATCAAGTTTGTCTCAAGCAAAGGAACGAGCCCTTAAAATTCTCGTCTTTCGTTTAGAGCAGTATCTAGTATCTTAAGATGCAGATTACTGTATCGGAGTTAAAGGCACTGGTCTTGCGAGACTTATCGCGATACAGATACAAGTTACCCAAAGAGTACCTAAGATATTTGTCCGTTCTAAAAAGACAGGGCGTGCAAGCGCTGGCACAAGAAAGAGGTCAGGACACCACAAACGCGTTTGTGGTGTCCCGACTTCTTTCGTGTGTCCGCGTTTGCACGCCCTGTCCTTTTAGAATGATAACTTACCAACTAGCTCAGCTCTCTGTTATACTAAGATACCTGTATCTTGGATACTGCCCAGCCCTGGACTAAGGAAGCACCACACAAGAGAACCACAGGTGACAACACTACAGCAGCATCAGTATTGGCTGCACGAATGAAACCGGAGGCATTGGAGTGCGCACTGTTAATTGAGGCACCAGAGTTTCGAGGGTAGCATGATACGAGGGCCACATGACTGGGATGTGAAGATCTAGGCAATGACAAGGCAAAAGGTAGCCAACGAAAAACTTTGGCCGGGTGGTTGAATCGAGTGACGTGCCGACAAACAAAAAGACGGACAGAAAGACAGACCAAAATTTCTGCGTTTAAGTTCCCCAAGAAAGACTATCGTCTTTAAAAAACCGTTTAATACACAACGAGGACAAAGCAAACAAAGCATGTGGACGAAGAGGCTCCCGACGCTGGATGCGCCGGCCTTTTATGAACACTGAGGCGCAAAGAGGAGGAGGGCGCAGCTCCGCAGTTCGGACACGTCTGGCGTTCCCGAGGACCGCGTCCAGTGTCTCTGAGAGAGACGCCAGCAAGGAAGACAGCACGGCACAGGGGGTCGCGCGTTCTGCACGTTAATGCAGCTCGGTTTTGAGTAACTTTTCCAGGCAGTCGTGCACGGGGTCCAGCCTGTGGTAGCCTTTACGGTGGTGGGTAGCAGCGCGTTCATGCCAGCACCAAAGCACAGTGGCCACCAGCGCTTGTCATGGAACCGACACAACTACAAAGAAAAAAACGAGAAAACAAAAAGTTCTGTCCGCGTAGACTTTCGCGCGCTTGTTTTTGTCGAGGCGGCGCGAGCTCAATAAAACGACTGTGCTCCACCAAAAGGGATGCCTGATGGCCTCCCTGTCTGGAGGACCCTGGCAGAAAAAAACAAGAATGTCCCGGCTTTTAGGGGCGAAGCTCCTTAAGGCGGCACCCGTTCGTCCCTCGTAGTCGTAGTAGTGCGTAACCAGTCGTAACGCTAGTACCAGATCTTGACCTCCAAGGTGGTGCCGGTGGGAGATTTGTCCTGTGCGTTGTTGAACAATAAAAAATTCGCAGCGTGCGCGTTAACTAAAAGCCGAATTCTTCTGTCAACTCATTCCCCATTAGCAGCCATTGGCATGTTCCAGTAGGAAACGTTAGTAGAAGTAGAAGTGTAAGTGTTAGCTAAAAGCCGACTTCTTCTGTCTCTCATTCCCATTAGCAGCTATTGTTTACCTCCAAGGTAGTGCCTGGTGAGATTTCTCCTGTGCGTGATTAAACAATAAAAATTTTGTTCAAAACGCCGTTGATTGATGAAATAAACCCACGAAAGACGCCAGATGTTTTCTAAAAGCAAAACGAAAGAACGCCAGATGTTTCTAAAGCAAAACGAAAAGACGCCAGTTGCTTAACGAAAGACGCCAGACGTTTCCTAAAGCAATGGTTTTCTAAACAATGAAAATTCACAGCGTACATGTAAAGTTAAAGTGAGCTACAAGTCGTCATAACTCATCGAACCTTTAGTATAAACGCGCCCGATCTCACGTCGGTGATGATGTACTGGGCAGAATTCACGGAAGATTTACGGTATACCGATGAACCTCCGCAGCTTCGCCCACTCATCATCATTCACTCCGTGGATATGCTGTGATTTTTATAATTTATTTCGTTGCGTGAGTGACGCCTTAATATAGACCCTTTTCATAAATACGCCACCTGACGGTGGGCTTTTCGTCAGTTTCGCTTCGCAAAGGAGCGTGGGATAGCCAGCGCCATCGTGAGGGCATGGAAAGCGAGCCGTCAAATGCGTGAGTGCTGTGATGTTTGTGCTGGCGGCTAGTTCTCCGTGTCATCCGCTGAAATCTCACCGTTAGCGTGCTTGAACGAGCTCTTAGTACTCTCCGTTGGCCTTTCTGAGGTGCTTCCGATGCACAATGAGCAACATTTTGTACCCTTCAACGGGTTGGACGAGCAGTTTGGCTCGACTGCCGCGGTTGCGGGACCGTGACTACAGCCAACTCGTATGCGCGCGCGGACCGGGAAAAAAAGGCTCGCCGAAGCTACAAACTTCTCACCGAAGAAAAGGAAGGGCGTCACTGTCGCGGAATTATGCGACCGCAACCGGTGAAAATCCTGTCTGCCGCAAGCCACACCACGCAACTATTTTCCGGACGTCACGCGTTGGTAGATTTGTATGCAGTGGCGTAGCCAGGGGGGGGGGCACACCGGGCCCGTGCCCCCCCCCCCCCCGCCCGAAATTTTTTCGCCATGGCACACAGCAAAAAATGACACTCGACCACATCTGCCTGCCCGGCCCCGACTTCAGATCAAGCTGGTGCCCTGACCCCCCGAAAAAATTTCTGCCTACGCCCCTGTTTGTATGTACTAAAAATGTTGACACGTGGCTTACGATATGCGAGTACTGTCGCTACTAAATGAACGGTACGCAACTTCATTTTTATTTTTCTGGCTGGCCTTACGAACCCTCGCAGTATTTCTGCACAATCTATCGCAATTCACCGCATGCAGGCACTCGGGAGAAGACTATTCATTCGTAAAAGCATGGCGCTGTGAAATAAGCACGTACGTGTCTGTAGCGCGTTTACAAAACGGTGCCCTTCCACACGTCCGTTTGACATCACGTACGGAGAGGGAGCACGTGCGTTTGCTGTTCAAGTTTTATCGCGTACCTTATCGCTGTTCTCGTCGCGATATCCTCGATGGTGGCACATGGGAACGCAGCACGTCTGCACAATTGCAGCACGCCGTCTCTACGAAAAACGTTGATGACAGTTCACGATTCGGCGGTGCTGAAATGTCACGCACTGGCACGGTACCGAAGCCTGCGTCGTCTGCTGCGGTGCCCTCACAATGGCGGCAGACTGTAGTTTGCGTGTGCGGCGCTAGGGGCGCCCTTTTTCGAAAAGGGTCTATACTCCAAACTGCACTATGGTAGACCAGTCGGTTCTCTCGGTCATCTCTTGCCAGAATGGCTGAAAGATTATGGCACAGATGGCCTGTCAATGGAGCCGAATAAATAAGACCTACAGAACAATGGTCTTCCTTTTCAGCACCGACTGTTGCGCAAGTTTCTGAGATAACTTTTTTCTGAGATCATGCGCTTAAACTGAAAGTGCTGTCGACTTCAACATGAGACGAGGCTAACTTTTTGTTTTACTCAGTAGGCCTAACAGTATCAGCTTGAGATACCAGCGTTTATTGCTTCGCAACTATCAACAAATGACATTGGTCACTCAACAAGTAAGCCAGTGTTTGTTAACGAGCATCTCTGCCCTGCCCTCAAAAGGTTGCTTGGTATGGCAATCAGCAAGAAAAAGGCATGCGAATGGAAATTTGTTTGGACAAGGAATGGGAAGATTTTTGCTCGTAAGGATGAACAGTCTAGGGTACTTCGCGTGAACAGTGAGAGTGACATTGCGAAAATAGTTTGATTGAATGGTAATATGCCTTTGACCACGACTTATACCCAAAATGGCACTGCAACCCGAACATGTGAACATACTCGCAGCTTCCAAAGTCGTTGGTGGACTATCGTGCTTCCATCTTAACATCAGATCTGGTAATCATAAAGAGGACTTGCTAAACACTTTCTTAGACCAATTTTGTTTTGAATTTGATATCATTATGCTAACTGAAACATGGATGAATTCGGACTGCGAGGCCATAATAAATGACAATTACCATACTTTTCACCTAAACCGCAAGGAGAAGCGTGGTGGAGGGGTGCTGCTAAATAGGAAAAAGTGCATTGCTTGTGACCTACTTCCTGAATATTGTGTTGTAACGCCGGATGCAGAGTGTCTTGCAATTGTATCACAGAAATATATCATAGCTGTCATGTACCGCCCTCCAGATGGAATCGTCGATGAATTCATTGCACTTTTGGAAGGTCTGTTGAACTATGCAAGCGAGAATGACCTGGTGCTAATACTAGGTGGAGATTTTAACATAGACATGTTATGTTACTCAAATTCTAGACACAAGTGATGCACCATGTTATCTTCATACTGTGCAAATAATGTCATTAGGGAATGCACTCGAGTGACAAAGACAACAAAACATTAATTGACTTATTTATAACAACCTACCAGAGTACGAAGTTATTAGTGGCGTATTGGCATCAAGCATCAGTGATCACTTACCCATTTTTTTGTTGATGAAAACGCCTAATTCTGACCGTACAACTATACCGCAAAAACAAATTCAGGACATGAACGAAAAAACCTTGCAGAAGTTTCGCAACAGCCTTTTAGAAATAAAATGGGATACCGTATACAAATCTAACACCTTTGACAGTGCATATGATGAATTCTTGCGCCTATTTCTTGAATCATATTCGAAATCATTTCCATTAATCATGCATAAAAAATTAAAAAGCGCGTAAGCCATGGGTAAATAAAGAGTGCCTTCATATGATTAAAAAGAAAGACAAACTTTTTAATAGATTCTTGAAAACGCGTAGTGCAGCTGATTGGGATACATTTCGGCTGCATAGAAACAAAACTAATGCATTTCTGCGTAATGCTAAACGAAAACTACCTGTACAATTACTTCGAAATTGGGAACAATAAAAAATTGACTTAATGTGGAGGAAAATCAATGAACTACAAATAGAGGATCAAGAAATGCAGAGGTTCATCAGCTAACACTGAACAATCAAATTAAACAAGGAGCTGAGTTAGCAGAAGACTTTAATAATTATTTTGTGAATCTAGTTTCAAGCTCTCATTCCCCGGAGGCAATAAATGGCATCTGTAGCGACAGAGAAGAGGCCGACACCCGTGTTGCCCTGGTTCAACACTTCTTCTTTCTTTTATTGCGTGCTCACGAGCAGCCCCGCCTTACGCCCGCTTCTTCGCGCGCCTTGTCCGCGGCATGGCGTTTCCCGCCAACGCTTTCCCGCGGTAGATTCAACATCCTCCCGGGGCCGCGCTGTGCTCGCTTGCCTCCAAAGGGTATAACCGTTGAGCGGCGCGACGTACTTGCTGACCGTTTGGGAATGCAATCTTGAAGTACCTCTCGATTCCGTCCCGGCCTGGAACGCCTCGACCACTCTGCCGAGCTTCCATTGCAGCGCTGGCACGTTGTCGTCCTTAACAATCACCAAGTCACCAACGCGCAGATGGGATGACGACGACGGCGGGCAGTGATGAGCGGAGCGCAGGAGAAGCAGATATTCGTTCTTCCACCGTTTCCACAATCGGTGCAGAAGCTCGTCTCTGTATTTCATCCGCCTTCGCAAGTCAGGCGCGGTAGAACTAGGCAAACAGCCGTTGGTCTTTGCTGGTAGCCCCACGACACGCTTGCGAATTAAGAAGTGCGATCGCGTCAGCGCCTCTGCATCCTCCGTGTCCTCGCAGAGTTGCGTCAGGGGGCGACAGTTTACTATCGCTTCTACCTCATCTAACAGAGTGAGCAGTTCTTCATAACTGAGGCTGCTTCGTCCAAGGCAGCGCTTCAGCGCATCTTTAATTGTCCTGATGACGCGCTCCCAGAAACCTTCCCACCATGGAGCTCGTTCGGCGATGAACTTCCACTTGATTCGGTGGGCACTTGCGTGGTCTTGGACGCTCTCGCTGAGCAGCGATCGCAGTTGTTCGGAACAGCTGAGGAATGTCCTGGCGTTGTCCGAGTAAACTGTTGATGGAATGCCACGCCTGGATGTAACCGACGAAAGGCAAGGATGAATGCTCGTGCTGTCATGTCCGAGGTTAATTCTAGCTGCACCGCCCGTGTCACCGCACAGGAGAAGACGGCAATATAAAGCTTCGCAGACTGTCGAGTAGACCGAGAACAAAGAGGGCCGCAAAAGTCGACTCCCACGACGTCGAACGATAACGTCTCCATTATGCGGTCTTTCGGTAGTGGTGCCACTGGGACTGACGCTGGATGCAACGTAGGCGGCGACATGCCAAGCACGACTGAAGCACTTTCTTAACGGTTCGTCTTCCCTTTAAATCCAAAATCTTGATCGGAGGTCCACAAGCGTAACGAGAACTCCGGCATGTAGAAGACGGACATATGTAGCGGATATCAAGAGCCGTGTAAACACGTGGTGACTTGGTAATAGGATGGGTTTTTGAAGTTCCTCTGGCCCCTGAAGTTCCTGTAAGCGGCTTCCAACTCTGAGCAACCCATTCTGGTCAATATCAGGCCGCAGTGCTAGGACACTTGAACGTGCTGGCAACGGCTGGCCCGCGTGACGTGCAGCGACCTCTGCTGGGAAAGCGGTTTTCTGAGCAAACTTAATCCAGTATCTCTCCGCGTGATCTAGTTCCAGGGACGTCAGCGGCCCAGACAAGGATGCCTGCCTTCGGGAGGCGTTGCAGAAAAACCTCAAACTCCAGGCAGTTACTCTGAGAAGCCTGGAGAGTGAGCTGTACTTCTCGAGGTCCAGTAGCGGTGTGTGTGGATGTATAGCTTGCGGTGAGACTGCGGTTGGGCACACGGACGCAAGTTCGCTGTTCAGGTCATAAACCGTCAGCGCAGAGGAAGGACTTAAAGGCCAGCTGCACTCGGGTTTGGTCAACCAAGGAGGTGCCGGCCACCACTTCGTCTCTCGTGTTAAAACCGCTGCCGATACTCCGCGGGTCAGCAGGTCTGCTGGGTTGTCTGCGCTCACGCAGTGCCGCCAATTGTAGCGTCGAGTCACAGTCTGAATCTCTTGCACACGGTTCCTTACGAATGTCTCCAAACGGTGAGCATCGCCAGAGATCCAATGTAGCGCTATCGTTGAATCCGTCCAGAAGGAGGCGGCACATGACGAGAACTCGGGTATTTTCTGAATGTAATGCCATAATCTCGACGCTAGAAGACAGGCAAGAAGCTCTAAGCGTGGTAGAGACATCGGCTTTAGTGGTGCAAGGCGAGACTTGCTAATGAGGAGTCGGACGGTAACACGGCCATCGTCTAGTGGTTGGCGTACGAACACTGCGACTCCATACGCATGAGGGCTGGCGTCAGCGAACAAATGTATTGTAGCGCGTCCCTGATCTTGCGATGCTCATGCGAGGCAACGTGGAATCCTCTGGCAATGAGCGCAACGTGGAACACCCACGACAACAGGATACGAGCTGTCACGTGAAATGGAGCGACGAAGCCCAGTGGGTCGAATAGCCTGGCATATGCTTGCAACACGGTTCGCTTCGTTGACGGTTGAGTGGAAACGAACGTGATTACGCCTTGCGTAGTGATGATGATGTCATCTGATGGGCGGTCCCACAGCAGACCAAGCACCTTGGACTTCGAGCTCTGCTCGGTGACATTCTCTAGTGAGAGGCCGTCGTTCAAGAACTGGTCGCAGAGAAGGCGGGAGTTTGAGCACCATTTTCTCAATTCCATTCCCGCATCGGTAACGATAGCATTCGCTTCTCGGTAAATCTCCAATGCCTCCTCTTCGGAAAACGCGCCGATGACTAAGTCGTCCACGTAGAATGACCGTTGTAGGCGGGCGACGATGTCCGGGTGCTTCGACTTCCATGTTTCGAGGTGGTGCTGTAGGGTTGCTGACAACAAGAACGGGCTAGGAGATGCTCCGAAAGGGACCCGGGTCATGCGCCACTCGATGATGGTTGGGACGGGATGCTCACGTGTCGGTAATTGGTCGATCCATAAGAAGCGAATAGCGTCCCTATCTTCCGATCGGATCCATATCTGGAGGAACGCCTTTCGGATGTCCGCGGTGAGAACAAATTTGCTGCTCCTAAACTGCAAGAGTAGCTGCAAGAGCTCAGGACCCAGCTTGATGTCTTTATCGAGCATGTCGTTCAAAGACGGTTCACCGTATTCATGCGATGAGGCATCGAACACGACGCGGACCTTTGTAGTCACTGCCTCACGTCGGACTACCGCATGGTGAGGCAGGTAGTCGACGGTCTGTCCAAGGGGTGCCGACGGCACTACTCTTTCCGCATGGCCTTCTTTGAAGTACTCGCCTATGGTGGCATGGTACTCCTTCAGAACTTCTGGGTGATGCTCGAACCGCTGAAGCTTACGCTTGAGCCTCGTTTCAGCCACACTTCGGTTAGTACAAGACGTGAGACCTGGCGTCTTGATCATGAGCGGCACGACGTAGCGTCCTGCGCTCTTGTGTATTGCGCTACGAAAGTGGACGAGCGCTGGGTGCTGGCTGACGTCGTCTTCTTGTCCGTCAGTTATGCCGATGGCGTCCAAGCGCCACATCTCTGATACGTCTCCAGGTCGGACTTCAGTGCGCCAGTCGTCGGAACAAGCCAGGAACAAGGCAGTTGCACTGATGTTACGCGGTGTCGAAGGATGGTAGACGTTAGCGCACATTCCTTGAATGACCCAGCCAAATATGGTCTCAACTGCACACAGATTGTCTGTTAAGCACTCGACGCGTCCGATCACTACCCTCCAGTAGTGGTCTGAACCGATCAAAACGCTTATCGTAGAGTCTTGAGGTTGGTGCCCTTGAACTTCGTCAGCCAAGGTCAGATTGCGGTCACGCATCATATTGATGACGTTTGGCTCTAAAGCTGGACCCTTTACGGTGCAGACCTCTGGCATCTCCAGAGCTTCAACATCGACGACGATCGGCTCAATACGTGCACAGAGCGTGACGTTCACCCTTCGGCACTGGTAATGTCGTGGGTGTTTTGACCCGCCGAATGTGTAGACATCCATCTCTTCATATCCAGTGGAAGGCAGGCAAAGCTGCTGCGACAAGTCTTTTCGGATGAACGTTCGTTGGCTGCCGGTGTCAAGCAGCAGTCGCACTGGCACACAGCCACGGGTTCCGGATGCCCACACTGTGGCGGTTTGTAGCAACACCGACGACGAACGCGTGCTGCTAGCAGGAGCTGTTGTTACGTGCTTTTCTCGCTGTGTGGCCGCCTCTCGGGTTTCAGCTCCAGTCGGTTGTGGACTGTCGGACCCTCGTCGGCCCCAGATGTCGCACACAGCAGAAATATGGCGTCCTGAGCATCGGTCGCACATAAGCCAGGCTGCGGTTCGGCAACTACGAGCAATGTGCCCTTTCTTCCCGCACCTGAAGCAGCAGCTATTGCTGGAAAGGCGCTGGTGTTTTTCTTCTGCGGATAGGGCGGCTCGGCAATTACGCGTCAAGTGGCCTGAGATGCCGCAGAGGGGACATATTGTCTGTGCAGGCCTTGAAGTGGCCCCTGGCGATGATGACCGGGCTGTCAGGGCTAGAGCGGACGGTAGAAGTGGCGGTGGTGAGGTGTCCGCGGTGGTGAGGTGAGGTGACGGTCTCCCTGAAGTGGCCTTCTCGCGTGACGCTAGACTCTCCTCTCTACTTTCGACTTCCACTTGAAGGAACTTCAAGATTGCCTTGACTTGCTCGTCTCTCGATTGGACTGCAGAGTCCGCGGCGTCTGCGCCGGTCTTTGTGCGCTTTCGGTACTGGATCGCCAGGTCCTCTGGCAATGAGCGCATCAGCACCCGGTGCAAAACAACCGCGTACTCTGAAGACGGCATGCCAAGACTTTCCAAACAGCCGGTCCTGAACTGTATTTGCTCGTACAGGTCACGAAGCCTTGTTACTTGCGACGATGTCTCGATTGGTTCGATGGCAAGGAGGCTGTCGATGTGGTCGTCGATGAGAAGATCCTTTCGCCCGAACCTTTCGGTGAGCACCTTGACGGCGATGTTGTAGTTCGCTTCGGTAAGGCTTATTCCTTCAATGGCCCGCTTCGCAGCGCCAGCCAAGTACGTCTTCAAGTACTTGAACTTCTCGATACCGGTGAGATCGGGGTGCGTGTGAATGGTCGCCTCGTAGTGCTCCCAGAACCCCTGCCACTCACGGTTCTCGCCGTTGAAGACGGGCACTTGAAGGTTCGGCAAGGCGACTCGCAAACCCGGTGCTCGTGGTCTAGTGGGATCGGCGAGGTCTTGGCCGATGGCCTCCGAGTGGCCAGCTCCCATGGAGCTGCTGGCGCCGTCAACTGTACCCGCATGCCTCGGCTGGTTGGGTTCGGTGACGGTAGAACCAACCGCTGCACGCGCGTTCATCGCGGACCGAAGCCTGCTGATGAATTTCACGATCTTCTCATGGTAATCCAGAGCGCCCATAATTTCCTCGTCGAACTACTCACCATCAAGGGCGTCGGCGATCTGCTTGTCCAGTTTGGCAAGAGCTGTGTCTTTGTCACGAAGCCCGTCGATGAGCTCCTGCAAGTCGGCGGAAGACGGTACTGTGCCTTGCAGGAGGATCTCGGTGGTCTCAGACAGGAGTCGGGTAGTGGCACCGCGAAGGGTACCTCGATGCCTACGTAGCTTGTCCATCCTCGGTACGGTACGTAGGATGTCGGCCTTCTCCCGGGTTTCGGCACCAATAATGTAGCGACAGAGAAGAGGCCGACACCCGTGTTGCCCTGGTTCAACACTTCTTCTTTTCTTTTATTGCGTGCTCACGAGCAGCCCCGCCTTACGCCCGCTTCTTCGCGCGCCTTGTGCGCGGCATGGAGTTTCCCGCCAACGCTTTCCCGCGGTAGATTCAACAGCATCTGCAGAAATTCGGCAAGCATAATATGAATCCGACAACTGAAAGTGAAACAGAAAATGTGTATAGATCTATCAAGAACAGCTTAACATGCGATATTGACAACATTCAAATCAGGCCAGTAAAGTATGTTCTTGATATCATACTACCTCAACTCATGCATATTTGTAATCTTGCTCTCAGTACAGGTGCATTTCTGAAGAAAATGCAAATAGCAAGAGTTACTACAGTTTTTAAAGGTGGAGAAGTGAATAATTTATTAAATTATAGGCCAATTTCTATACTTCCCGCGTTTTCTAAAGGCTTAGAAAAGATCATTTATGCCAGAATAATTGGGTTTGCGGATAAGCACAACTTAATCAGCCCTACTCAATTTGGTTTCAGAAAAGGGAGATCAACAGAACTTGCCCTTGTCATGCAAAAAGAAATCATTCTAAAAGTATTTGACGAAATAAGTTTAATAGCTGGCATATATATTGATTTTTCCAAGGCATTCGACCGGCTAAATCACTTAACACTGACAAAAAAACTTGAAATATATGGAATTAGAGGAACACCACTTTAATTTATAACGTCCTATCTGCAACATAGAATGCAATGTGTTTGCATCCAAGGCAATTTATCTCGGCACAAAGCAATTACCTCAGGTGTACCTCAAGGGAGCATTCTCGGACCACTGCTATTCAACTTTTAGATAAATGACAATTCACAAACTGACCACGGAGCAAAATACATCACTTATGCGGATGATACAACCATTGTCTTTCGCAGCAATTGTTATGATACTCTTCAAAGTATCATTAACATAGCTCTCGATGACTTACACAAGTGGAGCGTAATCAATTCGCTTGATATCAACACAGCCAAAACAAAAGCCGTTATCTTCACTCTTCGACAATCACCTGAACCGCCCATTTTGAATCTTACTTTGGGAAACTCGCGTATAGAAATTGTTGATTCAGTAAAATCCCTCGGAGTATTTTTTTCAAAAGAATCTATCTTGGGACATTCAGGTAAATCATATTGCTATGAAGGTAGCTAAGGTAGTAGGAATATTGGCGAAATTTAAATTCTACTTGCCAACAGCCGTCAAACTTCATATTTACAATGCACTATTTCTTTCTAATTTAAACTATTGCTGTTTAGTTTGGGGCACAACAACGCTAATGAACCTCAACCAGCTGTATGTTACAAAAAAAGCACTACGTCACATGGCGTGTGCTGAAAAAACTGCGCACACAAAACCCTTGTATATCAAATACAATATCACGTCAGTTCATAACTTGTACTCATTAAATCTAGCCAGGAAGTATAAACATGATACAGAAGGACTACTTCGTGCATTATCCGAATTGACACCGATTACAAGGGCTTATGATACCCGTAATGATGATATCTGGAAAATGCCATTTTCATGCCTCATGTTAACACAACGAATGCTTCGTCATACACTTCCAAAACTGTTGAATGAACTGCATAAATGTGGTATTGACTTGAAAACAACTGGAAACCACGCAATCAAAGCGTTTTTTGTCACCAAAAATTAATCCATTTTCTTTTTGTAGAGTATACAGCTTCTGTTCGATACACTTCCAAATTTTATTGTTTTTTTTCACCTAAAAATTGTGTAAAGGAAAGCTCATTTTGTTGTCATGATTTCGGAAGGATTTATCATTGTATAAATATAATATTGTATTGTATTTCTTGTAACTATTGTATTGTTCTGTGACATTGGCTTAAGTGTTATGTTCCATAAAACTGTATATGTTTTTTTTGCGCTCTCGCTGTATGCCCTGTAAAACGGGGGCTCTAGGCTTCTCAAGTGGATAGTTCCACTTTTAAAGACGATAGTTTTTCTCGGGATACTTAAACAGAGAAATTTTGGTCTGTCTTTCTGTCTGTCTCTTTTTCTGTTTGTCGGCACGTCCCTCGATTCAGCCACTCGGCCAAAGTTGAACGACTTGCCCAAGGGCCAGCCATCTTGAACTTGTACGGCTGTTCATACTTGTGAGCGTTGTCAATCAAAAAGTAAATATCACGCATATCTGAGGCGCAACATCACTAGGCAAGTATTAGGTGGTGTGTTTCTTTAATAGAAAATGCATACATACTTAATTCCAAAGACCCTACTTTCTAAAGCTGCGCTGAAAATGCGACTGCGCTGAAACTTGCCTTCCTGTGTGCCCTCTGCACGAGCTCATTATTGTGTTTCGGTTTCGGTTCAGTATTGCACTGTACAAATGCTATGCGGCGCCGCTCTTGCATTCCTGTTTTACGCAGGCGACGTGTAAGTAAAAGAGTGTGTGGAGAGTACTCGTTGAGTGCGGACGTTTCTTCTGCGTCAGCGCATCGCGCGAAACCGCGTGTTCGGTCTGGTTGGCGTCCCCACCGGTCGCGTTGGTCACCGCCGGTCTTCGACTGCTGCTGCGCCGGCACTACCAGCCCGCAACACAGCACTCATGTTTCCCGACGTATTGCCAGATGGCGTCCATATCTTACGCACCGCCTCTTCTATCGTCTTTAGACGACATTTGCAGCGAAGCACGCAGATACGCGGCCAATTTTTTCTCGAGCCCTCGTGTTCCATAACACACAAACTTGTGGACGAAATAAAGTTCGATTTGATTTGGTTTGATTTGAAGTTGCCATATCAGCATCTTGTGTAATAAGTTACACGCTACATTGTTTGGTGAATTGGAAATTCGGGAACTGATACGCATCCCGGAAAATGTATCACGATGTAGGTGCAAGATACCCGTAGGCTATCTCGGATAAATGCATCTTCGATACTGCCCATCACTGACTGTATTGTTCAAGTTTCGTAGAATTACCATGATTTGCTGGTATAAAATTTTGTTATGCAGCCACGTTGCGCATTAGAAGTGATATGGCTGCGAACATAGTTTTTTGTTGTTGTATGCCTTCGACCCGTCCTAGAAATAAAATTTTCATTGTTGATTGCTAGTGGTTGTTTGCCATCGCGTCTTCTCGTGCGCGTGCTTTGCTGCGTTATCCAGAAAGCATTCCTAGGATGACTGACCAACACGCCCACTTTGTCACACTCGTTGATTCTGAGCCGATAAAGTGAGTCGATTCTGTACTTTCGAAGGATGGGCGCCGAAATAGCTCTATACTTATTTTGTTGATGGCACCATGAAACGAAGTTGCAATGCTCCATCACGAATAAATGAGCAGTTCACATGCGCTCTTGATATTTCTGAGGTGGTCTCGTGTGAACCCCTTCCCACTCCGTAAGGGGGTAGCTCCGAACCTGATGCGTCTTCTGTAGTTTTCGTTGAACGCAGTGCGCATATAACTATCTTCTTGAAGTGAAGCTGCCCGCCCGCCCGCACCCACGAGAGCTCCTATTCTTCGTGCGCGGGACATTACGGGGTGATAGGCCCGTTTGGTGGGGCGCACTGCGAGAGAGAAAGCGGCGCGCTTTCCCTGCGGAGGGGAGGGCTGCTCAAAAGCGCCGAGCCGCGGCCGCCGTGCTGCCATTCGCGCCGAGAGCGATATGGACGCCGTGTTCGCCTGGCTGCTCCTGAGCGTTGTGGCCTACACAACCGATGCAGCGGCAAGACCTCAGGTCGACTACGACTACGTCATTGAGAACAACCAGACTGACGATGGTAGGTCGCTTTAGCACCTACTGCTAGCGCCATTTACAGCTATTTCTCAAAGCTAAGTTTGGATTGCCCCGTGTATTATACATCCATCTCTTTACCTGCTCGCAGAAAGCTGACAATAATCGCTTTCCGTCCAGGAGCTTTTCTACTGCCGTAGACCATTCCGCTAAAAACAAGAAGCATCAACTAGAAACCAGAGGAGAGGAAATATTGTCCGGCCAGAAATATAAAAATCTGAAAACAAGCAGACGTAACGGAAGAGATTTGTGCCACATTCTTTTTTGAGAGCTTCGCTGGCCTGCCCCGATTTCTTAGTGAAGCGGAATTGTTTTCAAGAGTTTTTTCAATGAAAATATCAACTAAATAATAAAGTAATGAGGCAGCATTTCGTTTCCACTTCGTAACGCAGCATAGCATTGACACGGTTAGATGGGCATAATTTCACGTTTTTTTACGTAGGGCCCACTTAAAGCAATGGTGAAAAAACATTTGGCTATTTACCGCTTAATATGCACAGCATATGCAAATAATATCTAACGTTAACAAAAATCAGCCTTTGTTAGCGTTGGTTTATGCATCAGAATATCAGAACAGAACGAAGACAGACGTAGATGTAGATTCCCGTCGAGGTCGCTGTGGTATCACCTTATTCTAGTATGTTTACGGTTGGTTTTTTTGTGTATATCATCAAACAGTGTTATACATGTAACGAAGGATCAATATAATCTGTTGGAATAAGTATTTCCAAGACGCGCCGCAAGAGTGTTGTGTTAAATTCCTTATGTCACACACTGGACGGAGGTGTTGCAGCAAAATTGTTTCGAAAATTCAGCTAGTTTTTGTTTTATTTTGCCTAACGGAACCTAAGATACATTTCCGCCAAGTTACAATACGCACTAATTCGTCGCACTCGGATGTTTTACGCTAGCTTGCATGGAGCAATGGACATTCGAAAACTGGCTCGGGAAACACGAGTGTTCGCAGATTATCGTACCTCGCACTCTGCCAGCATCACGGCAGCTGCTTACTGCGAGTGCAAATGAAAGAACTCTGGGTGAACATAACCACGGCGAGAGGAACCACTGAAACTGGCGTCACTCGCCTGCCGTCCAATGTTCGACAATACTCGCCTCTCTTGGTCTTTCCAAGCAACGAGACATTTTAATTGATACAGAAACGTCACGAAAGCGATTGCTGAATAAATGTAGCCGGCGTGTCTTCAATGGAATTTCGAAACAATAGGCACGTATCGAATGCTACTTTACGGCTACTTTCTATTTAAATAATTTACTACTCAGTCTTCTTGTTGTGCTCAGGAAGGCAGTCACTCCTAAAATGGACGTAACGTCACTTTTTATTGAGGATTTCTCATTTCTCCAAACTAGCAACCATCGTAAATATTGGCGCATCCTAAACCCTAGCTCTAATGCAGACACATTGCTTACTGACTGTAGCGGTGTCGCAACTGATCAATCTGAATTTTTCAAGATTTTAAAGGCACTTCACATTAGTTTTCACCAACAAGGATACTGGCTCGTCTCTTGATATAAATACATTTTCTAGTACTTGTGCGCCTGCGAAAGTCATTGATGAAACTGTTCATTTACCTTTTTAACTCTTTTGGGACCGTGGGAAGATTGGCCGCATTTTGTATGTTTTGGTAATTATTTTTTGTTATAAATATCATGATAGACAGAGTGTAGATTTATATATCAATTTAAAACTAAGTGGTTGCATTTTTCAATGTTGTTACTGTGAAAAATAATAAGATATAATATGCAAGAATATTTATGAAAATAAGATTTACTGAACATTGTATGGAACATTTTTAATATGCATCCAAAATGTAAGAAAAAAAACCGAAAAATATTCTGAGATATACGAGTTATTTGTATAACAGCTTTCTATATTAGAGGAAAGTTTTCTCGATTTAGCTCAAAAAGCTCATCAGTTACAATTTTTTTTTTCGGCCCGATGAAAACTGCATTATTCCATCAGGTTATACGGTTATATTTATTTCCTTCTAGAAATCTTTCAAACAAAGCAATACAATGGACATAAATGAGCAGAAGAACAAATATTCTATTGATCCATAGGTATTTTAGCAAGTCATGCTAAATAGCAGCACAGAAAATAAGTCAGATATCAAGAGGTAGCACTGAACAGGGCACCAAAACATCCTAAAGCATGGCTTCACTGCAGGCAATAAATATATAAACGTGGCAAAGCACCCAAGAATTAACCGAGAATGAGGCAGCCTCCTACATCGCGGAAAGCATGCTGTTGCAGTAATGACTGGAATGAATGAAGAGTGATTTGATCAACTTAAGAATTTTTCTGTGCTAATACTGTCTACCGTTTGTATATAGTCTGGTTACATAGCCACAGCAAATAGCGCCATGTATGTCTTTTCTTGCTCATGTCAATATGACAACTTGCAGTCAGCTGACATACACAGTCATTCATGACAGAGGGTACGCGAGTGTGGACGACGCTCAGTGACAGCCGACTAGAATGCACAGTTCACTTCAAGAGAAAACACAGCTGGTCAAGGTGTCGGCTACCGGGGGTCAAAATAACCAGGCATGGCCAGGAGGCCAATGCATGCCAGACCAGCGCCTACAGCCGGTACAACTGCCTCTAGCTTCCACTTATAGGGCTCTTATGTTGCTTTTCACAAAGCAAAGCCCCACTCGTAGTATGACCAATCGACGGGGTGGCACTGGCGCCCCCTGTTTAGACAAAGATATACGAGGAAGCACGCAAGGGAAAAAAATTAATTCGGGATGTAAATTCGACAACACAATTCTGCAAATATTGTTAACAGCCAAAAGTTGCTCTGGCATATCATAAAGGTTGTCTTCTTCTGTGTAACAACAAGTGCTTCAACATTGCGTCTCTCAAAAATTTTACGATGGATCTCCGCAAGCTGACCATTCAGGCTCGTTTACCTCATATATTCAACACACTCTTATTGAATATCAGGCCATACACGCACAGCCAGAATATAGCTCGAGTTACAAGTTCATCAGCAAGTAACACCAGCTAAAAAGTTAACTTACATTTTCGGTGATTCAGCGCAATCGTTGTATCAGTTTCATCATTTTCGTGTCCGCAGCTGTCCTTGACTTGCGCCCATTTGCACATTTGCTGCCTCTCATCGGGTTGATATCGAATATATCTCTGGAAGGCACAAAAATGTGCCATCTGAATATTTTGCTTGTGTCCTTGTGGTTCCATATTACAATTTGAAGTCGTTATGACATTTGTTCCTGCTTTTGAAACATCACAAGGATGTTGTATTTATAAGGAACTTTTCAGTCCTCTTAATATGTGATTAATACTGCCACGCCCTCTTCTTGTTTATTTTGATGTATTCGGGTTTGACAAGCAAGGACGGTTAGCAACGCTAAGCAATCGCGAAGCTTCGACAAGCTTCGCGATTGTAGTAGATCACTTTGTTAAGATTGCGCGCAGGATGCCGATAGTCTAGATTATTCCAGAGCTTGCGCGACCACCAGTGATGACACTTGAAAGTTCGATGCGTGATGTATAAAAGACAACGCGTCCCAGCCATGAGCAGTCTTTCGACGGCCGACGGCCAGTTCGCCGCTATCAGTGTACAGTGTGTACTGCTGTAGTTTGAGTTTTCATTTCGCGGCCACAAGTCCGGCCAAATAAAGAGTTTCATCTTGACCACGCCAGTTGTTGTCTTCGTTGACGTCACGACCACATGGCAATACAGCCAATTACTATGTGGCTTCAATGTTTTTTGCTTGAACCACTCGAATGGTTAAATGAAGTTAAGAATATGAATATTACGTCAAGGAATTCACCATGCATTTCTAAAATCCAACAGGTCACTTGCGCGTATCTTTCACGTAGCTTTCCAGGTCTGCAGCTTTTCAAACATTTACCCTTCCCAGTTGTCGTCACTGCCCAGTAGGATGCACAGTGTGGCATACTACTGGCCAGTGACGTGTGAGCTCCAGTAGCATGCAGTGTGGTAACATATAAACATAAAAATTCGAAGTTATCACAAAGCTTATTTCATATCAAGATCAGTAAATGCAGTCCATGATAGATTTTTTCTCTTTCTCAGTAATTTCACACTTTAACGCTATTCACTGACAGCCCTTGATATCAGAGTACTGAACACTTTTCATTTCCAGCCACTGAATCTATTTATCTCATGCCTTTGTCTTACATGAACATATTAAATGCGAAGCATTTCTTAGCGAACCTCTGGCACTTTGAGCGTTTCTATCTACGTATCTATCTATCTATCTATCTAGCCGCCTACGTCTGGGTGCTCTCATGATCGCCTCCTTAACTTGGAGTAGACCAAAATTTGCATGGGAGGGTAAGAGGATTTGACGAATATGATTGCGGCTCATTACATGAATAACGTTAAAATCCTGTCGCGTACGTCCTCAAACCCTTGCCAATAGACACGTGTGGCACATACCCGTTTACCACGGGCGGCGGTGTACGGGTATGCGCCACAGGTGATTGACAGCATATATCTACCCAGGAACGGCGAGAACAGATATTGGTAACTACTTAAATACTAGAGCATTAAGGAAAACCAACATCGGCAGCGTTGACTCAATGAATGGAAAGAATGAAAATTAGGATCCCAGCAGGAATCGAACCCAAGCATTCTGCGTGGCAATCAGGTATTCTACCACTGAGCCACGGCAGGTATATAAACTGGTTTGGAAAAACAGCCTACGCATGCGTAATATCGGCGCAACGTCAATTGTGGTTGTAGTGCTGGCTATCTAATTTTACAAGAAAGCAATAAACACTACATGATACCCTTACGATGTGTACTCCTACGATACAGGCGTCATGTCAGATTAACGTCTGTAGTGCCAGCGTTGGCTCCGCTTTCATAGCAGTCTAATAAACATTACGTTTGTATTCCTATGATTCAGCAAGCTATATTGAAGCATTGCTCGACCCAGGAGGAATACATTAACGAAAGTTACATATGATATCCACATCACCGCACCGTACAGTGCACTTCGTCCACCAGAACGACGCAGTGTCCTCTTCATTACTTACGAGGCTGGGCGACGGCCTCATGCTGACCGAGGGTGATGTCAGATTGATTGACAGCCGCTTTGTAGACTAGGCTACGTAGGGACATACGCCCAGGTAGTCTTCGAATAAGACAAACACCATCCACTGATGTTGGTCTACGTAGCACTATCCAGGCCTACCAGCGTCGACGGCCTATACATCACCAACGCGAAGGGTGACTCCCGGTTCCGACATGTCGCCGGCTCTATCGACAGACAATTTATGGACGAAGTGACCGAGGCATCCACGATTTCCAACAGCTGTACTATACCTCATACTTCACTACACATGAACCCCTCGTCTCCGCGATCACGACCGGATCCGATAACAAATCATGGCCAGCTGCTGGTGCTCACTGATCACGGTGATGATGCCCTTGTTCAAGAACTGTCAAGAACTTCTTGCACACATGCACACGTGTTCGAGAAACGTGCGTGCGTTCTCGGGACACGTATAAGCACTACATATCAGCTTACCGCTTCTGGTGTTGGTAATACCCACGTTGCCATTGGCAGGGTTACCCAACAGTACACAACTGGATATATTGTAACGTATTGCAAGAGGGGTCACACAAACACTGGTTTTATTATGGGCGAACTTGTGCCCAGAAAAGTAGGTGAAATAAATGAGAGTCCGCTAAAGCGTTCCACACAAGTGTCTCTTCCCGAACACACTTCTTCGTCGCCTCGCAGATCAGCCGCACTGTCTCGAGCCCGTGCACGAGGAGCGCCGCGGTGCCACAAGAAGCGCGCGCAGGCGCGAGACATTGTAGACGCTTACATAGCGGCTCGCTGGTCCTCTTGTTGGAAAGCATATTGAAAGCAGTCTTTGCGGCATTAGTCCCCCTCCGAAATACGCATCGTCCCGATGCGCGATTGAGGGTGGTAACCAAAGGGGGGGGGGGGGGGGGGGGGGGGGGGGGGGGTATGTTTCATTATCTCTCGTAATAGGGCTTCATGCGGACAACGTGTACGACTTCTGCATGGTTTTGCCGTCTTGAGCGCCCTTGTCCTTCGGGGATTACTTGATAAGTTAAGTCACTTAGTCGGCGGAGAACCTTATATGGACCAAAGTAGCGTCGAAGGAGTTTTTCTGACAGCCCGTGGCGTCGTATTGGTGTCCATACCCATACTTGATCGCCTGGCTGGTACTTCACTTCTCTGCGGCGCAGGTTGTAGTAGCTCGCGTCCTTGGATTGTCGTTGACGTATTCGGTGACGCGCCAACTGGCGCGCTTCTTCAGCTCTTTGTAGGAAGTCGTCAATGTCGGATGGCTCATAATTGTCGTTGTCGACTGGTAGCATGGCGTCGAGTGTTGTAGTGACCGTACGGCCATAGACCAGCTGAAATGGTGTGACGCGGGTGGTCTCCTGTAGGGCCGTATTGTAGGCGAAAGTTGCGTAAGGCAGGATTTCGTCCCACGTCTTATGCTCCATGTCCACGTACATCGATAACATGTCGGCAATGGTGCGGTTTAGACGTTCCGTCAACCCGTTCGTTTGGGGGTGGTATGCAGTGCTTTTTCTATGACTGGTGTTAGTCATCATCATCAAGCACTGCATCAACTCAGATGTGAAGGCTGCTCCTCGATCGGTAATGACTACCGTTGGGGCGCCATGTCGGAGAACTATGTTGTGAACGAAGAACTTGGCAACTTCTGCTGCCGTTCCTCTCTCAAGGCAACCAGTTTCAGCATACCGTGTTAAATAGTCGGTCGCGACGACAATCCACCTCTTCCCTGAGGATGTCATTGGAAACGGCCCAAGAAGATCCATTCCAATTTGCCGAAATGGAGCCTCGGGTGGGTCTATGGGCTGGAGAAGGCCGGCCGTCTTTAGAGGTGGTGTTTTGCGCCTTTGACATTCGCGACATGTCTTCACATAATGCTGCACCGATGCTAACAGCTTGGGCCAGTAATATTTCAGGCGAATTCTGGCGAATGTCCGGCTGACGCCCAAGTGGCCCGACGACGGTTCATCATGGCAAGCTTCTAATATTTCATGCCTCATGGCTAACGGCACAACGAGTAAGAACTTTCCTTGTTGTGTCCGAAGTTCCTTTTGTAGAGTACATTATCACGGAGACAGAATGAGGATAATGCCCTCTTAAATACACTTGGAACTTGGGAGTCATGCCCTTCGAGGTACTTTATCAATGGGAGCAGTTCTGTGTCAGCTCGTTGATGCTCGGCGATATCCGAAGCTTCCACCAGACAAAGGAATGGGAAGTCGTCCTCTTCTGAAGGAGTAGAGTCCAGTGGCGAGCGTGATAAGCAGTCAGCATCGTTATGCTTCCTTCCAGACCTGTATACAACGGTAATGTCGTACTCTTGGAGCCTGAGGCTCCATCTCGCAAGTCGCCCCGACGGGTCTTTTAAGCTTGCCAGCCAGCAAAGTGAGTGGTGGTCGCTGACGGCGCGGAACGGCCTTCCGTAGAGGTATGGCCTGAACTTGCTGATGGCCCATATTACTGCCAAGCACTCCTTTTCTGTCGCGGAGTAGTTTTTTTCAGCTTTTGAGAGGGTGCGGCTGGCATAAGCTATTACTTTCTCTTCTCCATTTTGCCATTGAACCAACACCGCGCCGAGACCAAGATTGCTTGCATCTGTATGGACTTCGGTATCCGCGGTCTCGTCGAAGTGAGCGATCATCGGCGGCGCTTGTAAACGTTCCTTTAATTCATTGAAAGCTGCTTCTTGTTCCGTATGCCAAATGAATGGTTGCTCCTCTTTTGTGAGTCTGGTTAGAGGTTCGGCAATTTTCGAAAAATTTTCCACGAATCGCCTGTAGTAAGCGCATAGGCCCAGAAATCGACGCACCTCCTTCTTGTCTCTCGGCTTGGGGAATTGTGCGACGGCCGCAGTCTTGTCGGGGTCCGGACCGACACCTTCAGCACTGATTACATGACCCAGGAAAAGCAGCTTTTCAAATCCAAACTGGCACTTTTCCGGTTTAATAGTCAAGCCGGCCGATTGGATAGCCTGAAGCACTAAACGTAGTCTCTCTACGTGCTGGTCAAACGTTGCAGAAAATACTACAACATCGTCTAAGTAGACTAAGCATGACTGCCATTTGAGGCCCGAGAGGACACTGTCCATCATGCGCTGGAATGTCGCCGGCGCACAACAGAGGCCGAACGGGAGTGCTTTAAATTCATACAGGCCGTCCGGGGTACGAAAGCAGTCTTTTCACGGTCTCTTTCATCCACCTCAATTTGCCAATACCCGCTTTTTAAATCCAATGACGAAAAATATCTGGCGTGCCGTAGCCGATCTAATGTGTCATCAATACGCGGCAAAGGGTATACATCCCGCTTGGTCACGCTGTTCAGTTTCCGGTAATCAACACAGAATCTCAACGTGTTGTCCTTTTTCCTGACAAGAACTACTGGTGATGCCCACGGACTGTTGGACGGCTGAATGACATCGTCCTCCAGCATCTCTTGCACTTGACCCTTTATGACCTCTCGTTCTTTTGGTGAAACTCTGTACGGGTGTTGATATACTGGCCTTGTTGCGTCGTCCGTTATTATTCGGTGCTTAACGACCTGCGTGCGACGTACTTTTGACGAGGTGGAGAAACACTGTGAGAAATTTCTTATAAGGTCTTCTATGACCTTCCTTTCGGCTGGCGATAGATTTCGGCTGATCGAAACTGCTGCTCCAACATCATGCGTAGTTTCTGAAGTATGTGGCGCTGACGCCAGGCTGCATAAATCTGTCGCAGCAGTAAAACTGTGTAGAAAGGCGATGGCAGTGCCTTTTGCAACATGCTGAATTTCATTTCCGAAATTTGTGAGCAAACATTGGCACACCCACCACGTAAGTGAATAATGCCCCGAGCTATGCAAATGCCTTCTTTAGCAGTAGTTCGACGTTGCCACCCGCTATACCTTTGGAATCGTCGAATGCGTCATTTCTTACGCCAACCAGCACACTGCATCGTGGTGGCACGGTTACGTCCCTATCAATAACCCGCAATGCAGTGCTCTCTACTTCCTTCTTGTCTATCGCCAGTTTCGTCGAGAAAGAAACGCTAGAATTCTGAAGGTTGATTATGGCACCGTTCGCTAGCAGGAAGTCCATCCCGAGTATTACTTCTCTCGAGCATTCTGGAAGCACGATGAAATCAGCGACGTAAGTAGCACCCTGAATTCCGATTCTCGCAGTGCATCTTCCCAGAGGTGTTATAAGGTGGCCCCCAGCCGTACGTATTTGTGGTCCACTCCGTGGCGTCAAAACTTTCTTTAGATCCCTTGCGAACGCATAGCTTATGACTGAATAATCGGCACCAGTATCTACCAAAACGCTCAATTCACGCCCGTCCACCGTAACGCGCAAGTCTGAAGAAATTTTTTCTTTACTTATCGTGGGCGTCGTTTTCTGCTCGTCGCTGCTGCGTTGGGGCCTTGACGGAGGATCTTCGCTTTGTCGAACATCAGCGGCCTTGCCTCCCCAGGTCGCTGGCTTTAGTTTTCCTGCCGCGGGCTCATTGAACGACGCCTTGGTGAACTTGAAGATGGGGAACTTGAACGCCGGGGGCTTGGCGATCGATACCGAGTAGGTGCTGGTGACCTTGGCTGGTGCTGAAAACTAGCCGTTGGGAATTGATGCCTCGACAGGTAATCTTGTATTTCAATGGGTCTTTCACCATTACGCGGGCAAGGCGCATTTACAGAAAACCCACGCAGACCGACTCTTCGATATGGGCACATTCGGTAAAGATGTCCAGCTTCTCCGCAATGAAAACAGAGCGGCGTCCTGTCAGGTGTGCGCCACACGTCGCTTTTTCGTGGCCTCAGTTCTCCTAGAAGGGCGAGCCGTGCGAAGCCGATGGGGTGGCCACTGGGGCTGCGAACGAAGCATTGTGCACGGCGGGTTGGCGTAGAGCGTCCGCGTACGTTGGTACACGACGTTCCTGCAGCGGTTGTTCGAGCCGGATAGGTTGCGCCTCAGGTTCCGGTTGAAGAAGTGCGTGCCGAACTTCATCACGAATGACGGTGGCGAGGGTAGAAACTGTGGGCGTGACTTGTGGCTGCAGAAGCTTCTGAAGCTCTTCCTTTACGATGGATCGCACCAGTTCCCTCAGCGCTTCACTGTTGCTGCCTTGGCTCACCGAAAGGACGTCCACTGGTGCATTACTGGCATCACGGTTGTAGTGACGGGCACGCTGCTGTAGCGCCCTCTCTATGGTCGTGGCTTCAGCACGGAACTCGGCAACGGTGCGTGGGGGGTTGCGCACCAACCCTGCAAACAAGTCCTGCTTGACTCCACGCATCAGGTGGCGCAGTTTCTTCTCTTCCGTCATGTTCGCATCGGCGCGTTTGAAGAGCCGGGACATGTCTTCGATATACATGCTGACGCTCTCGTTCGTGCGCTGGTTCCTGGATTGGAGAGCGTTTTCTGCCTTCTCTCGGCGATCGGTGCTGGCATACGCAGCGAGCAAGTGTCGGTCGAAAATCTTCCCATGTTGCTATCACTGCTTCGTGATTCTCAAACCATACCTCGCCGCATCTTCCAACGCGAAGTACACGCGGCCCAGTTTCCTTGCCTCGTCCCAGCCGTTGATCTTTGCGACCCGCTCGAAATGCTCCAACCAGTCTTCTACATCTTCGAACGCATCGCCGTGGAAGGGTTCAGGCATGCACGGTGGGGACACGATGAGTTCAGATGATGCCACCGGGCTGGCCATCGCTCTGGAGTTGACGGCGAACGCTGCCTGTGTTGCCGGAGCAGTGGGGAGCGGTCCCGAATTCAGGCGGGTCTCCTCGGAGGCGGCGGCTTGAACGCTGGTGTACTGGAGTCAGTTCGCCAGGTTCCAATCGTTGAGGATCAGGGCTCCGTTCTCTTGCGCCAAGGGGACTTCCAATCATACCCCGCACCTCCACCAGAATGTAACGTATTGCAAGAGGGGTCACAACAAACACTGGTTTATTATGGGCGAACTTGTGCCCAGAAAAGTAGGTGAAATAAATGAGAGTCCGCTAAAGCGTTCCACACAAGTGGTCTCTTCCCGAACACACTTCTTCGTCGCCTCGCAGATCAGCCGCACTGTCTCGAGCCCGTGCACGAGGAGCGCCGCGGTGCCACAAGAAGCGCGCGCAGGCGCGAGACATTGTAGACGCTTACATAGCGGCTCGCTGGTCCTCTTGTTGGAAAGCATATTGAAAGCAGTCTTTGCGGCAATATAACACATATGCGGCTCCTCAACATATGTATGTGTGCGTATAAATTTATACAAATATTTAGCGTCATGTTCTAACGTGTCGCTCAGTAAAAAAAGTAAGGCCAAAGTCACCTACCCGCCGCATGCTTCGCATAACATCGACTCCCACGGTACGTGGGATCTGCCGAATTTTTTCTTTGCCCCTTTTCTTGCTCTAAACCATGACATGTTCCATTAATGTGCAACATAACCTGCGCATTCATGCCTGTACACACCGAAATATACAACCTTCGCATATATACAAACATCCAACTGCCAGGCCGGCATAAGTCAGAATGCACTTTACATATTCTGTGGTAACCTTGAAGTACTTCTGAAACCAACTGACTGATTAAAATATGACTGAAAAACTAAAAAAGAAAGCACGTAATGAATGTTCGACTAAAACAACAAATGTAGTGCTACGCTAGCCCCTAGCTGTGGAATAGCTAGGGCTAGCGTGAGTGGGCACGGAAACAGCATTGCCAGCGTTGTGCTTAACCTGCACCTTTTTGCAATGCAGGCGGTCTTATCACTCGTTCTTGCTTGGCTATCATCCGTCCCTCATCGCCCCACCAGCCCAGTCCCGCGATTTAAGAGCTTCGGCTTTGATTGCGGCTCTTCCTCCAACGCGCCTTTTCTGGATGCCAACACTTCTTGCACGCAACTTCCGTTGTACAGCTCCCGCCAGGCTACCCAGCGCCAGCATCAGCGTCATCAGTTACACGAACGGGCTTAAACTGCCGGCGCGCCGACACCCTCTTCAATGGGCACGTAAACAGCACTGGTAGCGTTGTGCTTAACCGACCGGCTTTCGCAATGCAGGCGGTGTTATCACTAGTTCTTGCTTGGCTATCATCCGTCCCTCATCGCCCCACCAGCCCAGTCCCGCCATTCAGAGCTTCGGCTTTGATTGCGGCTCTTCCTCCAACGCGCCTTTTCTGGATGCCAACACTTCTTGCACGCAACTTCCGATGTACAGCTCCCGCCAGGCTACCGAGCGCCAGCATCAGCGTCATCAGTTACACGACGGGCTTAAACTGCCGGCGCGCCGACACCGTCCTTCGGTGGGCACGTAACAGCATTGGTAGCGTTGTGCTTAACCGACACGTTTTTGCAATGCAGGCAGTGTTATCACTAGTTCTTGCTTGGCTATCATCCGTCCCTCATCGCCCCACCAGCCCAGTCCCGCCATTTCAGAGCTTCGGCTTTGATTTTTAAATGCGAAGCATTTCTTAGCGAACTTCTGCGACTTTGAGCGTATCTATCTATCTATCTATCTATCTATCTATCTATCTATCTATCTATCTATCTATCTATCTATCTATCTATCTATCTATCTATCTATCTATCTATCTATCTATCTATCTATCTATCTATCTATCTATCTAGCCGCCTACGGCTTTGTGCTCTCCTGGCCGTTTCGTTAATCGGATGTATACCAAAATTGGTGTGTCGTAACATGGCCTTATTACGAACATAAATGACAGGTCATATGAAAATCATGACACGCATGTCATGAACAGCATGATTTACGTTCCACGGCCTTTGGGCTCCCTGGCCGTTCCGTTAATCGGATGTATACCAAAATTGGTGTGTCATAACATGGCCTTATCACGAACATAAATGACAGCTCATATCATGAAAATCATGATCATGAAAATCATGAAAATCCGCTGCAGTGAGCCAAGTGACCTGCGTGTTCTATTTAACTTCAACGCAAACTTGCGGTGAGAGCACTAGACTTACAAACCTCGCCCCATCACGAGATACGCGCGCGCACACGCGCGACCATGCCCCGTGGAGGCGCGCGCGCATCGCAACGCGCGGGGAGACTACCTTTAAAGCGCGCCCTTCGAGACCTTCGAGCCATCTCGCAAGTGATAACGAAACACGCTGAAGCGCCATCAATCTCTGAGTACCGCCAACGGTAAACGGTGTATATAATTGCTCGCCGTTAGTATCACGAAGAACGCGCTGTCTGGGGCCGAGTTGGTTCGAACCGCGCGCTGCGGAGCGAGGGGTCGTAGGTGTGAATCCCGGCGACGGAACTTTTTTTTTTCGTTGCCATCTGTTAGCATATATCTTACAACGTCACATATGTGACGGAAGTACGTCAGTGGAGCCGTTGTGGACCTCGGCATAAAACATTTTCTTGTTCGAAAGGTTTTGTCGTTACTACGTTCTAAGTAACGCAGGGCGTTGTCATTAGTTCGCCCGGTATCAAGATTGACGAAATAATCATTGAATATTTCTGGTAATTGTTTCCCATTAAGTTTTTCATCATTCAGTCTTACTTTTGTTAAAACTCCTGAATGCTTCGATTGATTTATTAAGGCATTTAGATTTTTCTATGCTGTGTCTAATCTTGATGCATACATAGAAAAGAGGTCACATAAATATTTTCCCTTAGCCATTCCAATTTCTTTCGTTAGACTGTTCCGATATCTTTTATTTACTCTAAGTAGATTGACATCGCGAGTTTTGAGGAATTTTGTAAACATTTTATCCTTCATCTGAACCTTGCTTAGTAATTCGGGTCTGACCCATGGCTTACAATTTTACAGCGAAAGCTGTTATGAGAAAATTTCACCGGCCGTTTTCGGCGCCGTAGTTGTCCGCCGCCGCCGCCGCCGGTGTCCGTAACCAGTATCGCTCGAAATAAGAAAAAAAAAACGAAATAAGAAAAAAATTCCAGAATGGAACGAGGTTTGAACCTGGGCCCCCTGCGTGGGAGCCCAGTATTCAACCTCTGAGCCATGCCGGTGCTTGAAACTGCTTTGCGTAAAGGTCCTATACAGGCTTCATGTCGGGAAGGAACCACATTAGAATATGCAATATAGCGTGGTAGAAGAGTAAAATAAGCACCACGCGTCGCACAACGCGAATTCTGTAACAAGGCGTCACACAATGCGAATTGCGCAACGAGTAGGTTGTTGAATGCTTCCAACCCATTACGAAGGGCTCTGCCATAATTCTTCAACGTCATCAGGCACAACATCAACAAAGCGCGCATTATGCCTTACATGCGTTTAGCAGGTACCAACGCTCTCCGTAGAATGACGAAAATCACAGCATATCCACGGGGTGAATGATGATGAGTGGGGCGAAGCTACGGAGGGAATCATCTGTAAACCGTGAAACTCTTCCGTGAAATGCGCCCAGTACATAATATAAAGAGTGTGAAACATCGTGTATATATTAAACGTCAAACTTTTATTGTACTGTTGGTTTACGTGGTCCCTTCATTATCACTTGTGATCGGTGAAATGCAAGGAAGAAGTCCGCTCCCGAGCGAAAGAGCGCCAAGAGCGACCGCATTCCCCGCTCGCCCTGTGCGAATTAAAGGCAAGGCTAGAGGGAAGACAGGACGCGCGTTCCACGACGCGAGGTCGGTAGCATGCCCAACGAAAGCCAACGGAACGCGATCGTGCAAGTGCTCCGGCTTCGCATCGCCTCATGGTTCCATTTAGCGTCCCAAAAACCAAATATATTGCTCAAGGTGTGCCTTGCGTTTTTCGTAGAAATAATTTCTTTATCATGTACACTAAGACGAAAAGTTGAAAGCTCACTAGAGTGTATCGCCCGCAAAGTATGTCTTTTAGTGTGATTTAACTCTCGTACGGCAGGGTCCTCGCGCCGTTGCCGGTCCACCCTCGCCCGTTGACGATCGGGCGAGGTGGCTACATACAACTACTACTACTACACTTTAAGAAAAAACATCTGGCGTTCTTTCGTTCTGCTTTTACAAAACATCTGGCGTCTTTCGTTGGTTTATTTCATCAATCAACGGCGTTTTGAACAAAATTTTTATTGTTTAATCACGCACAGGAGAAATCTCACCAGGCACTACCTTGGAGGTAAACAATGGCTGCTAATGGGAATGAGAGACAGAAGAAGTCGGCTTTTAGCTAACACTTACACTTCTACTTCTACTAACGTTTCCTACTGGAACATGCCAATGGCTGCTAATGGGGAATGAGAGACAGAAGAATTCGGCTTTTAGTTAACGCGCACGCTGCGAATTTTTATTGTTCAACAACGCACAGGAGAAATCTCCCACCGGCACCACCTTGGAGGTCAAAGCGTAAGACTTGTTACGGACTACTACGACGACTACGGGGACGAACGGGTGCCGCCTTAAGGAGCTTCGCCCCTAAAAAATGGCACAGTGCCTGCTGCCCTACTTCTCAAAAATTTCAATGATTTATAGCGTAGTGGGTTCCTCGCAAGTGCACTTGTATTGGTTGGCAAGGAAGCCCATAAGCGCATGATCCACTTCCTCGTGGTCCCAGTAAAATTACAATGATTTATAGCGTAGTGGGTTCCTCGCAAGTGCACTTGTATTGGTTGCCAAGGAATCCATAAGCGCATGATCCATTTCCTCGGGGTCTCAGTATAAAGTTCTTCGCCCCCCCGTCTCTTTCCCACATCAACGTATGTTATACAGCATGACGGGAGAGGGAAATAGCGACCGGGCGTCACCCAATGCAAAAACATAACTGGTGGGCCGTTTCAAGATTCCAATCCCCATTACAGAGGGCTGAGCCATGATTCTTCATTGTCATCAGTCGTCGCGTCAACAAAGTGCACATAATGCCTTTCAGACGTGTAGCTGGTGCCTCGCGTCTCCGCAGAATGACAAATAATGGCTTAGCAGGTGCTTCCCAACTTCACAAAAATTCTGATTTATGGCGTAGTGGGTACCTTTGTAATGTACTTGTATTGTAGCCCCAAGAGAGCTCAGCGGGCTCTAGAAACGCCGCTCTTCCAGCTTTCGCTGTGACTGTGCTGCGGTTTCAGTGCAGGCCTGGCCTTTTTTGGGGGGGTACGTAAAAATTTGTGTGGAAATGAAGTATTCAATGAAACAGAAAATCATTCAAAAGGTTGTCATACGTGCAGTCAGGAACGCTTTCTTTAGGTATTCGACTTCACTCAAAACTTTCTACTTTCTCACGGAAATTCTCCAATATTCGAGGCGTTATTTCTTGAAATATCATTTGTGTTTAGTTGTTCTAACTGTATTGTATGCGCACATCTAAATATACTATTGTGATCGCTGCTATATGCACTCATAACACCCGCCTTCAGTCGAGAAGGATGTACATTTGTTATCAATAGCTCAAGTAAAGAGGAAGAGGTAATGGTGAGTCTTGTAGGCATGGTGATAACATTATTGCAACCAAATGAATAAATTGTTTGCTGTAGTCCTGCTTTGTTAGATGTGTCAGCTGACATATTAACGCTGAAATCTTCCTCTTGTATGACGTCATAGCTATGTTCACCTACATAGCAGAGGAGAGATTCGAGGAACTGCAAAAGTACTTGAAAATAGCAGCTTGGGGGTCGATAAACAACAGCCACTGGAATTCAATTGAATATTAGAGGTAAACAATCATAGCTCATGCGACAAAATTCCGGTAAGACATCACACACAATATGACTTTTCACCATCTTATATACACGTGCTCTTCTGCTAGCAGTTCTACTTAAAGAAGAATGCTTATACCGAAGCAGACTGAAAACATTGCATTTTTCAACATACCACATTTCAAAGGAGTGCTGTTTCATGGGCGAGTTGGAAATTCATACTTGGAAGGGTAGCGCTAGTAGACACGGACTAGAGGAAGGCACACGGACACACAGACGGAAGTGCTCTAGCAACTGGTTTTATCTTGAAAATCTACCCTACATATATACATCGCTTTTATGGCCACGCGACAATTTGAGCGCACTGACGAATTGAGGAACATCATTTCTTTTTCTGACAACACTATCTACGGTGTGCTGACACATTTCGCCCCTTCTATTATTATGGTCTTTGCTTCGATGATTTGTCGAGTGTACTTATCTTTGTGGCGGCTGATTATGATACAATTTGAAGAAACAGGCGAACAACCACAATCATTGCAATGTGTGGACAGGTGCCCATCTCTGTATCGAGCAACGTTTTGTTTGTGCTCCCGTAGCCCATCATTGATACATCGGCCCGTTTGGCCGATGTGTTTCCCGCCACATGTCAGTGGTAAACTGTATACCACGCCTTCTGCGCATGGCACGAAAGGACTTTGGTGCTTTTTCTGGCACCCTTTCGGCTTTTCAATGGCAGGATCGGTGAGCTTACACAGGTGGCTTAACTTATCAGGTGCTGAAAAAACCACCTTTACGCCCACCTGACTCGCTACTTTTTTCAGCCCGTGTGAGATCTTGTGTATGTACGGGATCACTGCCACCTTCTCATTTTTCCTGGATGCGGAGGCAGGTTCACCATCCAGGTGACGAACTTTTGTGAGCACTTAGCGAAAGATGTAGACGGCAGCAAGAACATTGGCTTGAAGGCGACGATTAGTGCGAAAACGCACAAGCGGAACTGTCCCCTTCGAGTGATAATATCAGAGAACGGCACATGGCAGAAACATATTGCAAAGTTCCTGCAAGACAAGTTAGCGCTCCTCCCCATTGACGATCCCTACTTGGTGAAGACCTCAGATGGTGTAGTGGAGTTCTTTAAGCTGCGCTTGAGCAAGAGCCTGAATGCATGGTCAACAGATTTGAAAGACCTTTATTATTCGCTACCGCACGATCAGTTGCTAACATGTGTTGAAGAATGCATAGATAATTTTGGAGCAGTAGCTCCAACAGGCTTGACTGTAACTAGGTTTCTTGAGCTACTCACATTTTACCTAAATTCAACCGCACATACAATGGAACGAAAAAGTGTACATACAGAAACAAGGTGTATGCATCGGCTCCTGCCTGGCACCAGTACTAAGGGACCTGCTTTTAGCCAAGATGGACAAATGTTTAAAGAACAGCCTTGGGGAACAAATGTTTAAGGAATTTTTAGATTTGTCGATGATAACATAATCATCCATGACAAAGCCCTAGGCAACAGTGACCAGGAAGCCGAGATTCCAGAAATCTTCCGGAATTGCCTCGCCCCAGTCATTTTAACCCATGAATCACCTGTTGACAATACTTTGCAGTTTCTCGATGTTCAACTAACATTTGGTGAAAAACATGCATGCTGGGCTTATCACCCCCGAGCCAACAAGCCGCTTTTGGCGTACAGTTCCTCGCATTCAAAGTTGGTGAAGCGCGGTATTGTAAACCTCTGCTTGAAGTCTTGTCCGGAAGTCTTGTGTTCACCCAGTGGCAACCAGCCTGCAAGAACAAGCGGCGCGGCTGGACTTGGCAGGATACCCAACGCAAGTGCTCGACCCCGTTGCGAGCAAACTGCTCACAAAAGTTCGCCACCCTGATGGTGAACCTGCCTCCGCATCCAGGAAAAAGGAGAAAGTGGCAGTGATCCCGTACATACACACGATCTCGCACGGGCTGAAAAAAGTAGCGAGTCAGGCGGGGCGTAAAGGTGGTTTTTTCAGCACCCGATAAGCTATGCCACCTATGTAAGCTCACCAATTCTGCCATTGAAAAGCCGAAAGGGTGCCAGAAAAAGCACCAAAGTCCTTTCGTGCCTAGCGCAAAAGGCGTGGAATACAGTTTACCACTGAGATGTGGCGGGAAATACACCGGCCAAACGGGCCGATGTATTAATGATCGGCTACGGGAGCACAAACAAAACGTTGCTCGATACAGAGATGGGCACCTGTCCACACATTGCAATGATTGTGGTTGTTCACCTGTTTATTCAAATTGTATCATTATCAGCCGCCACACAGATAAGTACACTCGACAAATCATCGAAGAAAAGACCATAATCATAGAAGGGGCGAAATGTGTCAGCACACCGTCGATAGTGTTGTCAGAAAAAGAAATTATGCTCCTCAATTTGTCAGTGCGCTGAAATTGTCGTGTGGCCATCAAAGCGATGTATATATGTAGGGCAGATTTTCAATAAAAAAACAGTTGCTAGAGCGCTTCCGTCTGTGTGTCCGTGTGTCTTCCTCTAGTCCGTGTCTACTAGCGCTACCCTTCTGAGTACTCATTTCAAAGGTGCTGTTTTTGGTGCAGAGATATCAGTGATCATTTTTAGTTTTCTACTCCTAATATGAAAAACAGATTCAGAAATGCGCTAAATCTTCGGATAGACACTTATGCTGCGAAATCAAAGTAGATATTTGCATAGAAACATTCTGCGCAGTACAGATCAACCCGCAGCACCTTTGACAGAAACATCAGTAGAGGACCAGCAGATGCCGCGTTAATTGTGGTTCACTTGCAGTGCATCCTGGGAGAGCACAACTTGCGCTGTCCAACTTGAGCGATATATTTCTAAAAAATGCATTTTATCACTTTCGAATTCTTTGTGTGGGTCGATAACGATTGTTCGCGAATGCTCGCAACGTAAGTTTTCGAAATTTTGTGCACAGGCAGCAGCACCTTTGACAGAAACATCAGTAGAGGCACAGCAGATGCCGCGTTATTGTGGTTCACTTGCAGTGCATCCTGGGAGAGCACAACTTGCGCTGTCCAACTTGAGCGATATATTGCTAAAAAATGCATTTTTATCACTTTCGAATTCTTTATGTGGGTCGATAACGATTGTTCGCGAATGCTCGCAACGTAAGTTTTCGAAATTTTGTGCACAGGCAGCAGCACTTCATGCGTGTTCGAGGGCACCACATACGCTGACGGTGATGAGTGGCAGCCGGACCCGTGCACAACGTGCAAGTGCCTACTTGGGAAACAGTGTTTGTGATTCGGAGCAGTGCCCGAGACTGGAGTGCACCGATCATATGTGCCTTTGGGACAGTGTTGTCCTGTGTGCACAGGTGAGTGAGTGCAAACATGATAAAATAATTCAGGCTATTTGTTCAGCTCTGGTGTAATTCTTATGCGAAGAATTTAACGAGTATCAGGCTATCATTCTAGAAAGACAGGGTGTGCAAACACGGACACAAGAAGAAGTCACGACACCACAAACGCCGACCAACAACTCTGTTAGTCCTTAGTCGGCGTTTATGGCATTGTGACTTCTTCTTGTGTCCGTGTTTACGCGTCTTGTATTTTTAGAACGAATACTTCCCTACTAGCTCAGCTCTCAGGTATATCAAGCTATAGAGCCCGGCTGTAAGGGTAACGAGATGTGCGATCACCACTGTTTCGCGTAAAGCGATTGTGTGTTTATGGCACAAGTGTGTACGTCACCGCGGTATCAAAAAAAGGTAGGTATTATTGGAAACATTCCGGCGTGCACACAGTAGATGAAAACGACAGGCAAGAAGACAAACGACTTCTTGCCTTGTCTATTGTGTGCGCGTCGAAACTTTTCCAATAATGTCCTCAAACCAACTCGCCCAGCTCTCCATACTATTACAAGGTAGGTATGATCGCATGACGACCCAGGCAGCACACAACGTGGGGTCGATATTGGTTTTACGGCGGCTATGTGAGGCCCGATCTCGGCCGAACGTTCCCGGCAGTGAGCCATCATTGGCTGAGCCGTTGAATTTGGCCGGCAATGCTGGACCGGCTTTGCCGCCCTTCATAGACTATTGGGTTTTTGCCGGCAATATTGGGCCTCGTTGCCCGTCCTGCCGATATCGGCTGAGCCAATGGCTTTCATCGGCACAATATAGGGCCAGTTTTGCCGTTCTTCAGCCTATGTCGCTGAGCCGTTGGCTTTCACCGGCTAATTTTGGACCACTTTTGCCGCGCTTAAGCCGACGTTCGCTGAGCCGTTCGCTTTCAGCGACTAATATTGGGCCCAGTTTGCCGTCCTTCAAACAGTGTATAGCTCAGTGACAGTAATGCCGGGAATATTCGACCCTTTTGCCGCCCGTCTGCACTCGACCTGATAATTAAGATCCAATCGAGATAAGCATTATCGAAATTACATTCTTTTATTCTATGTATCAATCAGACGTCGAGCGCGCTACGTACGCATTTCATTGCCAGAACACCATGCGTGCGCGCTTCTGAGTAGTTTTTTCATGTGCTTTTTTTCTTCCTAAACACGGATACAATCGTAATAAAATAGAGCATTAGGCTCTTCAATATTTGTAGCCTAAGCTGCAGGATGCCGCTACATGGATTGCTGTACGAGCACAAATAACAAAGCTCAAATATTGTACCGTGCTAGTGCGGCACGTACGACTCGGGGCGCGAAGTATCGCCGACTGAATAGCTCGCATTTTCTTATTAGTTTCTGCTATGAGAATGACTAACAACTATCACTAGCACAGTCACTTTTCTACCAAAAAAAGTGGTCTCTAGAAGAATAACTGACTCAAATTAGATGACCACTTCGTTGACCAGTTGTTCAACGCTATCAAAAACGTTGAAACGTTATAACACATACCATTACCTTCATGGGCCAAATTCAAAGTACTTCTGTTTCGTAAATGTTTTTGCCACTGGTCGGCCGACTTCACTAATGTATCCAGCATTCAAAATTCACCCAAACATGCCCGCACGAATGCTTTTAGCGGGAGAAGTTTTATGTGAATACTAATTCTGTGCATAAATCGAGCCTGTCATCATATTTATAGCGCTATATTCTTTCAGCCGCTGAATGCGTGGCGCCAGTGCTCATATACTACGCGGACAATTTCCGATCTCTGTGTTTACACATATTTACTCACGCGCGTGTTTTGGTAAAACCTAACAAGCGCATTTGCTTCAGTGATGTCACATAATTTTACTTCATGAAAATAGTAAAATGCTCAGCAAGGCGTGTTGCTGAGCTAGTTGGTTCATTACTTGAGAAAAATAGGTATGATGCAAAAAAGACCGGGCGAAGTGAAGATACGTTTTGTCGTTTGAATGTTTCCAAATCAACTAGCCAACTGACCATCTTTAACGAACTGACAAACACGTGGCTTCTTATTTGCACTTCGTTGCCGTCCAATTTGTGACATACATAACTTTCTCAAGTAAAAATCTCGCTCAACGATTGCTTCCCACGTGCTTTCAGAAACAGTCGCATAAAATTATTATTATGGCACGTGAAATACGATGAAAAATGCGGCTCCAACGCGGTGTACGCCAAGTTTTCATGTAGCGACATGTGGCAACAAGTGATGTATTGAAAATTCGACGAACGCCTTTCTCGAACGGCATGCCCATAGACGACGTGCTGGGGGGATCGCAACCTATTGTGGTAGGCTGAGCCGTGCTTTCAAGAAGGGAGAATTCGAATTTTTTTCTGTCTTCTTCAACCTCTACACCCCCCCCCCCTTCCTTCCCCTCGTTCACCGTCATTGTCCCGAAACTCGCTTGACCAGCCAGGGTAGGGTAGCCGTCCCGACGGAGGGACAATCGTAGCTGCGGGAGCAGGTTTTTTTAAACTCCGACCAGCAGAATCCTTCAAGAAGTGCGGTGTGTGGACATCTGTGGTGGAAAGTCAAAATCGTGCACGAGACGGATACGCGGCAGGATTCCGGCATTGGTTTCGGCAGAGATCACCGCAGCGAGAAACCAGTGGCCCCCTGCTTCCATGTTGAACTAGCTCGCCTCATATAAGGCCACGTCTTGACTGCTGTTACGTGTCATCAGATTTTTGTTCTCTTCTTATCGCGCATTTTCTATTGACCATCGTGTCTTGTGTATTCTGATATCGGTGCGCTTGCATTTTTTATTCGCTCGTGTTTTTAGCTATCCAACGGGCACACGTGAGTGGTTTTTATGCACAATTCCTTTCTGTTACAATCTTAACTTTAGATTAGGAATGCGTGCGTGTCCTATCTCCTTTAGATGTAGAGTTCATGGGATCTTGTGGTACCGCTCGCAATGTATTGCGCGTCGCGTACAGCAGTTTATCCATCTTTTTGGCCCTTAAGTTATCACTGAAAAAATCACAATTTCCGCTTAAAGGATAACGTTAATTTAATTGCCAGTCATGTGTTGCGAATGCCTAACGTTCCTAGGTGAACTTAATAAACGTCGGGGGGGGGGGGGGCGCTGTGCTCCTCTGCTCGTAATTAGCTCACGCGTATACACAATCTTCTAGTCTAGTTGCCACTCTTAATCTCGCTTTTTCGGCAAGCCGCCTAACATTATCTTTCTTTTCTTCGGCTCCGTCTTTAATCCTACTTTAATGCTGCTTTCGTTTACATCTCCAGACTTTTTTTCGTGATTCGGCACCGTCGTTACTGCAAAGCACGATATCGTTCGCAAAACGCAAGTAGCTATGTTATTGATATTCTTCGTTAATCCTTATTCCCATTTTTGCCCGTTCTAGTTCTTTTAATATTTATAGCGAATGTGCCGCGCATAACGTTCAAGAGATTGTAACTCTTCGCATAGGCGTCCCCACAGGGGGGCGGCCGGCCCCCGTAGTCAACTAAGAGGGGGGCGCAAGGTCTGCCAAAGACATTGACTTTATAGGGAGGGAGGGCGCCGCGATGAACCTTCGCCTCCCCTCCCCCTCTGAAGGGGAACCCTGCTCACGCCTATGATTCTGCGCCTGACCCCATTCTCGATTAGGATTGTCCTGCTTTTCTTGAGGAATACGGTGGCTGTGGGGTCGTTATGGATGTTGGCTACGGTATCTATAGATGTTTAGATATTCCTTTATGGCATAATTATTCCTGAACTGCTGCCGTGTGTTCATGTCTGTGAATAAATTTGTGTTTATCACCTTGCAAATGTGTTGCTCCTTAATTTCTCAGACGCATGCGTAGTTGGTGCAGCAGGCCTTTCATCAATTTAGTTGTGTTAGAGACAATATTGACTTTCGTTCTCGGCCTTCCACGGTTCGACAGAATTGTGGGTCTTAATCGCACACTAGGACATCAGTGGAGCAGTCGTTCTAATTAGGAAGCATTTTTCCAATATGGCACCAATGGTAGTCGATGAATGCCGTTGGGCCGCGAATAGTCTATTTTAGCGCTGCTGATTTACGGTACAGTAACCACAGTAATACCGAACTGCCGTGGTTGGCACGCAGCCATTTTATTTTATAACACGTGTATCAGCCGGCCTGATCAGGTTCCTTTACGCATCGAGCAACTACCGCCGGTGTCCCCATATAAACTAGCTACGTGCAGACCACGACGGTACAGTACTACCGTACTTAACGCACGGTAAGCCACCACTGCTAAAACATAATAACGAGTGTAAACGGTCATGCCGGCGGCTACCCGACGTCGGCGGGGCCGACACCACGCCAGCATCGGCTAGCATACATAGGCCCAATGACGGCTTGCCATCATCGGCTGAATACCGGCAGGCCCGTCTCGGACCGACGCTGGCTAGCCCACGTCGGCCCGAAGCCGGCAAGCCCGCACCGGCCCAACGGCGGCTAACCGACGTCGGGCCCATCGGGTGGAAGTAGCGCGAGCGTGATTTGCCGACGTGGGGCCAATATTGCTGCCGTCATTTTCCGACGTTGAGCCAAGATCGGTCCAATCGCGGCGTGCTGCCTGGGCGATGGCCTTTTTCTACTCTGCTGAAACATTTCCTTGGACGACGGTACAGTCTTTTACGTCGTCCCAAAGCGCACCCACGAAAAAAGAACGCCAGAATGTCCAGGCTCTTTTTCTTTACAAGGTAGTTGGTACACGGCTGTAGCAGCGCAAAAGACCGTCGTACCATTCCACTTGCACATAACATCTAGTCGGGTGCATCTTGGACTCCCTATAAGTACAAAATCATAGAATATGCACGCGACATTATATTGGGCGCTGAGTCCCTCACTTTATTCTTATAAATAACACGAACATCAGCAGATCCAAAACAAACGCGTTGCAGCGCGCAGCTAAATTGCCTCTCAGCTATTTCAGGATTCGGTCTTGCTTTTCTCAAAAAATAGAGATTCTCTGAGCGTTAAGCTCCTGCGCTTGTTAATGCAAATATGCTGGGTGCTGTCGTGTTTCTTTTGCTCGATAGAACTTAAAATGAAATTCAAGGGTATTCAGGGTTCCCAGTATAATATCGTATTCCGTATGAAAAAACATACTTCATAAATTGCCATTTAATCGCGATATTACAACACTTCAGAACTAACCCCAACCAAGCAAGTTTCGAAAATCAAGGACACTGCAGTTCCCATACTTTGTTGTCGCTGCGAACAAGGATCCCTTCCAGATGCCGAAACACTCTGTGAGCCTTCGTGAAAAATATTTGTTTGTTGGAACGAAAGGAGGGGGCGGGGGATCGATCAAAGGCTCGTTTATTTTCTTATACACAACACAACTACATTAACAAATAATTTAGCTAAGGGAGGTATAGGGGCACTACTTATATGTTTTAAAGCAGCACTGACACGATTTTGAGACATCGTAAAAGGAACGCTTTTCGTTTCGTTGGTATGCAGTGTTAACGCTCTCCACACACCGGAGTCAGAAATAAAAAAAAAATTCACTGAGTAAAATGATGAGTGGGCGAAGCACCGATGATCATTCTGGTAACCGTGAATCCCCCGTATATTGTCCACTCGGGTATGGAAATGCGTGACACACACGTGTGTAAAGTATATACAATGTTGCTGCAGCTCCGGATCCGCTTCGCAAGCCTGTTGTCTGCGTTGCCGTTTTGTTGCCGCGCATTCACCTCGGGGTCCACTTGTCTGAGTCTCCTTGCTGCTGCAGCTTTGCGAGCCCTCGACTCCGATTGCAGTTGAGTCGCCACTATCGCCTTTTCATCCATGTCAGAAGCGACCATTTTCATCCATGGCTGAAGAGAAAAAGACCGCGTGCCGGAAACGCGCGCTTATATAGCGCTTGGGCACCGCAGCGCTCCTAGCGGTATCCATTCAAACCAGAGCACGCGCCGGGAGCGAGCGCTGCTGCCGCAGCGCCCCTATCGGACTCCGTCTAAACTAGAGCGACGCTAGACGACGCTAGACAAGGCACACCCCTAAGGTGCTTCACCCTAATATTTGTAAAAGAAGAGACAGACACAGCACACGTTCGGTGGGCCGGCTGTTCTTCTTCTCCATCTCGTCTTTCTCGTGTTCGTGCTAGCCGAGCGCGCGCCCGTGCCCGAGCGCCACTCCGCCCTCTTTACATATTTTAATTTCATTTTAATGTTTTCGTCTCTGAGAATTTGCAAGCCAGCCCCACCATGATGAACATTATCCCGACGAGTCAGCAGAGTTCCACAGAGTTTGAGAACTCTGTGTCCTGCATGCAGTCTATTTTGCAGAAATCATTCTCGGGGTCACTGGACGCCAATTAACTCATCGCTGTTTACGTGCATCGCGAGCAGACGACGGATCTGCACCTAGTACGTCGACAGTTGCCGTGTCCCCGTGAAGTCACACTGCCATGACGCGTCACTGGGAAGCCACCTCCTCGATATCGAACTCGAAAGTGTTTATCTTTGTTAAGGTAGCGGTAAGAAAAATAGATTCGGTGCATTCCCAGGTACCACAATACTCTTTTTAGGGTTCTTGACACCATTGTTCTTGTTTAGAGCGACAATCCGAAAATATGTAAAGTTTGCCTGAGTATTCGATCTAAAAAGACGGGTCGTGCAAACACGGACACAAGAAAGAAGTCAGGACACCACAAACGCCGACACAACAAAAAAGTCAGGACACCACAAACACCCTGACTTCTTTCTTGCGTCAGTGTTTGCACGCCCTGTCTTTTTAGAATGAATACTTACCAACTAGCTCGGCTCTCTGTTATTCATCGCGTGAGTACTCCGTTAGCTGTAATATAGTGATTAAGGTAGAAATGGAAAGGAATCAAAGTGGACGGAAAGTAAACTGTCGCGGTAGGGGCCGAACCTGCAGCGGTCGGATAATGCATCCGATAAACTACCAATCGAGCTACCGTGGTGGTCGCTTTCCCATCCACTTAATTGGGCGTTTCCTCGTCACCATCATGAGCCTAACTACGCCCACTGCAGGGCAAAGGCATCTCCCATGTTCCGCCAATTAACCCGCTCCCGTGCTTGCTGCTGCCACCACCTTATACCCGCAAACTTCTCATCTGCCCACCTAACTTTCTGTCTTCCCCTCGCGCGTTTGCCTTCTCTTGGAATCCAGTCAGTTACCCTTAATGACCAGCGATTAACTTACCTGCGCACTACAATACCTGCTCATGTCCATTTTTTCTTGATTTCGACTAGGATGTCCTTATCACCTGTTTATTCCCTGACCCACTTTGCTCTCTTCTTGTCCCTTAAGTTTACACATAATAATTTCCTTTCCATCGTTCGCTGCGTGGTCCTCATGTTAAGTTGAACCTTCTTTTTAGGCCTCCATGTTTCTGCTCCGTAGGTGATAAGCGGTGCTTGCCGAATGTGCTCCAAACCATCGTTATTCGTCTAGTTACTTCCGTCTCATGGTTGAGCTCCGCGGTTACTACCTGTCCTAGGTAGACGTATTCCTTTAAAAATTCCTCACTATCTGTCGCAAAGCGCTGTTCTCTTCCTAGACTGTTGCACATTATTTTAGTATTCTGAAAATTAATGTTCAGACCTACTGTTCTGCTTTGCTTATCCGATTCAGTAATCATGAGTTGCAATTCGTCCCCTGCATTACTCATCGATGCAATGTAATCAGCGAGTCGCAGGTCACTAAGGTACTCTCCATTTTAACTCGTATTCCTAAAAAGAAGGGTGCAAGTCAGGAAGACGCGATCTCCTCAATGCTATTGACCAGGTGCTTACAAGAGGTTTTCAGGGCCCTAGATTGGGAAGAATTGGGTATTTATACTGAACAAGTTTGTCAATGGAGGCTAGTTGGTATTTCATTGCAGGTTTGGGTGTACTGCCGCGTAAAAAATGAGCCTCTTTACTGTGATCTCCTTTCTCAGCATTTTTTTACGCGGCGCTACACCCAAACCAGGGTATTTATGTTTGTGTAATCCTGGGAGTGTTAGCCAGCCGCGTTCCAATCCACGAGGACGAGTGAGGAAGAGTCTCTTGTTGTCAGCTGGCGTCACGCAGCCCTTGATCTTCTTACGGGCCGGAAGCTGACTCACAGGTAGGATCTTTTTCTTCTTCTCAGTCGACGTCATGATCCTCGCCCGCCCAACTCCAAAAGCTAATGTGGTTGTGCACTGCCTCCGAGATAGCAGTCACTGCGAGCTTTCTGCACCTCAAATGGTCTTGCACTGCCTCCGTGATAGGCCCACCGTTGACCAAGTGACGATGCCATGTGATGACGCCATAATGTGACGTCACTTCATGATCACGCCATTATGACGTCATATGGTGACGTCGTCACATGACGACGATTTCTTGTATGACTCGTGTTGAAGCCATCGATGTCGAACGCCGATGATCAATTTTAGTGTTTGATAAAGCATCCAAGGCATTCGCCCTAATAAACCCTCGCATACTACCTATGGCATCAAGTCTGCTGCAAGCAGACTCTCGCTGTGGATAAAGGAAAGAGGAGGCTCATCGAGGGCTCGTTTGTTTTGTTAGACACAACCTACTGAAGGCGACAGACAATGAAGCTAACGAACGTGTAGGGGATATATAGTTGTGTGTTTTAACTGTAGTACACTAATTATGACGTAAATGGAAATATAATTAACGTGGCTGAAAAATCAACTTGCTGCAAGAAAGGACCGAACCAAACTGGCTTTCGTACAGCTATTGACATCAATACTTACCTTGTTCCCTTTCTGTGAGATGGCTCTACGAATGACAATGGCACCTTTCTTGCATCAAGGGATTGAGATAAATTTGTAGCCTTTGACGGCACACACTGCATCTATCACTGTCCATGCAATAAATCATAAACATTTATTTCCTTGAACATTTCGACAAGAAACAGTGTCGAGGGGCTTGATGAAAAAAAGCAGAGCCAAAACAGGTGAAGCAAAGAAATGCTCAAACTTTTCAGCATTCGACTAAAGAGCGCCTATCTGCAAACCGAAATAATCACCGAAACGGCTAGAAGCGGGAGTAAGACTGCAGCAGAGCAAGCGGGCTTCAGGAATGGGAACGGTATGAGAGACCATAATTAGAATATTTCAGGGTTGATGGAAACCCTTAAAGTATACGTAAAATGTTTTGTCTATCGACTTCACTGATATATTATTTATTTTCAATGTTTAAAGCCGTTGCCGGCTGTTACACTGTGGGAAAATTTACAACACTGTAAGCCAATATACAAACAGCCTTATGCGGCATAATGCAAACTGAAAAAGGAATGTATGAGCAGCATATAAAAACATACAGAATATCTGCGTAGAAACGACGTCGTGCGATTACACCTAAAAATAAGAAGATATCTAAACTAGGCAAGTAATGACTGTAGCTTTTCTTCAATACTCGCGTGCGTATTCTTACCGGCAAAAGTTTCCGAGCTGAGTTTGACTAGAAACGAATGCTGGTTAACATCAGCTCCAGGCACGTAAGGTCTAACACTGCACAAAGTTCCGCGATTGAGAGCAGGACAAACGAAGGCATCCCTGGACACACGAAGCGTTTCGTGTGTCTGATCGCGTCTCCCTTCCGTCCGTGTCTCAATAGCGCAGCTCTGTGCATTCTATTGACAAGCAAAGAGGCTCGAGCTGCAAGCATAGTGAAGATGTTTTAATGAAAAGCTGGCCATGTTAGCCTGGCCATTCGCCTTACAGGCTACTCCAGGTGCTCGGTGATGCTTATCTCTGCATACACTGATAATCACAAAACATCACATACACACACACAAACACACATAGATTACGATGTTTAGATTATTTCGTTAAGGCTCGACGCCCGCAAGAAAGTCAACAGTGCTTTCGTGGCGCGTAGGGCACAGGGGTGACTTTGCTATGGGCCCGATATATGTTGCAGTTCTAAGCACGAGTCCTGTTCAATGTTAGACGTTCTTAAACTGTGCGATATGGGGAGGACACAAGCAAAAAAAGAAGGAGAACAACAAGAGCGCAGAACTGCCAACTCTTTAATTTCTGGTAAGCAAGAAACAGATATCTCAACCCGGATCTCGCACACGTGACCAATCTGTGAATCTCGCATATGCCGACCAAATACGAATATTGCTGGATGAGAGGGCAGCCCAGTATAGCGGCCGAACGAGCACCGCAAAACGTGGAACCAATTTTTCTGAGCTTTACACATTTGAAGGGCCCAGAAAGCCAGCTGTCACTTATTATATAACCTGAACAAAGGTGAAAGAATGAGGACGTAAGATGGCTTGATCCTAGACGTTCCTAAACTGCGCGAAATGACAAGGACACAAGCAAGAAATGACAGAGAACGAGCGCAGAACTGACAACTGTTTATTTCTGGTAAGCAAAGAAAAGATATTTCAACCAGGAACTCGTACACGTGACGAATCTGTGAGTCTCGCATGTGCCGACCAAATACGAACACTGCTAGATGAAAGTGCAACCCAAGATAGCAGCCAACAGCAGTGAACCAACTAGCCCGCCAGAATGTATTACTGCCGAAGGTGTAATCCCGCCTTCAGATACAGCTTCTCTGCTGCATATCTTTCACAGAGCATGTTTAAGTTCTTCTTGGACGTTACATTGCACGTACAATGGCCAGTCAGACAGTTTTATCTTGCTTCTGAAGTAGTTAGTATAGCCGACCTTTAAACTTATGTGGTGCAGGCTTGTTATTACGTCTCTGTTAAGGTCGCGCGGCATATAGAAGTCACAAGATGGATCAATTTTGTAACGAGGCCCATACTGGTGACTAGCATCTGTGCAGAGGGATCGCTGGAAGAGGCAAGCTTCTCGCCGCATCTTTTCTCGAGAGAGCTATTTCGACCATTCCTTGCGAGGCGTTGTGTCCAGCTTTCGCAGCATGATCAGCCTGGACATGTTTCCTTGTAATACGCAGTGGCGGGTATGTACAGCTGAACAATGCTATGGGGTACATTTTAGCGCAAACTGTGAAAGAAAGCACGGGAAAAGAGTAGAGGAAAGCAGAAAGGTTGATGCGCTGATGCTGCAGAAAGCAGAATGCGTTGATGCTGTTCGCAGGCTTTGTTGCATAGGCGTTTGATGTCCAATACGACTTGTTCCTGCGTGACTTGAGAGAATGCGGGATCACTCTTGAGTCGGTAAGGATGACCCAAGACTCAGCTGTCTGGTCCACGATGAAATTAAAAGCTGCCCGCTGTGCAGCCAGTTCAGTGGCCGTAGATGAAGTACTGCGACTGAGATGGTGACACTCACACACGCAATCCACACAGCAGTGGCAGTAGATGTCTCTTGTTCTTGAACCTAGGGACGAAAGAGACACTTGACCATGAGGAAATTTTCCACGATGGCTCCGTCAGCATTGATGCGCTTTGATAATGCAGCGGGAGCAAGCCCCGCACAGGAAGGCTGGCTGAGGCAAACGAATGGCCCTGCACTCTGGTGCAGGGTCTTTCAAACACGGACACAAGAAAGAAGTCTCTGGTGCAGGGGGTGCAAACACGGACACAAGAAAGACGTCCGGACACCTGACTTGTTTCTTGTGTCCGTGTTTGCACGCCCTGTCTTTTTAGCTAAGCTAGATCAGCTCTCTGTTATTCGAAACTATGGTGGCATAACGCAAGTGGACTCGAAGATACTCCTGCAGCAGAAGCACTGAAGCTCATAGGCGTCTGCTTTCGGCAAGGGTTCCAATAATTGGTATATTTTTGGTAGGCTAAGTAAGGCACACCCGCGGGGCTTTTGAGTGAGCTTTAGTGAGCGCTTGTATGTTGGTTTAGGAAATGTCATGTAGCGCAGGAAGGCTGTATCGTAAAAGACCTTCACAGAGAGCCGATACATTCGCACCAGGGCATTTACGGAGCAACCCCCACTGTTGCTTGATAACAAGTGGAATATGCTCACGTATCGCCCAACTTTTTCCTTTAATATTTGAACCCGGGGTGCCCACGTCATTGCCTGTCCATTGTCACTGCCGCAAGCTTATCACTTGGCACATACTGCATGGGAGAATGCGCTACCCTTATGTATAGCGTGAGACATCACGCTTAGTAAAAGCAACGGCGGCACAATTTTCTGGTTACATCGATAGACTTCGTGCGAGTAGGAATTTTTCGATCGAACTGACAGCTTTCTGTATGTCAACGTGGATTTTTGGGCTAGTTGGTTATATGCTTCAGAATGGGGCATAGCGCTAACACACACGGACGAGGAAGAGACAACAGGACAGGTGCTAACTTCAGTTGAAAGTTAGCGCCTGTCCTGTTGTCTCTTCCTCGTCCGTGTGTGTTAGCGCTATGCCCCATTCTGAAGCTTTCTGTAACCTTGCTCGTAGGACACGTCTGTTGCGAGAACTGCTCCATATACAGATGTCATATGCATGTAGATATATATTGCCAAATGCGCTCCTTTCATTGTATACTTTGCGTTACCGCCCCCTTACACGTGTTACTACTGCCTTGCGCAAGCCGCGCCAGAATGTCTGGGAACGTTCCAGATTGTAGTAGATCAATTTGTTAAGATTGCGCAAATAACGCGAAGTCTAGATTATTCCAGAGCTTGCGCGACCACCAGTGCTAAGAATAGAAAGTTCGATGCGTGATGTATAAAAGACGGCGCGTCCCAGCCATGAGCAGTTTTATCGACGGCCTAGGCTCTGTTCGCCGCTATCAGTGTACTGCGTGTATTGCTTTAGTTTACCGGCAGCGCAACCACACACACGGACAGAGAAAAGAAGCGGAACGGAAGCACAGCTTCTTTTCTCTGACCGTGTGTGTGGTTGCGCTGCCGGTAAATATGAAGTACAACCAACTGGCCAACGTTTCCGTTTTGTTACAGTGTATTGCTTTAGTTTGAGTTTTCATTTCCCGGCCACAAGTTCGGCCAAATAAAGAGTTTCATCTTGAACACGCCGACTCCTCTGTTCGTCGGCATCACGACCTATGGACAATATGTGAACCGATGCAGGAATGCACTTCTCCAGTCTAAAAGGAGATGTTGAAAAAGTCACAGTTTCGCCGCAACGGCGAAGCAATGAATGCAATAGCAACAAATTGTAATGTAACGCGAAGGACGGAAAGCAGCTCGAAATTTCCACTGCGTCGCTCAAGCGCAAAGGACGCACGAAAAGAACACACACAGGACGAGCGCGAACTATCAAGTGTAGCAGTTGTTACTTATTTCTGTTTGAGCAGCGTGCTCGTTTCGCAACCGCGTTCGACGCAGCAAGCGAAGTGACCATCGTACGCTCTGTAACTTCAGCGCGGACATCGCGGCGAAAGCACAAGACATGCAAACCCCTACTCCCTCCACGAGCTAAGCGCGCACGCAATGCTGCGAGCGGTGCGATGACCTTTAAAGCGCGCCCCTCGCGCACTTCGCGCCATCTCGCTGGTGAGCAAGAAAGTATGCTGAAGTAAATAGTGTATATAAATAGCTCACCGTTAGCATGCTGAAACACGGTACTCTTCGTGGCCTAGCCGTCTAACGCCGCGCGCTGCGGAGCGAGAGGTCGCCCGTTCGATTCCGCGCGTCAAACAGTATTTCTGAATTACTTTTTTGTGGCATTTATATATATATATATATATATATATATATATATTGTCACGTGGTTGTGACGTCAACGTGGACAGCAACCGGCGTGTTCCAGATGAAACTGTTTATTTGGCCGAACTTGGGGCCGGGGAATGAAAACTCATCCTACAGCAATACATGCTGTACACTGATAGCGGCGAACAAGGCGTCGGCCATCGATCAACTGACAAGCGGTGAAGTGCGTCGGCATTTATACATGTGCCGTAGAATATTCTAGCGTCACCGCTAGTTGTCGCGCAAGCTGTAGAATAAGATCGAGTGTTCGCGTCTTGCGCGCAATCTTAACAAAACGATCTACAATAATTGCGAAGGTTCTCGAACAATGAGGCGCGGCTTGCGCTGAGCATTGCTTATAGTATTTGTGGCCGCAAACCAAATACAGCAAAAGTGATAATAAGAAACGCACGCGGTAATGCCCCCCTCTGAAAAAGCATCGTCCCGATGCTTAAAACAGAACACGGGGGAGGGGGGTAGCCATTGCATGCAACAATAAATAACAACAATAAAGCATGAAAGTACAATAAACAATAAGCACAAGAAAGATAGTACAATAAGCAATAAGCACAAGCAAGAAAGTACAATAATAAAGCAAAAGTACACTCCTCAGGTTCACTAACTCGCGTAATAGGGCTTCAGGCGCACGGCCTGGACGACCTCAGGTCGCGCACGGCGCCGCTGGGAATTTGTAATGCCGTCAGGGACAACCTCGTAGCCGAGTGCGACGAGGCGTCGAAGTACCCTGTACGGTCCGAAGTATCGACGAAGAAGCTTCTCACTAAGTCCCCGTCGGCGTATTGGCATGCATACCCATACACGGTCACCGGGTTGGTATTCCATGTGGCGTCGTCGAAGGTTGTAGCGGCGGCAGTCAGTCGTCTGCTGGTTCTTGATGCGCAGGCGGGCGAGCTGTCGTGCTTCTTCGGCGCGCTGTAGATGGGTGGTCACGTCGATGTTTTCCTCGTCGGTCACGTTTGGTAACATGGCGTCGAACGTCGTTGCCGGGCTCCGTCCTTAGACCAACTTCTATGGCGTCATCTGCGTCGTATCTTGTACGGTGGTGTTGTACACGAAGCTCACGTGCGGAAAGATGGCGTCCCACGTCTTGTGTTCGATGTCGACGTACATGGCCAGCATGTCGGCGATGGTCTTAGTTGTCTTATTTGGCATGTCGGCGATGGTCAGGCCGTTGGTCTGTGGGTGGTACGCGGTGGTCCGGCGTTGGCTTGTGTGGCTGTATTCCAACATCGCGTGAGTTAGGTCACCCGTAAACGCCGTACCTCTGTCAGTGATGAGAACCTGCGGGGCGCCGTGTCGAAGGACGATGCTCTCAACGAAGAACTTGGCTACCTCGGCGGCGCTGCCTTTTGGCAGGGCCCTTGTTTCGACGTAACGGGTGAGGTAGTCGGTAGCTACGACGATCAACGTGTTTCCAATAGTCGACGTCGGGAACAGCCCCAGGAGGTCCATCCCGATCTGCTGGAATGGTCGTCGAGGATGCTTGATCGGCTGAAGGAAGCCTGCTGGTCTTGTAGGCGGTGTCTTCCGTCGCTGACAGTCTCGGCACGTCCTTACGTAGCGAGTGACGTCTGCGGTAAGGCGCGGCCAATAGTACTTTTCCTGTACTCGTGCGAGCGTGCGCGAAAGTCCGAGGTGTGCAGCCGTCGGGTCGTCGTGCAGGGCGCACAGAATTTCTGGTCGCAGTCCCAAAGGTACAACGATAAGGTAGCTGGCTCGGGCCCGGAAGAAGTTTTTCCTTACGAGGACGTCGTTTTCAAGGTAAATGATGTCAATCCTCGCCTGAATACTCTAGCGACAACGATCGTCCTGCCCTCCACGGGGCACTAGACCCTCCACTAGACCCTTCAGTTCCGGGTCGACTCGCTGTCGTTCGGCGAAGTCGTCGGCAGTTATGGCTCCCAAGAAGCTGTCATCATCCTGGTCGTCGGGCGGTGGTGGATCGACGGGGGCACGAAACAAGCAGTCGGCGTCGGCGTGTTTCCTCCCGGACTTGTACACGACGGTAATGTTGAATTCTTGAAGTCTTAGGCTCCACCGTGCGAGGCGACCTGAAGGGTCCTTCAAGTTAGCTAGCCAACACAAGGAGTGATGGTCGCTCACAACATTGAAGGACCTGCCGTAGAGGTAGGGGCGAAACTTTAACGTAGACCAGATGATGGCGAGGCACTCCTTTACTGTTGTGGAATAGTTGGCCTCTGCCTTAGAGAGCGACCGGCTAGCATGACTCAAAACCCTTTCCAGTCCCTCCGTCCGCTGCACAAGGACCGGCGCCGAGTCCTACGCTGCTTGCATCGGTGTGAATCTCCGTATCGGCGTATTCGTCGAAATGCGCAAGTATCGGAGGCGTCTGCAGGCGTCCTTTCACTTTATGAAATGCTTTGACTTGCGCTGTTTGCCACTTGAATTCGACGTCGGTCCTCGTGAGCTGCGTTAGTGGCTCGTTGATCCGTGAATAGCCTTTGACAAAGCGTCTGTAATAGGTGCACAAGCCGGGAAATCGGCGCACGGCCTTCTTGTCGGTGGGTGGCGGGAAAGCGGCGATGGCAGCTGTTTTTTGCGGGTCTGGGCGCACTCTAGTCTTGCTGATCACGTGAGCCAAAAACAGGAGCTTTTCGTACGCGAAGCGGCACTTTTCTGGCTCCAGGGTGAGCCCGGAGTTCTTGATTGTTTGAAGTACGGATTCAAGGCGCTGGAGGTGTTCGGAAGAAAACACAACGACGTCATCCAAGTAAACAAGGCAAGTTTGCCACTTCAAGTCAGCTAATTCTGTATCCATGACTCGTTGGAAAGTCGCAGGTGTCGAGAAACGACCGAAGAGCATGACCTTGAACTTGAACAGGCCGCCCGGTGTCATGAAGGCAGTCTTTTCTGGGTCTCTCTGGTCGAATTCGATTTGCCAGTAGCCGGCCTTGAGGTCCATCAAAGAAAAGTACGTCGCGTTCAGGAGTCGATTTAGGGCGTCGTCTATACGTGGGAGAGGGTACACGTTCTTTTTCGTGATTTTGTTCAGGTGACAATAATCGACGCAGAAACGTAGGGCCCCATCCTTCTTCTTCGCTAACACCACAGGTGACGCCCACGGACTCTTGAAGGGCTGGGTGATGTCGTTGCGTAGCATTTCGTCGGCCTGTTTCTTGAGGGCCTCGCGTTCTCGCATCGAAACTCGGTACGGGCACTGACGGATTAGTCGTGCACTTTCTTCTGTTATGATGCGATGTATCGCGACTGGGGTCTCTCGAATTCTTGACGAAGACGAGAAGCAGTCCTTGTATTGCAGGAGCACGTTTTTGAGCTGGTCTTGCTTGATCTTCGGAAGGGTCGGGCTGACGTGAAAATCAAGTTCGGGAACTCGATTCGTCGAAGCAGGTTCGGCAGCATCGACGATGGCGAAAGCACGGTCACCTGCTCTTCTATCACATTCAATGCATGGTTCCCTGGTATCGCGTGGGGCGCCAGCGCTTTGTCTGACGTTAGTATTATCGACTCAGACCTCAGGTCGATGACGGCACCGTGGTCACTTAGGAAGTCCATTCCAGGTGTTACATGCCTGGAGCAGTTTTGTAGGATTACAAACCTAGCAGGATAAGTCCGGTTATTGATGCTGACTCTCGCCGTGCAGACACCAAAGGCCGTTATCAGGTGGCCTCCAGCTGTCCCGATTTGGGGTCCACTCCAAGAGGGCTTTACTTTCTTCAGCTTGGTGGCGAATGGCCCACTGACGACGGAATATTTGGCCCCAGTGTCGACGAGGGCGGTGATGATGTGGCTGTCACCGCTCCCGGACGTCGAAGTCGCTAGTCCGCCGCCTTGCGCTGCGGTTAGGTCGCGGCGTCGGATCCGGGCTGCGTCGATTTGTTGCGATGCTTCCATGCTGCATCGTAAGGTCTTATTCGGTCCGCGAGGTTTCGTCGGCAGGGCTTCGTCTGCTTCGCGTCGTCTTCTGCAGGTCTCGTCGAGTTGTCGTCCTCGGCGGCCGCGGAGGATCTTCGGCATTTCGTCGTACAGCAACCGCACCTCCATCGGTTGCTGCCCCTAGTTTCCTGGATATGGGCTAGGCGACCGGCACCGGTTTGGGCCAGTGTAATGCCGGGGGGTGGGGCGGCGGTGACATGTAGCGGCCGGGCGATGGCGAGCTGAAAGGTCGTCGTTCTTCCCACTGTGTTACGGTGAGGTAGTCGTCCATGTCGCGAGGTCGTTCGCCTGGCTACGGGCGCGGCGTGTTGACGGCGAATCCGCGTAGCCCCATCTGTGGGTACTGGCAGCGGCGGTAAGTGTGGCCGGCCTCCCCGCAGTGGTAGCAGAGCAGGCGGTTCACAGGGGCGCTCCAAACGTCGGTCTTCCTCGGTGTGTAGCGCTGGCCGACAGGTGGGCGGTAGGGCGTCGATGGTGGCAGCGGTGGCGGCGGTGTCCGGCGAAGGAACTGCTTCGATGCGGTGTCTTGACGTGGGCGCGGCGCGGGTGTCGGGCTGCAGCAGCGTAGCTCATGGCTTGCGGCTGAGGTTGTGGCGGCTCAAGGGTGCCCAGCGACTGTTGGATTTCTGCTTGAATGGCGTCTGCGATCCAGTCCACTTGAGGCTGTGGTAACAACTTGCGCAGTTCCTCCTGCACGATCGCTCGGATGGTTTGCACAGGTCGTCGGAGCCGAGAACATGAACAGCTGTGCTGTCTTGAATCGATTGGCCATTATACTGGCCGACGAGCATTTCCAGAGTGCTCTCGAGTGTTGTGGCCTCGGAGACACATTTTTCGACTGTCTTTGGTGGGTTCCGCATGAGCGCAACGAAGAGCTCTGGCCTTACTCCTCGCACGAACAAACGGACCTTCTTCTCCTCGGTCATATTAGGGTCTGGTCATTTCGTCCGCGACCAGGACCTGTGTTTACAGTAATGCGGCGGTCCTTTGCTTTCGTACGACGCTTCTGAACGCTGCGAGGAAGCTCGTCCGGAAAATGTCCCATGTTGTCAGGGTGGACTCCTTGTTCTCGAACCAGGTGCTGGCGCTGTCTTCCAACGCAGAAAATTAGGTGGGTAGATGAGATTAAGGAGTTTTAGCTCTAACGCGACAGCAGAAAGCACAGGACCGGGTTGATTGGCGGAACATGGGAGAGGCCTTTGCCCTGCAGTGGGTGTAGACAGGCTGATGATGATACATACACACACCACACACACACACACACATATATATATATATATATATATATATATATATATATATATATATATATATATATATATATTGTACCGAATATGAATGACAGACGCTCCGCTGTTACGGAAGACGACGACGACGATCGGTGGCCGTTGTTGTCGCTCGCGCACGCGCTCGCCGGTAGCCAGACCTGCCTGATAAAGAGCCTCTCGCAAAGCAACGTCTGACCCTTTCTTGACGTACAACACCCCTATTTTAAGTGGTGGAGGAGCCGGGGTTCCCGTCAACCTGGAACTTCGCAATCGGACGCTACCATCGCCTTTCACCATGACTGCTCCCGGCCCTTCGCAAGCTACCGCAACCACGACAGTCTTCTGTACTGGTGTGCCTCGGCAACGCGACCCACCCGTATTTCGCGGCGACGACGAGCACGACGTGGAGGATTGGATCGTCGAGTACGAAATAGTAAGCGCTTCCAACAAATGGGACGACTGCGACAAGCTCACGAACGTGCGCTTTTACCTCGCTGATGTGGCCAGCCTCTGGTTTAAAAACCATGAAGGTGAAATCACCACCTGGTCGACGTTTAAGGCAACCATCGCCACGGTCTTCGGTCGTCCCGCCATGCGCCGGCTTCGCGCGGAACAGCGTCTGCGCGGAACAGTCCAGCGCAGGGACGAGACCTTTACAAGCTACATCGAAGATGTCTTGTCTCTTTGCAAGCGCGTCGACCCATCTCTCCCCGAACTCGACAAAATCAAGCACGTCATGAAAGGCGTCGACGACGATACGTTCCAGATGCTCGTTGCTCGAAATCCTCAGACTGTCGCCGACGTGGTCCAACTCTGTCAGTCGTACGACGAGTTACGAAAGCAGCGCATCTCGACGCGACGCGCAGCCGATGATACAGCCGAGGTTTCCGCCCTTGTCAACGACGTCACCGCTGATCATACCATTTTACTGCCACATATAAAGCAGTTTATCCGTGAGGAAGTTGCGCGTCAACTTTCTCTTGTCGCCCGAACACCTGAGCCAGTGACACCATTAGACCCACGTCTGCGCCAGGTCATTCAGACACAAGTAGCGCAGGCACTACCGCCATCGCCGCCTGTCACCACACCGCTGACGTACGCTGCCATCGTTTCCAGACCACCGGCCCCAACTGTTTCTGGCACCTACCGGGACACCGGGTCCTTCTACACTCCGACGCCGCCCACACGCATGGTACCCCTTCCTACATCGACCACCGGACCTTCTGCTGTTAGCCCATGGCGTACCTTCGACAATCGGCCCATATGCTTTGCGTGCGGTTTTGTGGGGCATATAGCACGCTACTGTCGCCGTCGCCACCTCCAGTCTCAGGACGGTGGGAATTCCACAAACCAAGCTGCTCCGTGTCCCCAACAACCTCCTTCTCCTCTCGCCGACTCGTTTTCCCCACGACGCCCTTTCGACCCCCGCCGGTCATCACCGCCCCGTCGCCGATCCGTTTCCCCGATGCATCGCCGCCCTAGCCCCGCACGAGAGGAAAACTGACAGCCGCAGTTCCGGAGGCAAGAACTGCGTTGTCGTCGAACTCTTCAAGACCTCCTCTTTATCCGCCCAACGAAATCGATATAGAAGTAGAAGGTGTCGCCGTACGTGCACTTGTCGACACAGGCGCTGTCGTTTCTGTAATTAGTGAAAAACTGTGTCGCAATTTGTGAAAAGTCACAACACCGCTTACCAATCTTGCCCTGCGTACGGCGACCTCGCATTACATTGCACCGACGGCTCAGTGCACAGCTCGCGTTGTTATTCAAGATGTTTGGTATGCCGTCAAGTTTGTCGTTCTTCCCCGCTCATCCTACGACGTCATACTAGGCTGGGATTTCCTTTCTAACCATCAGGCCCTCGTCGACTGCGCTCGTGCTGAACTGACATTGACGACTCCGTGCCCTGACCTCGACGACCGCAGTGCGCCTAAAGTATTTGCCGCAGCCGACGTCCACATCGCGCCTTTGTCCGCCGTTCTAGTGCCTGTGTTTTTCCCTGCTGCCACTAACTCGACCCTACTGTTTCAACCATCTATAACTAGTGCGCGCCACCGAACCTTCCTGCTCCCATTTGCCATCATCGACTTTTCCAACGGTTCCGCGGCCCTTCACGCGTGCAACGTCTCTGCTTGCCCGTATATCCTACTACGTGGCGAGTGTCTGGGGACCCTTGAGACCTTGGATTGCATTTTCGAAGACCCAATGCTTCCAGACAAGCCATCACTACCGACTTGTGCCATTACACCTGCAACTGACACCGAAGTTCCTATGGACGTGTTCCGCAAATCTATCGACTCCCACCTCACGCCTGGGCAGCAGGAACAGCTGGTCAAGCTCCTCCAGCGTTTTCGAGCCTCCTTCGACCACGGCCAGCCTTCCTTAGGTCGAGCGTCAGCTGTTGTTCACCGTATTGATACGGGTCAACAGGCACCATTGCGGCAGCGTCCATACCGTGTGTCAACTGCCGAACGCCGTGTCATCAGTGACCAGGTCGATGACATGCTCAAACGTGGCATAGTCCAACCATCCAGCAGTCCCTGGGCCTCTCCAGTTGTGCTGGTGAAGAAGAAGGACGGATCCATCAGATTCTGCGTGGATTACCGGCGTCTCAACCGAATCACCCACAAGGATGTCTATCCTCTGCCGCGCATCGACGACGCCTTAGACTGCCTACAGGGAGCAGAATTCTTCTCTTCGTTAGATCTGCGCTCTGGATACTGGCAGGTACCCATGGCGGAGGCCGATCGCGAAAAAACAGCTTTCGTCACGCCCGACGGGCTCTACGAATTCACAGTCATGCCCTTCGGCCTGTACAACGCGCCAGCTACATTCGAGCGAATGATGGACACGATCCTTCGAGGCCTCAAGTGGAATATCTGCCTCTGTTACTTAGACGACATTGTCGTCTTTTCCACCGATTTTTCGACCCATTTAGCCCGCCTTGAGCAAGTTCTCGCTTGCCTCTCCGCCGCGGGACTGCAACTGAACTTGAAGAAGTGCCACTTCGCCGCTCGAAAGCTTACGATTCTAGGCCACGTGGTTTCGAAGGACGGCATTCTCCCTCACCCAGCCAATCTTACAGCCGTTTCAGCGTTTCCCAAACCGACTACCATCAAACAGCTCCGAAGCTTCATTGGTCTTTGTTCTTATTTCCGGCGCTTCGTTCGCAATTTCGCGACCATCATCGCTCCTTTGACCAAGCTCCTCGCCGGCTCTAGCGATCTTTCGGCGTGGTCTCCCCCTTGTGACGATGCTTTCAACGAACTGCGCCGCCTCCTTACGTCGCCGCCTATTTTGCGACATTATGACCCATCTGCACCCACAGAAATCCACACAGACGCCAGCGGTGTCGGGCTGGGCGCTGTTCTTGCGCAGCGGAAAGACGGCTTTCAAGAGTACGTCGTTGCCTACGCAAGCCGAATTCTTAGTAAAGCCGAAAGCAACTATTCTCTCACCGAAAAGGAGTGCCTGGCTATTATTTGGGCGATAGAGAAATTTCGGCCTTACGTGTATGGACGCCCTTTTGACATCGTGACTGACCACCACGCCCTTTGCTGGTTGTCGTCACTAAAGGATCCAAGTGGTCGCCTCGCCCGATGGGCGTTACGCCTACAAGAGTACGATATCCGCGTGGTGTATCGCTCCGGCCGCAAACATTCGGACGCCGACGCCCTCTCCCGTTCGCCCCTTTCTTCTGACCCTGCCTGCTGCACAAGTCCTCTCTGTGATACCACTGCCCTCACCATCGCCGACATGCCATCTGAGCAGCGCAAGGACCCGTGGCTTGCATCCATTCTGGACATACTGGCTGGTCGGACCGCTCCTCCCTCTACTCGCACGTTGCGTCGTCAAGTCGAGCACTTCACCACTCGCGATGACGTGCTTTACCGACGAAACTACACACCCGGTGGCCGTCAGTGGCTACTCGTCATACCACGTCACCTGCGGTCCGAAATTTGTTCCACATTCCATGATGACCCCCAATGTGGCCACGCAGGTTTTCTCAAGACGTATTCTCGGATCAGGCTCCGATATTACTGGCGTGGTATGTACCGTTTTATTCAACGGTACGTTCGGGCTTGTTCCACATGCCAGAGACGTAAGACTCCTCCTCAACACGCCGGCGGGCCCTTATTACCTTTGCCATGCCCCTCCCGGCCGTTCGACCACGTCGGCATCGACATCTACGGTCCCCTTCCGAGCACTGCAGACGGTAACCGTTGGATCATCGTTGCCGTCGACCACCTCACGCGGTACGCCGAAACTTCACCTCTTCCTTCATCTACAGCAAAAGACGTTGCCAGTTTCATTCTGCACAATCTTGTCCTTCGTCATGGAGCACCTCGAGAGTTGCTAAGTGATCGTGGCCGCGTGTTCCTCTCCGACGTCATCACAGCATTGCTGCATGAGTGCCGCGTCGTCCACCGTACCACAAGCGCCTATCATCCCCAAACCAACGGAATGACAGAACGCTTCAACCGCACCCTTGGTGACGTGCTGTCTATGTACCTCGTCAGACCACTCAAATTGGGACCGAGTACTACCGTTTATTACGTTCGCCTATAACACCGCCATTCAAAGCACTACTGGGTTCTCCCCTTTTTTTCTCCTTTATGGACGCGAACCTTCCTGCACTATGGACACCATTCTTTTGTACAGACCTGACGCCTCCGAGTCCACGACTCTATCCCAAGCCGCTACATACGCTGAAGAATGCCGCCAACTGGCACGGTCATTCACAACACAAGACCAAGGGCGCAAGAAGCACCACCACGACGCATCAACTGACGCTCCATCCTACGATCCAGGCTCGCTCGTCTGGCTGCGTGTCCCTTCTGCTACTCCTGGCCTTTCCACCAAGTTGGTCCCCAAGTACCACGGCCCATATCGTATACTCCAAAAAACATCACCGGTGAACTACCTCATCGAGCCCATGGAACCATCTCCTGACCATCGTCGCCGTGGCCAGGAAATTGTCCACGTGTCTAGAATCAAGCAGTGCTACGACCCTCCCGTGTTTACTGGTCCCTAGGTCGCCAGGATGGCTCCTTATTTCGCGGGGAATAATTGTACCGAATATGAATGACAGACGGTCCGCTGTTACGGAAGACGACGACGACGATCGGTGGCCGTTGTTGTCGCTCGCGCACGCGCTCGCCGGTAGCCAGACCTGCCTGATAAAGAGCCTCTCGCAAAGCAACGTCTGACCCTTTCTTGACGTACAACACCCCTATTTCCCATTTCCCATTTCTTGGAGCTCTGAACGTGTCCGAGATGGCTCGTCATCAGCGAAAGGACCCGGAACTACTCCCGCTTATCCATTACTTGGAGGGTCAGCAAATTCAGGTACCACGAGTTTTCGTCCGTGGATTGTGTTCCTATGTTCTCCTATATATATATATATATATATATATATATATATATATATATATATATATATATGTATATATATATATGTATATATATATATATATATATATATATATATATATATATATATATATATATATATATATATATATATATATATATATATATATAGGAAGGTATTTGAGACACGACGTACGGAGCACAGTTTATTTCGACGTTTCGGCCGTGGGACCGGCCTTCCTAGACGAAGGCCGGTCCCACGGCCGAAACGCCGAAATAAACTGTGCTTAATAAGAACTTGTTGTTGGGCGAGTTGGTGAGTACTTAACATCGTGGTTTAGCGCTAAAGAAAGACAGACACATGTGAGAGACAGGACAGGCGCTACTAACAACTGGTTTATTGCAAGGGTTGCAATGGAATAAATACCACACTGGTGCGCAGACGTGACGAACGCGTAACAAGACGTCACCACTTATCAGGCTACAGGCATGTGGCATCAAAAAGCTTAATCTCATTTCTATACAAGCAAATAGATGTGTCGCTAACACAGTTAGTACCTTTTTTCTTTATATGATACGCCTCCCTGATAAGTGGTGACGTCTTGTTACGCGTTCGTCACGTCTGCGCACCAGTGTGGTATTTATTCCATTGCAACCCTTGCAATAAACCAGTTGTTAGTAGAAACTGTGCTCCGTACATCGTGTCTCAAATACCTTCCTACAGTTCCAGGGCCTGCGTGATACTTCCCGTAACCCTTAAATATATATATATATATATATATATATATATATATATATATATATATATTATATATATATATATATATATATATATATATATATATATATATATATTATCGAAAAGATCGCATGGCAGCGATTTTTCCGCTGCATCCCGATCCCGGGTGGTGGCGCAGTGGCTGTCATGGTGCTTGTCGTCTTCGTCGTCGCGGTCTTGGTCTTGTCGGGTGGGGTTCGTATTCTGGTGGGAAACCTTGCTGCCGGCGGCTGGCTCGCTGATTGGCGTCGATGTCCCCTTGAAGGTGTGAGCTTGGCTCACGGTTGTAGGGGGGCATACGGTACATGGACCGGGAAGCACCTCCACCAGATGTTACGTGGTCGTGACAGTGACGAAGGAAGCAGGCGGCATGTTCAAGATGAAACTGTTTATTTGGCTGAACTTGTGGCCGGGGAATGAAAACTCAAACTACAGCAATACACGCTGTACACTGATAGCGGCGAACAGGGCGTCGGCCGTCGATCAACTGACAAGCGGTAAAGCGCGTCTGCATTTATACATGTGTCGTCGAATATTCCAGCGTTATTGCTGGTTGTCGCGCATGATCTAGAATAAGCTCGAGTGTTCGCGTCATGCGCGCAATTTTAACAAAACGATCTACAATAATCGCGAAGCTTCTCGAACAATGAGGCGCGGTTGGCGCTGAGCGTTGCTTACAGTCTTTGTGGGCAAAAATCGAAAACGCACGTGGCAATATGCTTCCATGGTCTTGTCGAGCGCCGCCCTCGCGCGATCTACGCAAAGGCATTGAGGCCCGTGAGTTCTTCGACAGGCGAGAAGCGCTTTCCTGAGCACCTCGTATGTAAGGAGTTGGAGTTGGTGGGCAAGTCGGTAGAGACGGGAAGTAATTGGTGTCGTCAAATCTTGGCACATTTTTCGGCGTTACTTTGTGTGCTGTTGGTGTCATTGCTTGGCCACCACCTCGAGGTTTCTGTTGCTGGCGTACCGTACCCGTTGCCAATTGGTAGCCAAGGCTGTCTTGCATCGTGTAATATTGTGTCTGCTTCTGTTTACGCAAAATAGGGCAGCGCGTTGAGGTGGATTTATGTTTGTTCCTGCAGTTAGGGCACTGTGGCTCTTCATTTCCATAGGCAAATCGGTTGTTGTTGCCCCCGCATCATGACAATCGTGCCTGCAACCTGCACGCACCAGCAACGTGGCGAAAACGCTGACACTTGGTTCACTGTCTCGGAGCCTCAATGTACTTGTACACTCGGTAACGTGTGTAGCCGATTATGACATACTCAGGAGAACGTCCGGTGAAAAAATCAATGCGGACGCTTTCGGACGCTCCCAGTGGCCTTAAAGACTTCACGGGAGCTTTTTGAAGACGAGCAGCAAGAACGTCTGCTTGATCAACTTCGACAGGAACTTCCTTGATGATGGCTACTCCTCAGTTGCACGGTCGTGGCTCATAGGCTTGTACTAGTACTCCAGCAATGGTTGAGATTTTCATTAGAGCTTCAGAAGCTTCTGCAAGGCGAGCATCGACAGTCAGGATATTCGAACGTTCATTTGTACGTACTTGCAGTACACCATCTAGAGCTGCGTCTTCAAAGGCTGTCTTCACTGCTAGTGAATTGAAGCGTCTGATAACTTGCTCACGGTTTCTCGGTTTGCATATGATGTACAAGTTCGGCTTGGGTGTGTTTTCTGCTAGCAGAGAGTTAGGTAGCATGAACGACCTCTTCGATCCGCAGCAGTGTTTGATGTGCGGTATATCAATGTCTTTTTCCGAGTCATTGGAAGACATCGCGTCAGCATTATTGTATCTAGTGGTACCGGAGCATTATGACAAGTCAGAAAAGTCATCGTCCCGACGTACAGGCAGATTGACTTCGACGCAAGGAAGTGGTCTCCGTGGAAGAACCTTCGCAAGGCGGATTCACCAAAGATGGTGTATAGCTCTGAGCTGTAGCCGTTGCAGGCTCCAATTCAGCGCCAGAGGTCCTGATGCTGGTTACCACCGCTTGCATCTGCTGTGGTTGGTCTGGCGTGCTACCAGGCTGAAGCTTACGAGACTTTATAGAGTGTGGTCCCGGGGTCGCCGCACCCCTTGCTAGGATCATGGCCAACGCTCAGAAGGTCAGTGTGCAAGAGGATACGCAACGTCATGTACGTAAACACATAGCCTTAGTGGAGGTTGAACAATGTATGTGTCGGAGGACCTTGGTGGCACTCCCGCTGGTGGCCGCAAGTAGAGTCCGGGATTAATTTATAACATACCATTATTAGGTTGATAAAAAATGTAGCCTAGTTATTTTTCTGCGTGAAGATAGACGTGGAAGGTTTACCTTATCGATCAACGCAGCAAGAAATTCAGTCCTTTAGTGTGCATGAAAAAACGTCACAGTTTCGCCGCAAGGGTGAAGCAATGAACGCAACAACAAATTGTAATACCACATTAAGAACGGCAAGCAGCTCGAAACTTGCAGCGCGCTGTTCAACCACAAAGGACGCAAGAAAATAGTGCACACAAGACCAACGCGAACTAGCAATGTCACAGCTCGACACTTGCAGCCTTTTGCTCAAAGACGAAGAAGGACGTACGAAACGAACGCACAGGTATACACAGGACGAGCGCGAACTTGTAACTGTCACAGTTACTTATTTGTTTTTGAGCAACGCGCTGCAAGCTTCGACTATGCACATACAAATAGCCCCTACTTGAGTGGTCTAGCTAGCGGCTCACTCCTTCTAGCTGCAGCAAGCGAAGTCGCCTTCGTGTGCTGTGTAACGTCAACACAAACTTTGCGGTGACAGCACACGACCTCTGTACAAAGCCCCCCCCCCCCTCTCGCGAGATAAGCGCGAAGCCATGGGCTACCACGCCCTGTTGTAGCCCATGCGAAGCACGGGCTCTCACGACAAAGCACGGACTCTCAGCGCGATCGGAAAGAGGACGACGCACCAGAAGGCGCTGGAAAGCTTAACCCATTACTAAGGTCCAAGGCTTCGCTACAATTACCCTGGCTGCGAAAAGGGAGCCGCCCGGCGACCTACCAGCTTTTCACTATGAGCGCGTGATTGTAGGCCTTTAGGCGCTCCACGTGACAACGTCGCGCCCTAGATGGCGCATGACCAATGATGGTTCGATGGGTTCGACCATGTTGTTGACCGGGATGTGCGCTCGACGACACGCTAGGGGCCTTCGTATTTCGGGAATAGTTTTCAAAAGAGGCCAGTTCATGGGTAAAATACAGCACAAACCAGACGATTAACACAAGGAAGACACGGGACAGAGTGCTGACTTCAACTAACCTTCAACCTTCAACTAACCTTCAACTAAGTTGAAGTCAGCACTCTGTCCCGTGTCTTCCTTGTGTTAATCGTCTGGTTTGTGCTGTATTTTACCCATGAACTATGCATCACCAACTAGCCTGCCAGCAAATGTTATTGAAGAAAAGAGGCCAGTTGCAGTGGTAGAGACCGGGGAGGCATACGTGGGCTCAGATGTGCATTGCCACCACGAATGCTCTTCTGACGCTCTTGTTCATGTGTTGTAAAGGTCTTGGTAAGTTCGCGACACTCTTCAGCAAGCCTGGCTGTGTCAAAAATAGGTTCACAATCATACGTATGCGGCTTGTATGGAAGTATCGTGTCGATCGTGTGGGACCGGTGCCCTCCATACAGTATGAAGAAGGGGTGAAAAAGCACTATTTCTCTGAGGGGCAGTGTTATCGGCGTAGGTGACGAAGGGGAGAATGGCATCCAAGTTTGTGTGATCAGCGGCGACGCACATTGAGAGCATGTCGCCGAGCGTGCGGTTAAAGCGTTCGGTTAGGTCATTCGTCTGCGGGTGGTAAGCAGCAGTTTTCCAGTGAACAGCAAGGAAGTCTTTGAGAATGGCTGCGACGACTTCGCAGAAGAAGACACGGCCACGATCGCTGAGAAGCTCCTGGGGTGGACAGTGACGCAGCATGAATCGGTGTAGCAGGAAGGAGGCAACTTCGCGCGCCGTAGCCGCTGGGAGGGCGGCGGTTTTGGCGTATCGCGTTACACAGTCAACAGCGACGATGGCCCAGCAAAGCCGCCGACGTCAGAGGAAGTGGCCCACGCGCCCAAACGGACGGTTAGAACAAGGTAATGGTTGTAGACCGGCTGGCGACACGTGCGTTGAAGGTTTTCGGCGTTGGCAATCGAGGCAGGAGCGAACGAACTTCTGGAGGTAGCGGTGCATCTCTCGCCAGAAGTATCATTGTCGAATGCGGTGGTAAGTTCTGGATACCCCAAAGTGCGCGCAATGCGGATCAGGGTGGAAGACTCACATATTTCAGAACGCAGACTGCGGGGTATCACAGGTAGCCACTGGCATCCGTCGGCTTTGTAAGTGCGTCGGTGCAGTAGGTCGTGACGAATGGAGAAAGTGAGGCTTGATGACGCAACGCGCTAGTGGATGGTGTATTGGTGTTGCCGACGGATCAGTGAGCAAGTCGATAAGCGAGGTGATCCACTTATCCTTGCGCTGTTAGGTAGTGATGGTGTGAACGTCTATGGAAGAAACAGCAGTGTAAGATACTGAGCAGGGGGCATTGTCGTCAGGCAAGAGGGAGCGCGAGAGGGCGTCGACGTCGGATGTCGTAGTCTTGCAGGCGAAGTGCCGACATATGCGACGACGACATATTCGGGGAACCCTGGTTTGCACTGCACAAGGACAGCGCTGAGGCCTACGCCGCTGGCGTCCGTGTATAGGGCTGACGTGCTGGAGTTTTGAGTATTGTGGCGGAGCCTTGTGGCGTGCGCGGAAGTTGGTTGGGTAGTCAAAAATGGACGCCGACCGGTGAGTTATATTGTTCTCACTTGCTTTGATTGGTTTACTTAATTTTGCGCGTAGTTTTCAGACTCAAAAAGTGCTTAAAAGGTACGCAGGAACTTGTCCGCTATGCCTGCAAAGCCTGACGTTTGACGAGCGATCCCTACTTCAACAACCGTGCCGAAAGCAGGTGGACCGGGCGACGGCTCTGAGCAGCGCGCGGTCCCGAAGCGCGGTCGCCGCCGTTATTGTTGTGTGGTTAATTGCCAGGAACATAAGGGTTAGGATCCTAATGCGCGATTCTACCGGTTCCCTGGAAAGCCGTACGAAGCGGAGCGACGGAACCGCTGGATACGTGCCGTCTGACGCGTGAAGTGAGTACGCGAGAAAAACGCGATCTGCTACGTAACCTGCTGATTACTTTTCTTGCACGCGTGCACGCTTTATAATAGTATATACTCCCTATGTGCAGTCCTGACGGCACGCCGTGGCTGCCGACGGCGAACACGAAGATATACAGCCGGCACTTAGTGGGAAACGAGAAGAACGATGCCATGAGTCACCCCTGAATATGTGTCTACAATTTTTCCGGCAGCTTACAGCCGGCCGCTTCCAGCTGACCGCTCAGCTGGACTTGAGAGGGCCCCCTTCGAAGCGAAGGTTCGCCACACAACAAACAATCCGCGCCCTCGCTCCTCGACCGCCACCGCATGCTGACAGAATTTGACGAATTCCCTGGAAGCAAATGTTGAAAATTACGACCGTGCATGGTGCAACAGTGTGTTTGCGACTGAATGTGGCATAAAACGGCACACGGCGCGAATACACTCGTTCGGGCCGCCAATGACTAGACTTCGTCACTGGACCTTTCTTGATTCCGTTTGGTCGTGTAATGCACATCATTTCGGCTTTCTTAACAGCAATCTCCTAATCGCGCGTGCATGCCTCGTAGAACTTACCTCGAGTTCGACGTTGAGATTCGCTGCAGCACGCCGAAACGGTTCCTTTATTCTCCTGCACGTCGTAAACATACTTGGCGTTCTTGCCTTTACGCAGATTGCTTGGCCTGAAGAACACAGCCACGCCAGAAATTGGCCGAAATCCAAAGCGCAGCACAACCGACAGCGGCGGCTCCATTGTGCATCTGAGCTTAGTGCTAGCTGCATGCGGCCGCCGGTCTGCCTACTCGAAACCAACGAACTTATCGTAGGGGGCGCTTTTTAGCACCGCTTTCGCAGCGCCGCCTGGGAAGCTAGGCAGGCCTATACCTCCGTTGGGGTCGTAGTGACGTAGTATGGGAGGAGACGTCAACAAACGACAGAGCTTTGCGAACGCGTTGTCGCACTGGGATGACGACGAATTTTGGGGGCCGTTACTTCAAAGGAGCTTCGTCAGCCCTTATGAAAAAATTTAATGTTTTTCAATAAAGCGCTATTGTCTTTATACATCAGAATAATTGACTGTCTAGTGCCAGTCTAATGCGCATTCTAATGCACACCTAATGTGAGTATCCCAGCAATTGGCCACCCTTAGTCTATAGAGCCCTGACATATGAGTTTCTGATGACCATTGTCTAGCGTTAGTCTATAGAGTCATCATATATGAGTTTCTAATGGCCGTTATCTAGTGAAATGCAATTTTACATATGCATTAGGTCGACATTAAACACCATCTTGCAGACTTAGGCCTTATGTCAGCAAAAGCATGTTTGCTGCACACAGGTCAATAAATATTTATGCGGTTAATAATACCAAAGTGTGTACGCTATAGATGATTGTGACGTCAATGCCAGCAGACCATTTCTAGCAATGACTAGATCACCATTGTTCTTTACATATAACAGTCATTCGAAGCCAATAAGTAATCTTGCAGGTCTATGATACACGCATTTGTAAACAAGCGCTAAATTGTCAACCTATTTAGTTTCAATAGGACAATAAGCGGGGCTAGTTAGCTAAATTTTGTATTTCCTACGAAAGCGCTGTTTTAAAATCACAAACAAACGAAATAAGACTAGACAAAAGATTCAGGAAAAAAGCGCTTTTCTATTTAATTTCTGACTCGGCACTGATGATAGGGTCCTCTTGTGCTACACTGTCGTGGTGGTACAGTTGCTGTATTTGAAACCTGCAAGAGGGAGTGTTAATATTAGTTGGGCACTGAAGCATACAGCTTAGGGCAACATGTGAACAGATGTTGCAATTTATGATTGATGGCTTCTTTTCAAAACAGTGGCATACTTTTTACCATTTTAACTGAATAATCCATCTGTATCAATGTCCAACTACATAGCATTGGTTTCATGCTCCTTTGCTCAAAAACATAACAAAACAAACCACTAAACATCAATTCAGATGGCTCTGGTGTCGTTGATTGTACCTGCTATTATAGACAGACCGATTAGCTCTGGTTAGCTTCTTTCATGTAATATTCCATAATAACGTCCTTTCGCTACTCAAATAGTACTCCATGCATGACTCCTGAGTGGCATCATTGAGCCTAGTTCCTCTCCTTTGTTTTAAACAAAACTATCACCGAATAGATTCACGTAGCAGTTGCCTATTGCTCATATGCACGTAGCACAAGCTGAGCTCACGCTCACCTTGTGCTACGTGAGTCTGAGCAATAGGCAAGTCAAATTGAGAGCTGAGTCCTTGGTGATAGAGCTACACAAATGCTAAATTATAGTAAAAAGAATCATAAAATGGTGGATTCTGTAAGAACCTACAATACATTTTACCGATATGCATGCTGTAGCAAGTTATGGGTCATTGCTACAAAAATATCAAAAACAAGGCATTAAGGAAGTGAGCCAAAGCAGTTTTGTATTCTTATTACCCTTGGTGACTTTCCATAATATTCTATAGCTAAAGGTACATTCGTTGAAGAAGTGACAAATGTTTTATGAAAATAGAAATATTTTTTCCCAGTTCCATGCTTTGAAGTACACATCTACAATGTTAGCTAGCAAATATTACATAGATATGAATTTGATCGCTTGTCTTTAAGAAACAACAGAAGAATCCACATTGGAGTGTGTTGGTACTTGTTGAACATCTTAACAGGAAAGCACAACTACTCAAGGAAAATGCACATAGCAGTGCTAAACTCACAACTAACGTTTTTTTAGAAATCACGCAGACGCTTAAAATATCACCTGAAGTTCTGAACCCAAGTGTTTGCACAGACGTAACATCATCTACAGTGCATGTACAAACAGCAAAATGGGGTAATCAAACGTACATCAAGGAGGAAAGAGGAGCACGAGCTAAGACACTGACACAGAAAAAAGAAGAGAGGAGCGCTGTCCGTGTATTAGTTCGCGCTCCTCTTCCCTCCTAAGTATGTACCAATATGCCCAGTTACAAGTACTGCTAAAATGTACACCCTTCCACAATAGTATGAATTCATTCGAAAATTAAAGTTCCCTGTCAAACAAGGCTATTCAAGGCACCATCACACACCATCTTTGTGGTAGGCCTCACTTCTCTCGTGAACTGTCTGTGCATTACTTTATAGACTTCTGTGATAATGTTCAATGTGATGAAACATTGTGGCCTTCTAATAGGCTATCTCCTCGATTATCAAACTCTCACTTCTCTGACAACAAGGCGTAGAAGGCACCACAACCTATACACCATAAACTGTCTGATATGCACAATATTAAGCCCACAACATCGAAAAATCATGCACATGCTGTAAAAGTGTGCCCTCTTTATAGAGTTTTCTGTGCATAACTTCATAACTGTGATATGTTGCGTTGCCTCCACTTGCTGTTTGTTGCAAACAATGTGATGAAACATGTGAGTACTTTTTTTTTCTGAGCGACACGTTTCAAAATGCCTAAAGATATGTATAAATTTTACGCACTAATGAAGGCTATCTCCGGTTCAGATTATCAAACTCTCAGGCTTATCGATCATCTGACAACAAGGCTTTGTTAGAAGGCACCACAACCTATAAAAACACCATAAATCTGTACATAGCAGTAAGGTCAGAACAGGTCAATCATCTGGCATATCCTCGGTCAGCATAAGGCCCAGAAATGACAACACTGCGTCGTTCGAAAAACGGTGCGGTAGAGTAACTTTCAATTTCCCGGCGTGGCATAGCTTGCTGCTGTAAAAGTGTGCCCTACAGCTTTGTATGAAAGTCAGTTTTCAATGTTGCATAACTTCATAACATAGCGGTAGAATATATGTTGCGTTGCCTCCACTTGCTGTTTGTCAATGCCTGTAATAAATATAATAATAAATAATAATAATAATAATAATAATAATAATAATAATAATAAAAGAATAATAATGTTTATTTCTCATCAATACATTTGATGAAGGATAGCTGCAGGTAAAAGCTGCTCTCCGAAAGAGGCAGCTTGACAAGGGCCCACAGCCACCTTTGAACACGACAGCAGTGGCAACAGTCAGCAGTACAAACTCATGCAACAAAACAAACGAAGCCCAAATTCCAAAAAAGAAAAATAACAGCACTAATAACAATATAGCAATTGCAGAGGATGATCAAAACTGAACATGTGTATTTCGCACAATTGGTTCTGTGTACAGTGTAGGAGATCTATGCCAGCTTTCACATATTTATTAAGTAACGTAGGAACTATGTAGGATAACTTATATTTGGAGTAGTTTGTTTTGGAAGATTTTATTTTCCATGTTTCCTTATTTCGTGTGTCGAACAATGTAGTATTGGCTGTAGTTTTGAGAGGTCATGCAGAAAATATCGACTTTCTTTCGCTTCACGCCTGATCGCCAATGCTAACTTAAAATCGTAGAGGTGATGGACGGGTAGTATCCCAGCCTGTCGAAACAGTTCGCTAGTGTGAGCATCATACGGTAATTTGAAAATGATTCTAATATATTTCTTTTGTATCAGGTACAGTTTTTGCAAGTTCGTGTTTGTTGTAGTCCCCCATACCAAAAAACAATACGTAAGATGTAGATGACGTCATCCCTGCAAGAACGTGTGGGTACACATAATATTGAAACGTTAATGTTTATCGCAGAGACCTGTGAAGACAGGACAAGGAGGAACACACAAGGGTGCTAATTTTCAAGTTATTTATTTGGACTCGGGTCGTACATATTTATAATTAAAAAAAAGAAAAACTCAGGCATGCGCAGGCACAGCTACGTCCAGGAAAAATAGTTCTTTGTTAATATAGTGACGGCACACTAATGCAATCTAGGCCAGATAATGAATAGTTGCTGATTCAATAATCAATCCAATGTACAGTATAGTATTTCACTGTGTGGCTAACCGGCAAGCGCTGCCTTTTTTGCATTGTTGCGGGGTTCCCTCCGCCTTTCTTTGAGACACTGGCCCATTTTCCCTACATAATGCTTACCCCATATTAAGGGTACCTGATAAACGATGCCTTCTTTGCAGAGCATGTAACGTGTCCTGCGATTCTTATTCCAGCCAAGCCTATTCCAGCAAACATATTCGGTGATCCAAGATTCGGTGTTCTTTTGGCCTTGGCAACTGTAAGGTGGTTTTCTGTGTAGGGCTTCTGCAACCGGTACAGCAAGGGGAGCAGGGTATCCTGCTTGCGTCCACAAGTAGGATATAATTAAAGCTCGTCCACAAGAAATCGGAACAAATTTTTTTAAAACAGGCATTATCGAGGCAGTGTCAGACAACGCACCTTTTTACCATTATTGAGTGGTGGAAGTAAAAGGCAAGAACGGCTTGTTTCCCCTCAGTTTGTATGACTAGAACATGCAGTTTTTATGCAATTAAATTGTACATTCTCGAATCTGATAGTGCAATTCTCGCCCGGATATGTTAGTGGCTTGTGGTAATCTATCAAGAAACAAGTAGTCATCCTCATATCTTAAAACCCCTGTGCTTGTATAATGCACTAAAAATCCTCTTCCAATTTCTCTTGGATGAGCCTTAATGTCAAAAAACTCGCCGGACGCAAGCAGGATATGTTGCTCGCCTTGCTGTGCCGGTTGCAGAAGCCCTACTCGAAAAACCACCTTGCAGTTTCCAGACAAAAAGCAAACAAAAAACAACAAAAAAAGCTACTAATTTCGGTGGACGACGAATTTTCGCCACTAAGCGATATCTGCACAGGATATTCGACAAAATAAAAACGGTTGGTGATCGGGCAAACATCAGCATTGTGCTCATGGCCTCAAATCAGGATTCTAAACTAAGCAAAAGCAGCAACCCAGATACTCACAAGGACGCTTGGCTGCATTAAGGATCACAGGACACATTACGTGCCCTGCAAAGAAGGTGTCGTTTACCAGATACCCCTATCGTGTGGTAAGCATTATGTAATGTAAATGAGGTAGTGTCTCAAAAAAAGGCTCAGGGAACGCTGCAACAACGTAAAGAAAAGCGGCGATGACTGGTGAGCTGCACATTGGAGCACATGTGGTTGCTTTACTTTGATGAGTTTTATTGTGCATAGGCACAGTGAGAAACTACTACATTGCTCATTGAATCAGCAACTATTAATATAATAATATATATTGATCACGGATCTATGGACACCGCATGCTTGGCAATCATGAACACGCCCACTATTTCACAAGAGCAGCGCGTCAATTTAGATCTGCTTCCACTCATCGATTTCTTAGAAGGACCTCGTAAAGACGTGCCGCGAATTATTGCCAGAGGACGGCCGTGTTTTTGTTTACGGCACGACGTTCTCTACAAGAAGAACTGTTCTCCAACCGGCAGAGCGTTTTGCTCGACATGCCTTCATCACTACGAAAAAAAATTCTGGAAGCCTGCCATTATGAAGCCACTTCCGGTTATCTAGGCTACAGCGGAACATTGTCCTGACTGCGACGCAAGTACTACTGGCCAAACACACCTGCTGCTGTAAAACATAACGTCCAGGCTTGTGCCGACTGCCAAAGACGCAAACAAAGCGCCCCCCCCCCCCGGTACAGCAGGAGGCCTATTAATTCTGTCGAAGTACCTGAAAGGCCATTCACCCCAAATTGAAATAGATTTCCTGGGCCCATTCCCAACTTCCACCGCAGAGAACCGATGGATCATAGTCGCCACTGATTACCTGTCGCGCTACGCGGAGGCTAAAGCTATGCAGAGAGGCACAGCAGCAGAAGCGGCTGACTTCTTCATAGAAACGTCGTCCGGCGCCCCCAACAGTGGTCATACACAGACAGAGGAACTGCCTTCCACGGCAGAACTTTTGGAGTCGGCTCTCAGGCTCAGCGGTACAGCTCACCGGAGATCAACTCCGTACCATCCCCAAAGAAACGGACTAACGGATAGCCCTAATAATGCCCTTACAGACATGCTCTGCATGTACATCGACACGGAACATAAAAAAGTCACAGTTTCGCCGCAAGGGCGAAGGAAGTGAATAGATAGTAAGAAATTGAAAATATCACAAGAAGAAACAGAAGCAGCTCAAGTTTGCAGCGTGGCACTGAAGCACAAAGAAGGACGTCCAAATGAACGCACAGGCATGCACAGGGCAAGCGTGAACTAAGAACTGTCACAGTTGTTACCCCTATGTGCTTGAGCAACACGCTGCAAGTGTGGACAATGGAGAATAAGACGCTTGCTTGTTTGGAATAACAGAGAGCTGAGCTAGTTGGTAAGCATTCATTCTAAAAAGACAGGGCGTGCAAACACGGACACAAGAAAGAAGTCAGACACCACAAACGTCGACTTACAACTGAAGAGACGCACAACGGCTGAAAAGAAAGAAGACACGAAACTTATCCTTCACATAAAAACAGCGCTAAAAACGGCGGACAAGAGAAAGAAGGCGCATGCCCATCCAACAGGCGAACCTATCAATCCGGCACGCGTGGCGGTCTACGTACAAGATACTGTTAAGGCATTTGATTTCATGTTTATGCAAGTTAATCGACGGTTTGGATCACGCATGCGCTACCACTATTCTCGATATGCCATGCTTCAATCATCAAGGGCGCGTTTCTTCATTTCTATGCCGGTACAAACACTGCGCATTCATCAAGTTTTGGCGTGCACTTACAATCTCGACAATGTAAGGATAGATTAGAAGCTGAGCCTCCGGTTAGCGAACTCTTATGTTCTAATAAACTATGGTTGATGCATCGGCCCGTCTGTCCTACGTAGAAGCCGGCCGCAGCTAAAAGGGATCTTATACACCACACTCGTACGGCAATCAGTGAATTTGTTGGTGTCTTTCACGAAACAAATATCGGTCCGCTTCTTGTCTTTTACTCCCTCATTCTTCCTCTGCACAGCGGCACAAATCTACCTAGCTTATTGGCAGCCGTGGAAAACAACATTAACGCCGTATCTAGTTCCTACTTTCTTTAGCCCTGTGAGATACGCTGATGAATGTACGGTATAACCTACGACACGTTTTCTTCCTATCGCTTTCTGCAACCATGCTCGGACTTACACAATAGACTTCTTTAAACGTTC